>NC_058135.1:84431937-84485161 GCF_016433145.1 Gracilinanus agilis
AGAAAGAGAGAAAGAAAGGAAGAGAAAGAAAGAAAGAGAGAAAGAGAGAAAGAAGAAAGAGGAAAAAAGAAAAGAAAAGAAAAGGAAGAAAGCAAAGGGGAAAATTGGAAACATTTAGTATTAGTGAGTTGATAAAAGAGGAACAAAATTACTGAAGAAAATAACTCTATTAAAACAGAAATAGGCAAATGAGAAAAAGAATTACAAAAGATCACTTGAAGAAAATAATTCAGGAAAAATTAGAATTGGGCAACTGGAAGCTAATGGCTCCAAGAGACATCAAGAAACAATCAAAGTCAAAAGAATTTTAAAAACTGGAAGAAAATGTAAAATAACTCACTGAAACAACAACTGACCTGAAAAAAAAATACAGAATTATTGACCTCTCTGAAAATTATTACTATAAAAAAACTTAGATATAATTTTTCAAGAAATTATCAAGGAAAATTGTCTCTATATCCTAGAATTAAAGTAAAATGAAAATTGAAGGAATCTATAAATTGTCACCTGAAAGAGATCCCAAAATGAAGACTTCTAAAAAAAATTATAGCCAAATCCTAGAGTTCAGAGGTAAAGAGAAAATACCTTAACAATCTGAAAAGGTACCATTTTAATACTTTGTACTGTCAGGATCATACAATATTTACAGCTTTCATGTTAAAAAAAATGAAGTGGCAGAAATATTATATTCCAGAAGGCAAAAGAGATAGGATTATAAGCAAGAATAACCTCCCCAGCAAAAATGAGTATAATCCCTCAAGGGGAAATATCTATATTTAATGAGAGATCTTTAAATTATTCCTGATAAGAAGAGATCAATAAAAAGTTTGACTTTTAAATATAAGAGAAATATGATATACATATATAATACATATGAAAGGAGAAATCATGAGATATTCAATAAGTTTAAATTATTTAACTTTCAATATTGAGAGAATGATACAAGTATCTTTTAAGAACTTATTATTTATTAGATAAGTTAGAATGATTCTACATAGAAAGAGGGTACAATAGTTAAAAGATTATGTTAGGATGATAAAAAAGATAGGGAAGAAAAGAAAAGAGGGAAGAGAGGAGAAGAATGTGAAAAATTATCTCACATAAAAGAGGTGTGTAATGAATAGTTTTTACAAGTAAGGAGAAAATTCAGAAAGGAAGCAATCCTTAGACATTACTCAGATCTAAATTGATGTCATGAAAATACATACATATATACATAAATAGCAAAATGGATAAGAAATCTGGATCCAACATAGGTTTAATGAAGAATTAATATCAATACTATCAAAAATATGTGAAAAAATAATGTAGGAGTACTATCAAATTTCTTTTATGTCATAAATATTGTTCTGCTACCTAAACAAGGGATAGTAAAAACAGAGAAACAAAACTATATTCCCTTAAAGTATATTGATGCAAAAATTTAAAAAAAGTTCTAACAAGGAGATTATAGCAATATATCAGAAAAACCATTCTCTATGAACAGGTGGGATTTATTCCAGCAATGTGGAACTGGTTCAATATTAGAAAAATTATTAGCATAATTTTACAATGAAACAACACAAATATTATGATAATATGAATAGATGAAGAAAAAGTATTTTACAAAATGCAACACCCATTCTTATTAGAAACACAAGAAAGCATAGGAATCAATGTGGAATTTCTTTAAATATTTCATTCTCCACACCCCAATAGATGTAAAGATGTAAGGATAAAAAAAGTGTGGTTTAAATACTTTGATAATAACAATCTCCAGAGAGGAAACTGATAAACTCTGAATACAGATCAAAGCATACTTTAATTTTTTCTTAATTTTTCCTTCTTTTGATATTTTTTGTTTTCTTTTGTAAGATATCTGATATGGAAATATGTTTTGCATGACTTCATGTGTATAATCAATATAAAAAATTATTTTTTCTTGAGGAGTAGAACACCTTGACAGAGAATTTTGAACTCAAAATTAAAAAAATAATAATAATTTTTACATGCAATTTGAAAATATCTGATGAAACAAGTAAGATGTATTTTAAAAAATATAAACATAAAATAAGAATATGTAGTGTAATTTTCATACTATAAGTACATCCTGATTGATGTGAATAATGCATCTTGTGAAATGGTTGAGTTATTTGAATTTATATTGGGCTGGAAGCAATGACCACATTTTACATAATTATAACTTTGTTGAATGAGACCAGCTAATTCATTTGATTCAAAGTTCATAATAATCAGGTTCTAGATCTATGAATGATTTGCACCACAAACAAGATAAGAGATATAAAATTAATCCATCACTCTCCAAATCTTGTTTGCATATATACATAGAAAAGCAATGCTGAATACTGAGAGCAGGAATTTCTTTCTTTCTTTGTTTGTTTGTCTTTCTTTTTATCCACAGCTCTTAGGCACACTGTTTGGTGTATAGTCAACATTGAATAAATGCTACTTGACTAACTGTTCTTAGCCATCTGCCACAACAGATCCCACATTACATTAGATCACCCCTCCCATCCTATACTTGAATATTTAGATACATTCCTGAACAAATGTTCTGAGGCTGATCAAATCACAAAATTAATTGCATTGGATTCCAGATGGACACTTGTCTCAGAATTTGTTGGGGATAGCCAATAAACAAATATTTTACAAGAATTTAAGCTACTTATCCATTCAAAAATTTTAAGAATTTCTTTTGCTTTCTGAGGATACCTTTTATGGGAACATCTTTTAATTTTAGAAGGTAATTACCACAATAAAATGTTGTGTAAGATCTCTGTATGCTGGCCTAGGATTGACTTTTACCTTGAAATGACAATGGAAAAGAGCACACAGCAGGATATTTTGGCATAATTTCTTTCATTTGGGAAGTGACTGAGAAGAATACATATTGGTTTTACAGAATTGTTTTGTGGTAGAAAATTGGTGATGTATTTGTAATTCCAGCTCAATGACATCTTGTAATAATTGTTTTAGATAGACTGAACATCTATGGGTCTTTCTAGGTTGTCTTTATTGCTTATATGTTTCAAGAAAGCCTGAATTCAATACATCTTACACGTGGAAATCTGTGATAGCTGAAGTCCACTTGTAAACAGTAACAAATAGTAGACATGGCTTTAATGAGGACTTGAGTCCTTTCTGTGATAAAGCAGAAGCAAATCTGCTATGTAGACAATGACCAAAGGAGTCCATGGGTTGGCATCCTGTTCTCAGGCTGAATCTAGTCCTTTCAATTTGTGAAAGGTTTGGTTCTGGATTATCCCAAACTTTAATTAATTGGATTAAGCTCCACATTTTCATTCATTTAAGTAGTGTGTATCTCATTCTCTTCCTATATCTAATATTTTCTCAAGATCTATTGATTTCATCTTTATAACATCTCTCTAATACAGTCCTTATCACCTCATCCCTGGATTATTTCAACAGTCTTCTAATGGGTACGCCTGCCTTTACTATCTCCCCACTTCAATCCATCCTCCATTCAGTCACTAAAGTGATTTTCCCAATACACAGATCTTCTTGTCACCTCCTCCTCTGACTCAATAAACTTCAGAGGTTCCCTGTTGTCTCCAAACCTCCGTTTGGCATTCAAAGCCCTTCATAACCTAATCTTCTAGTTTTCAAATAACTTTCAAGAGATGACTGGTGATTAAAAATAATAATAATAAATTACCGCCTTCTCTTCCCCTCCCCCCCAGCAAAAGCGCGGGCTGGCCACACGGCCGAGGTTCGGCTAGTTGGGCTCGGACTCGGGGTGAGGGGGGGCAGTGGAAAGAGCTAATGCCTCATTCCAGAGTCCGGAGGAGCTCTTCTCTTTTACCTAGACGATTCCTTGGTTCCGCTGGCACCCAGAGACCTTTACATAGAGTCCAGCTGCGTTTCACCGGTCTTTCCGACGTCCTTCTTTACCCGAAGTTCCTCCCCCCCCCACTTCCGGTCGGGCAGTAAGAAGCGCAGCTCTCCCCCCTCAGGAACGCATGCTGGGACATCCCCACTGTTTTCATAGAGACAGTTCCATAACTGTAAAATGCGAGAGGACATCAAGAAAGCAAAAGACTGGGAGTAAAGAAAAACAAGATGAATGTTCCTGCAAGTAGTTGTGGAAGTCCCAGTTCTGCAGAAACAACCAGTAACTTTAAAGATCTCTGGGCAAAACTGAAGGAGTGTCATGACAAAGAAGTACAAGCCTTACAGATGAAAGTAACCAAACTGAAAAAGAAACGAATTTTAGATGCACAAAGATTGGAAAAGTTTTTTACTAAAAATCAACAACTGAGAGAGCAACAGAAAACTCTTCATGGTACCATTAAGGTTTTGGAAGATCAGTTAAGAGCAAGGTTGTGCGACCATTGTGCAGTGACCGAAGAACACATGAGGAAAAAACAAGAATTTGAAAATAATCGGCAGCAAAATCTTAAACTAATCACTGAACTTATGATTAATAAGAATGCTTTACAAGAAGAAAACAAAAAACTTTCAGAGCAACTACATCAGAAAATTGAAAAGAAAGGACATAAAGTAGCAGAGCCTGAAGAGGAAATTATTCCTGATTCACCTATATTGACTTTCTCAATTCCTGGTCTTAACAGACTACGAAGAAGGAAGAACCCACATGTCCGATATATAGAGCAAGCAAATACTGATTTGGAGCACCCTCTATGTACAAACGGATTTGCAAAAGATTTAAAGTGTTCAAATCAACTGCAGCAAAACCACTATGAAAATGAAATTATAGCAGACAGTTGTGATCAAACATTATCAACTATGACCAATACCCAAGAAACCAACAATTATCCTATTGAGAAGTCATCTTTTAATTTAGCTACTGTTGTTGCTGAAACACTTGGACTTGGTGTTCAAAAAGAATCTGACTCTCAAAGTGCTTTGAATTCTCTCAGTGAAGACCTGCACCATCAGCAGGAAGCAGAGCCAAAGAAACAAGCCTTTCAAGAACCTACAAAAAATATCATAGATGGTTTAAGATTTTCAGAATCCTCTCCAAGAACTCCACCAGAAGTTGACTGGACTCCTCTGGCATCTTCTCCTGTGTGTGGGGCTGCTTCTACTCTGAAAAATGGCTTAAGTTTGAACACAAACTTGTCCCCTTCTCTTTTAGAGGCTGGGGGAAAGTTCCATCTCAAAACAAGCCATTTCAACAATAATTGTAATTCTAATCCACAAAAACCTAGATCAAAATCTGAAGACACCAGCCTTGTTGCATGCCTTAATCTTGGTTCTCAAGCAAGCACTGTTATTGATCATTCTTCTTCCATTAAACAAGTGTATGTGAGAAAGAATATAGGTGAATTAACAAGTACAAAAATTGGGACTGATACAAAAGATGAAGCTATTGAAAAAAGTGATCTTTTTGTGCCACTGAAACCATTGGGAGGCAGAAGAACCAAAAGAAAGAAGACAGAAGAAGAAAGTGAACATTGCCCCCAAACCTCTTTTGATAAAGAAAATGCTTTTCCTTATCAAGGGGATATTCATCCTTCTATTAATGGAGACTCTGTAATGGATAAGCCCCTAGATCTATCTGATCAATTTTCAGCTATCCACTGTCAAGAAAAAAGCCAAGGAAATGAAGTCACTGGTGGTTATGAGCCAATAAAAATGAAAGGCAGAATGGGACATGGAGATTGTGAACTTGCCTCTGTTCTTCAATTAGAGCCTTGTAGAGTAACTAAAGCACAAACTTTGCAAGATGATCAAGATAAATCATCCTTAGAAAATATCCAGTGGAGTATAGATCCAGCAGCAGATCTTTCTCAATATAAAATGGATATTACAAAGGATGGTAGTCAGTCAAGATTAGGAGGTGAGACTATGGACATGGATTGTACAATGATTAGTGAAACTATGCTTTTAAAAATCAAGAAACAAGAGCAGAAAGGAGAGAAAAGTCCAAGGCAAGAAAGAAAAATGAATGATAGCTTAGTTGAATTGTTTGATCAGACAACACATGAAGAATATGAATCCTATTTGGCAAATTCTTCTCCACCATGTGAGTAAGAAGAAAATCTCTATGTAGAAGATCAATTATCATTTCCTACAAAGAAAATAAACAGTCATGAAGATATACCTGATTAAAGTCAAACAATAAGCATTTGTGGAGCCTTACTTTAAAGATGAAAGAAAGACCACATTACAAAATTTCCCACACATTGAGGTGGTATAGAAAAAAGAAGAGAGGATAAAATTACTTGGACACACATGTAAAGAATGTGAAATTTATTATGCAGATATTCCAGAATAAGAAAGAGAAAAGAATCTAGCCTCCTGTTCAAGACACCGATTCTGCTATTTTCCTCCTAACACACCTTAAAATTTCTGGGAAAATGGGTTTCCTTCAACTCAGACTTGTGTGGACAGACAATACATTAAGGAAGACCTTGATCCTTGTCTGCGTTCTAAAAGACAGCAACCTTACAATGTAATGTTTTCTCCAAAAGGCAAAGAATAGAAGACATAGATATTGAAGAATTTGTAAAAGATGCCAGAACAAAATTCCTCATTTATTTATAGTTAATGTTGGAATAAAAAACTGATTTATTACTCTCTCAAATCAGCTACAAGCTGATTTATATCTCATTTAAATACAATATTTCAGGAAATAGTATTTAAAATAATTGAGTACATTTATTGTGCTTATTCATTTTTTCTTGATTTTGCACCTTTGAAACAATGGGATGCTTCCATTTTTCACTGTGTAACTTGAAGGAGTAGATTTTATTCTTTGGTTTTTGTAATATCTAAATATAATTTAAAAATTGTAATAGAAAAAAATTATCCTCCGGTTCCAGGATGTCAGGAAATTATTCCTTAATATTATTAAAATATATCTAAGCTCTCTCTCTCTCTCTCTCTCTCTCTCTCTCTCTCTCTCTCTCTCATACTATGAATTTCTTGTATTTCAATAATTTAAAAAAATTATCTCTCTTTGATCTATTTTCTAGGTCAATTGTCCAAATAATGTTTCACATTTTCTTTTATATTTTATTCTTTTGATTATTCTTTGTTTCTTGATATTTCAAGGACTCATTAGTTTCTACCTGCCCAGTTCAAATTTTTCAGGAATTATTTTCTTCAATGAGATTTTTTTTATCTCCTATTCCATTTGATAAACTCTACTTTTAAAACATTTCTTCTCTTCAATGGATTTTTGCACCCTTTTTGTCATTTAGTTAATTTTGTTTTTTTAAGTATGATTCTCTTCAGTATTTTTTATGCCTCCTTTGCCAAGTTACTGACTTTTTTCATGATTTTCTTTTATCAACCTCATTTCTTTTCCCAGTTTTTCTTCTACCACCATTATTTGATTTTTCAAATCCTTGTTGAATTCTTCCAGGAATTCATTTTGGACTTAAGACCAATTCATGTTTTTGTTTTGTTTTGTTTTGTTTGTTTGATTTATTATTTTTATTATTTTATTTTTTAAGCTTTGGATGTAGCTCTTTTGATGGTGTTATCTTCTTCTAAGTCTATATTTTAATTTTCCCTGCTACAGTAAACTACTATAATCAGGCTCTATTTTTGTTGTTTCCTCATTTTTCAGCCTATGTATTGACTTAAATTTATGTTAAAGTTGAGCTATACTCCTAGGGCATAGGAGGTACTGCTCTAAGCTTCAGGTTTTTTAAGATCCATTTTCTGATCAAGTTCTATGCATCTGCACATTTTTAGTTCTTGCAAAGTTTTATGATCTAAAGAGTGGTGTGGTCACTACTCTCCTGGCCTGTGCTCTTGTTTACACATAACCACAAGCACTATGGCTAGGGGCCTCATTCCTGCTAGTGTTCCCCCTTTCCCTGGGACCTGAAACTTTGTGTAGGCAATGCAACTGTACCAGAAAAGAGTTCCCTATAATCTCCTTCTGACTCTCTTACCGTCTGTGCACAGATTACTATGGAGGACACAGATGAAAATTTAGTCACACTAGATGCCTGATTCTGACTTACCAGGATAGGGACTGTGCTGGCTCAGTCTGTACTGGAATATACTCCACTTCCACTTTCACTCCAGTGAGGGAGATATTTCCTATGTGCCTTCTAAGTTATGTTGGGATAAATTTTTTTTTCACCCCATCCATTTTTTAGTTCCACCACTCCAGAATTAATTTGAAGGCATTATTATAAAGTTGTTTGGAAAATAACTTGAAAGAGCTCAGGCAAGTCTTTCCCTTTACTCTTCCATCTTGATCCATCATGATAAAACATTTAAAAAGATGAAATACTTCTGTTGGCACAACTTGTCATTAGGGAAATAATGGAGCCATTATATTTGACCTCAATATAATCTCAATAGGCATTCTGTTCAGTAATTATTATCATAAATTTGAAAAATATCAAGTTTTCATCCAGTATATTTTTTTATCTGCAAGATTGAGTTTTACTGACAATGATTTATAAGATTTTAAGATTCAATGTAATTAAATTATTACAATGTTTATTCTAAGTATATTAGAATCACATCTAATTGCCCATCATATCTTATCCTGATTTGGTCTCCTAACTTGATATAGATTTTTCTCTTTGCTTTGATCAGCTAATAATCTCATTGCACACATATTCCTTAAACTATAGTTTGAAGAAAATAAAAACAAGAAAACATTTCTTCTGTTTTGGAAAATGGGACCCATATTTACCAAATGTCAACTCTATAGTAAATCTGCTTTTCCCCGAGATTTTTCTTAGATTCCTAACACCCCTTCATAAAATCCATCTGCAATTCATTCATATTCCTCAGATATTCTTACTTACAGACACTTCTAGTAAATAGTTTATTCAATGCATATAGGTCTTTTCTTACTATCCTCTATCTAAAGGATGGTCATGTAGATTATAAGGCTTAATACATAAAAGAGTGCAATGCTTGCCTCATCCAATAATTTTATTAATGGATAAACATCACTTACTTGCCAACTTTGCAGATGGCCTTACTCTGGGCATTACAACTACCCTGATATCAGGGTAGAATCACAATTCAAGAACATTTTCTATAATTAGACTGCTGAGTGCACATCAACAAGATGAAATTTAGCATAAAAATGAAGAAATGTCTACTATATCACTTTGAGAATCAAGTGTACAAGTTTAGCTTAGTAGGAATATGATTTGACAATATTACAAGAGAAAAGAATTTTAATAGACCACATGTTCAACATGAACTAGCAATGTGATGAGTCTATTAAAAAAAGATAACATACTCTTATTCAACTTTAGAGAAATAAAGTATCTGGATCACAAGATATAATAGTCCCATATTAGTATAATGAAGAGATCATTGATGTTTGTTTCTTGGCAACACATTGTAATTAGCATATTAACAATAAAAATAATTGTACACTGAAAGGTATATCGGAATTTCTGTCAGAATTTCTGAAAATAGTTTCTCATGAGGAGTAGCTGAAGGTGTAACAATACTAACAGTAACAACAACAATAAAAATAGCATTTAAACAGTTTTAATGTTTGCAAAACACTTTACTATATCTTAACTGGGAATATCTCCTGGTGGATGGAAGTCTAAAGAAAAACATTTTTTTTTCATATTTAAGGATCTGTCACGTAGAAGAAGGAATAGCCTAATTCTACTTTCCATTGAGACAAGACCAAATTAATGACTGCAGATTGTAAGATCTTTGTTAGCTCCTCATGTAAAAACTAGAACAGTCTTATAATGAAATGTGCTGCCTTATGAGATGGTGGCCCCCTTCACTGGAGAGATTGAAGCAAAGAATAGATGACAAACTGTTAGACTTGTTACAGATGAAATTATCATTTTAGAAGAATAGTTTAATTTCATTCACCAATTAAGTAAACATTTATATTGAATATAATATTTGCAGTTTCCTGCACAAGGCACTGGGGGAGACCAAAAGATTAAGACTTAGTCCTACCTCAGATATGTAAAAAAAACATAAAGGTCTCATACACACCAAAATATTCACAGAAGCAATTTTTTGTAATAATGAAGTTGAAATATTGAATATGTCTATTAACTGAGAATGAACAACCAAATAATAGAAAAAATATGATGGAATATTGTATTTTGAGAAACAATGAAAATGAATTCAGAGACACTGAGTAAGATGTATATGAACTGATACAAAGTGAAGTGAGTAGAGCTAGAAAAACATTGAAATATTAACAATAAAAAATTACTCCTCTGTAATTTTAATTATTAATGTGGTCTCAAACATATGTGAAAATATTTCTACTTTCCTTCTTTAGCAAGATAAAGGAATAGGGATGTTAATCAATGAATAAAACTGTAATTCATTTGATATGCCAGTTTTCCTTATTTTTTTCTTTTCTTTCTTTTTGTTCTTGTTAGGTAAAGGGGATGAATTGTATAAAAATAAAGGTAAAATAAAGAAAATCTCTCTCTGTCTGTCCCCTTTGCATATAGAGAGATATATGTGCATTATTAGAATTTAAATTTAGATTTTTATGCTAATATGAAAGTTCTAAAATAATATTATGGTTGTTGATTTTAAAATATTACAGCTTAAGTTAAAATTACTTTTAGCAGCTTTATTTACAAAGAAGTGGAAAGAGTGAAAGTGGAAAAATGTAGATAAAGAGACAGAAAGTACTGCCTAGGTACCAATATCCTGAGTTTAATCCTAATGTCTCTGGACAGCAAATGGGAACCCGAAAGTGAATCTCACCACAATCCAAAGTCCTAATTAGAAGCCAAAATCCAAAGAGCCAGGAGATGCTGAAGAATCCATGGAGAACCTTCAGTGCACATGAGGCTAAGACCACCAAGAATCTCACCAGAACTCATCCTGAAGGCAGTGTCCCACCAACGTGCCAACTAGCAGAGAGGGTCTCCTCACTGAAGAACCAAGGAAGGAACCACTCCAATCACCACCTCAAGCCAATGCAGGAACCAGGGAAAGAGTCTCCTCCTCTAGTCTGGCTCACCAATGCAGAGTGAGTGACTGAATCCTCAAGCCAGCCTTTTTAAAGAAGTTTTCTCTGTGTCCTTTCCGGTTGTTGCCCCCACTTTATGAGAACCAATTACAGTCTTTCAATTTGCCTAGCACTGCCCAAGGGGGACAGTGACCTTTGGAGGTGTGAGCTTTCTCTAGCAAGTGACTCGGAACTCTCTTACTTAGTATCAAGTAGGAGTACTTAGGGGAGAGTT
Source organism: Gracilinanus agilis (assembly GCF_016433145.1). NCBI lineage: Eukaryota > Metazoa > Chordata > Mammalia > Didelphimorphia > Didelphidae > Gracilinanus > Gracilinanus agilis. The sequence continues at coordinate 84,443,097 of NC_058135.1, forward strand.
AATCCTATCTTCATAGTATATATATATATGTGTGTGTGTGTGTGTGTGTGTGTGCTTTATCAAGGAAAGTAAAAGGAAAATAATTTCTTGACTTCATAAAACTTATATTCTAGTGATATACCCAAAGGTAACTAATTTTTTTTGGGGGGGGTGGAGGGGTCAGTTAGCACAGTGGATAGACTATTGGGCCAGAAGCCTAGAAGACTCATCTTCTTGAATTCAAATCTAGTCTCAGACATTTATTAGTTGTGTGACCCTAGACAAGTCACTTAACCCTGTTTATTTCAGTTTCTTCAAAAGTAAAATGTGCTGGAGAAGGAAATGGAAAAACACTTCAACATCTTTTCAAAGAAAACTCCAGATGGGGTCATAAAGAGTCAGATATGACAAATGACTGAACAAGAAGCTCATTTTAAAAATAATTTCTAAGATTTTAGAAAGATTACTACATTGATAGATATTCACCATATTTACATTTAATAGATAAATATTTGATACATATTTATATGATTTGGTTCTAAAATATTTTTATTTTATATGTACTTATTTTCCATTTGAGGAGAATATTGAACTAGTGGAATTCCATATGAGTGGAAGCTACTGGCGTTAACTATCTTTTTAGGATGTAATTCTTGGGAAAGATTATTAAAAACTTTGGATTGATTGTTCTATTGCAAAAATGAATAATATGGAAATAAGTATAAGTGATAAATAACATTTGTACAATCCAGTGGAACTGCTTATTGGATCCAGGAATGGAGAAGGTAGAGGGTAGGAAAAGAAAATGAAATATGGAAACATATTTAAAAATTTAAAAAAAATTTAAAAACCTTGAATTGTTTTGTGAGGAAAATACAATGCCAGAAACAGAGAAAGAGAGAAGAGTGAGGGAAAATTCGTTCAATGTGCTGAAATGAGGCCAACAACATTTGTATTTTAGCATGTTCAGGTACATGTACTTTTCATCTAATTAATAAGAACAGCTCTTTAAATTAAGAGTCTTTTCAAAAGAGCTTCTGCAGCTCATGACTGTTCAGTTCCTAAGTTTACTGACCCTACCCTTCTCAGTGCTCCCATAGTGACCTCCCTCATGTCCCAACATCTCAAATACTTTTTTCTTTGCTAAACATCTTGACCCAGATATGGCTTTGGTGTTTGCTCCAGGAGTAGAATCTCTATTTTTAGCCCTGGGGCAGAAACATAGGTGAAGTTTGACTCTGAAGATCAGGTTACTGAGGTATGTCAAAAGGCTATGTTTAGAAAAGTGTTGTAAATATAATAATTTCTTACCTGGAATGACTATTAGGCAATAACTCAATTTATATAGGAAGCTAGAATGATGGATATCAAGTCAGGAAGATCTGAGTTAAAATCCTGCATCAGTTACTTATTATATGTATATTCTTGGATGGATATTTATAATTTCACATGGTAACAACTTATCTACCTATGCCCTTTTCATGGGTGATATTGCTTGTTGGGTTTGAACATAACTTCTCTGGATTTCCATAAAATAATAGCCTGGGTTAGACTTGGTCAAAAGAAGTCAAATAACAACTTTGTAGGAAGTATACACTAACTTACTTAATTTTACAATGCATTAAAATAATTTTGTAAATAATTTTATTTTTCATAAAACTCAAATTCTACTTTTTGTTTAAAATATATCATATACACGAGTCATTTATAACAAGTATATTTATATGAATTGTATGTTTATACATATCAGTCATATATTTATCCATTTGTTCATTCAAAAATCATTTATTTCACTGTTGATATGTTCCACCCCTATACAAATGGCCATGTCAGTTAAATTTTGTAGGTGATCTTAGAGACCTACATTAGGTAAAAAAAAAATCATCACCCTGAAACCAAACTCCTGAGAAGTGCTTTCAGACTTAGCTAGGGCTGGACAGCACATGTATTCTTCACCACTCACAAAACATTAGAAAATTTCTTGCTTGGTAGAGCCTGTCAGAGGTTATGCCCCATTCCCCAGTAAAAAAAAAAAAATGAAAAAAAAACCCAAACAAAAAAACCCCACAGGTTCTAGAATCATGCCCAAATCTTGTGTCAGATACTTAGAACTTAAGTGTTTTGGGTCAAGTCATTAGATCATTCTAGGACTCATTTTCCTAATGAGTCAACTGAGTTGGGGAGGAGGTATGGACTATATGACCTTCTAGCTCTAGGTTTAGGATCCAGTGGACCTAAGACCTCCACACTCCAATGAAGAATATTGGTAGAAAAAGTATTCTTCCTAACAATCACAAAACAGATAATTTTGAAAAAAAAATGATGAATCACATTAGGTAGTTCACATAGCTTAAATATTATGTATATACATATATGCAAATATGTATACATATATATCCTACTTGTTCTCACATTTCACTTCAACCTAGTTGCAATCCCATCTTTTTTCTGATAATTTTTTTATCAAAGTGATAACCATGAGATGTTGGCAATATCTCTGTCTCTGTCACTGTTTCCTCTCTCTCTCTCTCTCTCTCTCTCTCTCTCTCTCATACATATGTATATATATATATGTGTGTCTGTGTGCATATATATATATATATATAAATAAAATCATGTAAATTGGTAACAATTGAAGAAGTGGCATTTATCCATTCATCTACTTATCTACATGTCCTTGCAATGACTTCTTGTTTGTTGGGCTTAATATTTTTCTCTGGGTTTATATGAAATTATAGTATCTCTTTATCTACTCAAGAAGAAAAAATATCTGTCCTCTCTGCATCTCATTAGGATATCTTGATAATGAATGAGAAAGGCATTATAGAAATTCTAAGGTCAATATTCCAAGGATCTGTGGTGATACCTAGTAATAGTATTAATTCGAAGAAAGTAGGCAACAATGCCTCCATGCCTTATGTAGTAGTTCCTAGCTTGTGTGTGTGTGTGTGTGTGTGTTTGTGTGTGTGTATGTGTGTGTATGTATATGTGTTTTGTTTTCCCTGCAAATCATTTCCAACAACAACAACAAAATGTGTTATGAACCCCCAGGGTACTCTACTATATATTACTCATAATATTTTGCAACAATTACTGCTTAAGGCATTTTAGTATGAACCCTTTGGGCTATTTTTGCAAATTCCTAAGGGTGTCCTGAACCATTAAATGGTTATCATTGCCTTAGTGGATAGTTTCTGTGAGCTCCTGATTCAAAAACAAAAATGAAAAACTACCACATGGTGATCAAACCTCTAGTGATGGGCTTCTTTAAACTTAGCTAGGTTGATTCCCACATCACAGACAAAGTCTATCATTGAGCCAAAACTTACAGACTTTTTAACTAGATGAAACCTGCCAGTGCTTGTGTTATGCTGACATAGCCGTTGGGAACCCAGGATCATAAGGCATTGGAGGATTTTGCTGGAGGATATTAATGTTATGTGAATCTAGCTTCCACATTATTCATGATCCTGGGAGACTATAATATCACAGAAAGCACAGTTATTTTTGTCTATTAATTTAAATTATTCTTACTAAACTTATGTTTTTAGAAGAAGAGGAGACAGGGACTCTATAATTTCAATTTAAGTAATGATCTTCTAGTGAAGAAACTCCCTTCACTGATACCTTTTGGCTCACATCTACAGTTCATAGTCTTAGAGAGTTTCCTGTGCTAGTCAAAGGTCAATAGTCACAGAATCAGTCAAAAGAAAGATTTGAATTCTGTCTTTCGTGAATCCCTAATTACTACCTTTGACTGTCTTTCTACTTAATAATATTATGTAATAATTTGAGTGGCATATAGTCCGATTAAATGTAAAGGACTTGAGAGCAGGGAGCACATTTTTTAAAAAATTGATGCTTTTTTATCTCTAAAGCCTACAATACAATTTAAATCAATGAGTCAACAAATGTTTATTAAGTGTTTTATATAAGTTATGCACTGAAGCCAAGTGTTAAGGAATCAAAGGCAAAATTACTGTCTACGTATTCAAAAGGTTCACTGTCTAATGTCAGAAACAAATTGTAAACAATTCTCTACTTATGCTCAGATTAAATAAGAGGTTGTAAGATAAAGGGTAGTAAAGGTAGGAGGAACCTGAAAAGTCTTCCTCCAGAAGATATAATTTGGGCTGAGTTTTAAAGGAAGCCTCCTTCAATTAAGATTTGATTCGGATTTAAAATAAATGACAAAACATTAAACAAACAAAAGATTACTCTGGAGAAAGAGAAACAAAAATCCAATATTGAAAATAGTAATAAGCCCCCTTTTGTTACTGCTCTAATTATGAGAATTATAGAATATTGCTGGAAGGAGAGAACTTCAAAATCAATATTTACCCACCAGCTTCATTTTTCAAACAAGAAAACTTGTCCTTAGGAAGTTAGGTTGTAGAAGAACTCTGGCTTTTTTCCATCTCCTCTTTCCTCCAGTTTCAAAAGTTATTAGATTTGTTATCCAGTGGTTCATTAAAATAATCTTCCTAATGTGAGCAAATCATCTAATGGAGCATGAGTGACATATGATATACCCTGTATGACATAATGCTGACTTACTATAAGCAGCACAAAAATAGTCACTTGCAGAGATGTTCAAATCAAAGGATTATGATTTACCCTTCATGAAGATTCTGGGCATGATTTATTGAGTAGGGATTATCACCTTATCACTGACAATTTTTATGATTATGTCTTGAAGGAGGCAGCCAAAGTACAAAATCTTTTTTGATGACTGGACCTAGATAAATCCTGCTCGCTCTCTCTCTCTCTCTCTCTCTCTCTCTCTCTCTCTCTCTCTCTGTCTGTCTGTCTCTCTCTGTCTCTCTCTGTCTCTCTCTCTCTCTGTCTCTCTGTCTCTCTGTCTCTCTCTCCCTCTCTCCAAATGTCAACTGATGTTAAGATGGTAAAGATGTAATGTACATTTTAGTCACTGATATCATATGTGTACAATATAATTTCCATGGCACCTTGTTTGTATCAATAAAACAATCTTAAAATTACCATTTTTACTAGTTGAATTTCACAAGTCAAAAAGCAGGATATTGTTAATTCAAACACAATAATAATAGAGGTCAAATACACATCTGAATAGTAGTTCAAATACATACCTGGTATGGATAGGATGTGAATGGGATCAGTATACATAAAAACATCAACAAAGTTGTTCAAGCATTCATCATCAAATGGGATTGAGAACAAAAAAGGAATCATGTTTTAAAGTAAATCATATTCAACTGGAGGAATTCCATGTGAACTGGAAAGACATCCAGCAGTTGATGCAGAGTGAAAGGAGCAGAGCCAGAAGAACATTGTACACAGAGACTGATATACTGTGGTAAAATCAAACATAACAGACTTCTCTACTAGCAGCAATGCAATGACCCAGGACCACACAGAGGAACTTATGAGAAAGAACACTGTCCACATTCAGAGAAAGAACTGTGGGAGCAGAAATGAAAAACATATGATCTATCATATGGTTCGAAGGGGATATGATTGGGGTTTTGGCATTTAAAAATCACTCTTGCAAATATGGATAACATGGAAATAGGTTTTGAACAATGATACATGTAAAACCCAGTGGAACTGCTTGTCAGCTCTGGGAGTGGGGAGGGAAGAGGGGTGAAAAAATATCATGAATCATATAGCCATGGAAAAATAAATAAGATAATTTAAAAAATATTCAACCTTAAAGTAAATTATATTATTCACGTGAAGAAACCATGATTTTATAAGAAGTCAGAAGAAATCTAAAGCAGATTTATAGATTTATAGAATTTATGTTTTATATGCATACGCATTCAAATATGAAACATATATGTATATAGGTACATGCATTATGTTTTATGCACACATAAACATAAGTAAATATATGTCTACCAGTCCCCACCTTTACTCCATTTAGAGTAAAAGTTCTTGAAGGCAAAAGCTATTTTCATTTTTATCTTTGTCTCTCTAGTACCTTACAAAAGAATATAGTAACCACTTTAAAAATACCTGCTGATGAATGAATTGATCAATTAAAGATTTTTAAAGCTTGAATTTATTTGAGTAACTGTCTAGACTTCTCATTTTTCAAAGAAGGAAATGAAAGACAACAGAATACTATTTGACAATAATTTGACAAAGATGACACAAGTTATAACTAGAGGAGCCAGGATTTGATTCCAAATGTCCTAGTGTTATACCCTTCCTCTTTGTGCATCACACGACCAGGGTGAAGCTTAAAGGTGCCAAGATATGCAGTGTTCATTTGAATTGCTACTGCTTGGCATCTGCTTTTATGCAAAATGTTGTTTCTTGCCTTGATCCAAGGAGTGTGTCCCTATTCTCATGTTGAGTAATAATAATAATAATTTTTATAGCACTTTAGGAGCAAATCTCTTTTCATATGCTATGTCATTTGATCCTCCTAGCAACCAGGTGATGTAAGTTCTATTAGCACCTCCAATTTAAAGATAAGACTGAGAGGTTAACTGACCTACTCAGCATCACATCACCAATAAATTTTCAAATTCTTTTTATAAACATAATTTATATACATGTCTCAGCCTCTACCTCCCTTCTGTTTCCAGCTAGATCTATCTTTCATGTTTCCATTTTTCAATTCATTCTCTGGAGGTAACATTCACAAATTATTTTTCAAATATTAATTCTGTAGCTGCACATAATGTTCTCTGGGTTCCTCTCATTTCACTGTTCATTATCCCATGTAGTCCTTTCCAAGATTTTTTTTAATTAGCCGGCTCATCATTTCTTAAGGTGCAGTAGTATTCCAAAACAATCATACTGCACAATTTGTTTAGTCATTCCCCAGTTGATAGACATCCCCTCAATTTCCAGTTTTTATTTTGTTTGTTTGTTTGCTACCACAAAGAGGGCTGCTCTAAATATTTTGGAACATATAGATTCTTTTCTTTTTTGCCTGATCTCCTTGGGAAACAGAATCACATTGTTGGGTCTAAGGGTGTATTTTATTACTCTCTGGGTATAATTACAAATTGTATACAATGTATAATTTTTGTGTTATCTTGTTTTAATCTCTTAGCTATTTTTTTACTTAGGATTTTTGTTTCCATATTCATTAATGAAATTGCTGTATAATTTTTTCTCTCTTTTTGTTTTTTTTTCTGATTTAGGTATCAGAAGCATATTTCTTTCATAAAAGAGTTTTATAAAACTCCTTTACCTGTTGTTTCAAAGAATTTGTTTAATATTGGAATTATTTGATCTTTGAATGCTTGGTACAATTCACTTGTAAACCTATCAAGTTTGAATGAATTTTTTCTCCTTAGTAAAGTCATTTATGGCCTATTTAATTTCCTTTTTCTAAAACAGACTTATTTTGATATTCTATTTCCTCCTCTGATAGTCTAGGAAATTGTTTTTTGTCAGTATCTTTATATTTCCCTTACATTGTTAAATTTGTTTGCATAAAATTAAGCAATATAACTCCTAGTAATTGCTTTAATTTCATCTTCATTTTTCATCTTCAATGCTAGTGATTTGGCTTACTTTATCTTAGTTTATCTATTTTGTTGATTTTTTCGTAAAATCAACAACCAGATTTATTTATTAATTCAATAGTTTCCTTACATTCAGTTTTATTAATCTTACCTTTAATTTTTAGAATTTCTAATTTGGTGTTCAGTTGGGAATTTTTCATTTGTCCTTTTTCCAGTTATTTTTAAAATTACATTATCAATTCATTGATCTTTTATTTCTCTAATTTATTAATATAAACATTTAGAGATATACATTTTCCTCTAATTACTGCTTTTGCCATATCTCATAGATTTTAGCATGTTGTATCATCATTATCCTTTTTAATGAGATAAATTATTTTTTGTATGATTTATTCTTTAACATATTACTTAAAGATTAAATGATGTATTCTCCAATTAGTTTTTCTTATGGTTCTATGATTCCTTATTCTATATAATTTTTATTATACTATACTATTAAAAGGATACATTTGATATTTCTGCTTTTTCACACTTAACTAGAATGCTTTTGTGCCCTAACATATAGCTAATTTTTTCAAAAATATCAGGTACTGCTTAGAGAAAGATATATTCCTTTCTATTTCTCGTCAATTCTCTCCAGATATTTATCATATTTAACTTATCATGGTTCTTTTTTATTCATTGTTTGCTAGATTTATCTAATTCTGAGAGAGGAAAATTTAAATCCCCAACTATTATTGTTTACTCATCTATTTCCATCTTCAACTCATTTAGCTTTTCTTTTAAAAATCTGAATACTATAGCACTTATTCTACATAGTTTTAATAATGATAAAGCTTTATTATCTATGGTATTTTTTAACATAATATAGTTTCTTTGTTTATATCTTTTGATTATGCCTATTTTAGATTTAACTTTATCAGAGATCATGATAGTTATCCCTGCTTTCTTTGTATCAACTGACACGTATTATATACTGCTAAATCCTTTTATTTTTTCTCTTGAGTGTGTCTGTCATAAGTGTGCTTCTTGTACACAATATATTATTAGGGTTTGGTCTTTGATCCATTCTGTTATGTTTACATTTTGTGAGTGAATTCAACCCATTCACATTCAAAGTCATAATGACTAGTTGTGTATTCACCTCCATTCTGTTTTTCTTCAATGTTTGTCATTTTCTTCCTCTCTTTGTGCTCTATTTCTGCTCAGACGTCCAATTCTCTTGTCCACTACCTCTCCCTTCTTATTCCTTCTTTTTTTTTAAACCCTTAACTTCTGTGTATTGGCTCATAGGTGGAAGAGTGGTAAGGATAGGTAATGGGGGTCAAGTGACTTGCCAGGGTCACACAGCTGGGAAGTATCTGAGGCCATATTTAAACCTAGGACCTCCTGTCTCTAGGCCTGACTCTCACTCCACTGAGCTACCCAGCTGCCCCCTTCTTATTCCTTCTTAGAACCTTTCCCTTATCCTCTCCCTTTGCCCTCCTAGTTTTGAGTTAGCTTTTACTTCTTAAGGTCCCTCCCTTGTCTCTTACCCTTTGCCTTCTAGTTCTTATTCTATCCATTTTCCCCAAATCCCTTCCTTATCCCTTAACTCTGACTTTTTATTTTTGATATTAATTTTATTCTAAAAATCTCTCCCTTAACTTGTTCAGAGTCCCACTCTTATCCCTTCACCTAACCCCTGTCTTCCTTGATTTACTCACTTCTAAGTATCCCTATCTTTTTTCATTCCTTTGCCCCCTTTTTTTATCTATCATCTCTTCCCTTAGTCCCTTAGACCATTAAGGGAACTCTTAGTCTTTCCATTATACAATTCCTTTTTCCTCCTATTTCCCTGTATATTAGGGATAATTTTATCCTCCTAATTTTGTATGTTGTTCCCTCTTTAACCCATATCTAATATGTAACAATAAAAGAGCCAGTAATGGATGTTGATAGAAGGGAGAGAGAGAAAGAAAGAGAGTCTCTGTGGTGACTCTCTTCTCCAGCACTCCCCTGGGGCTGAATATACACTGGGAGACTTTAAGGGAGTGTCACCCAAAAACTGGGTAACATGGATGGTTGTGACACCCCATAAGAGTTTTTGCTTTTGCTTTGTTATTTCTTGTTGTCTTAGGAATTATTAGCTTCCCCAAGTCCAATTCTTATATTAATGAATTATTTTCTTTGATGAGTTTCTAGATTTCCTTTCCCATTTGAGTGATCCTTCTTTAATAATTTCCATGATTTTCTTACATCACTTATTTTTTCTAATTTTTCCCTCAATCTCTCTCATTTGGTTTTGAGGTCTTTCCAAAAGCTCCATTTCAGATTGTGATCATTTAACATTCTTCTTTGATGTTTTAGAAATATGTGTTTTCTCTTCACTGTCCACTAGCCTAGATCTTCTCTGTCACCATACTAGCTATCGATGGTTGCATTTTTTCTCCTTATCTTAATAATTTAAAAAATAGTAGCCAGGCTAATTAGCTTAATTTTTCGAATTCCCAGAATGTAAATGAAAGTGCCTCAGGCTTCAGGATTTTTTATGTTTATTATTTCCTGGGCTCTATTTACTTCTTCCAGTTTCTATAATCCAGGGTTATTAGTGCTTAGTCTCCCACTCAAGCCCAAGTCTGTGATTAACCTCAGGTATTCTAAGCAGAGCCCCCTGGCAGTTATGCCACTTCAAACAAATAGTTCACTTCCCCACTTTAATGTCAGCCACTTCAGCAAATGTATTCACCACTGTCTGAACCCACCTTACTCTTTCGCTTCTGATGCCTCAAACTGGCTCATAGCAGGTTTCTGGTCTACCCAATTGTTCCTTCTTGTTAGAGATCAATCCCATGCCACGGGTAAGTGGAAATTTCTGGGATTTTCTGACAACCACAAAGATGTTCCTATTCAAATCTTATCCAAAGATCTGCCTATTGACTTCACTGATATCTGCCACTGTGATATAAGCTCCCAAATCGAACAGAAATTGTGAGGCTACAGGTCCTACCCCCAAGAATTGTCACTTTTTGATTCTGAATTGTTTATTCTGGGGTGTTTGTGCTATCTGATGAAACTGAGGCCAGGGAAATCAGAGGCTTTCCTCCCTACTTGTTCTTTACTGCTCAGCTTCACTACTGACTCTTAACTGTTTTTATAGCTTTTAGCATTGATTTTGTAGAATTATTTCTCATTGTTTGTGGGGGAATTTGGAGAGCAAGAAAGTCTCATGCCCTACTCCTCCATCTTCTCACAATACCTCCACTAGTAAGTTTTTGAGATATTTAAAGTTAGCTCTCCTTGAATCCAAATCCAGTCCTATATCCACTGTGCCAATTAATTTCTCATATAGTCCTATTTTTCCTATACTTTTCTCTGTGGGAGTTAGGAAGTTAGGAGGCAGTAAGCAGAAACTTGCAATAATTTTATAGTAGTAGAAAGGAAGACTACTTTTAAGACCTAAAATAGAGAAATAGGATTCTGGTTAGAGACACTAGTATACATTGTGGGCTTTTAGGATTTATTGATACATTGGCTTTCACAGCTAATAGTGTTTTTTATTGATTTAAATGGACAAGTTTATTGAAGATATTAAGGTCAGTCTGCAGAATTCTTTATAATAAACATTCATTCTTAATGCCTTTTTCTATATTTATGGCAAAGCCATGATATAGAAAAATGAAAATTTTTGTCCTTTTTAGATGAAAATTAATGACAGCACATCTGAATTGAAATATGAAGCTCTCGGAATGTGGTTGCTGAGGCTTCAAAGGAAGAGTTCAAGGAAACTTTTTATAAAAATAATAAATTTACACTGTCTTTGAAAGCTATAAATTCATTTGGAATTGCTATAAAAACTCACTTCTCTCATATCTAGCCTAATATATTCCTTTTAAAAATATCTAAATGTGTGTTTAAAATGCTTGTGACTAGAGAAAGATTGACAGTACTGCAAAAGTCATCTGTAGTTCTCTACACGGAGATTGCAGAATGACAGTTTCAAGTAGATAAGCATATATCATCAAACCCCCTTAGTTCAAATTAGAAGAAAGTGGTGGAGTGAAATTAATACTGGATTTATGGTTTGAAAACCTTACTCTAGCATTTCTTTCTTATGTGACCTTGGAAAAGTCACAACTTCTCTGGACTTCAGTTTTCCTCATCAGTAAAAAGAAGGGAGCTGGGCTGACTGAATTTTGTAAATCACTTGCAGCTTTAAATCAGTGTTTCTATGGCTAAAAGTTATTACTGGGTTTTCAATATCCCGTTATTTTGGGGGGAGGAATTTTATCTTCTGAAGCCTATAGTAACTATGGTATAGGAAGATATAACTAAGCCAAATGACTAGAAAGAACAGATTCTACATTCCTATAAATGTGTGAAGCAGATTGCCTAAGGTTATTGAAGTTCATTAATCCTTTGCCTTGGATTCTGCACTCTGTATATTTTCTGCTGATCTGTTACTTAGAAACTAAGTCCTGATTTATACTCTCAGAAATTTGTCACTACATAATAGGACTCTATACTATGTCTAATAGGCACCCTTATTCTTCCACCCCTCTGGGTATTTTTTGATCTCTGGATATTTTGACCTATGGTTTTGCCTCTTTCCTTTTGGCACCTCAGACTCTTCCTGATATTCAAGGTTGAAATAACTGTATTTGCCATGGAAGGCAGTGGGTCTCATTGTGTGGCAGTTCCTAAACCTGGAAGGGATTGTGGAGACAAAATACACAGATCCATTGGGTTTTTCCCCTTATTCTTTTAGGAAATAAAGAAATGAGCATAAATGATTGAGTGGTGAGAAACATATTAAACATAATTCCCCAGGAATTACCTCTGGAATAATAACATATTTATAGTTGAATGTAAGCACCTAGAGGGACAAGCATTCACTTCGCTTTTTCTTTGTATCCACAGGGCCTGGGACAAAGTAAAGCACTTTCATACATGCTCTTTGTTATTGATTAAGGTTTTCATAGTAACTTTTAAATGTTAGAGTATAAGTATTATTAAGCTTGTTTTGTGAAAGAACAAGTAACTTGCTGCTGGTTGTGAAACCAAGGGGGCGTTGAAGCCAGGTTTCCTGATATGAAGTCTTAACATTTTTTCTGTTATATTATCACTGATTGTCCATTGAGGAAAGAGTCCTAGATTGGAAGACAAGGCCACTAAATTAAAATCCTATTTCTGCCATTTGGGTCACTTAGCATCTTTGGGTCCCCACTTCTAATCAGTATAATAAGGGGCCTCAATTAGATGATCTCTAATATCCTCATTAGCTGTAAACCTGTACAAGTTCCTGGAAATTTATAAATTTCCTGACCTCATAAAATCTCATCTAAACATATGTTAAGCAATAATTCAATTCCATTTGTTTTAGTGTAATTTACATGTAATATATGAGTTCAAGTTTCCATTCCTTATTATTTGTTCTTTTCTATTCTTTTCTGTTCTATTCTATTCTAATCTATTCTATCACTTGATTAATACAGTAGGCTTTGGATATGGACAGAATTTTTATCATTATTCCACTGAAATTCTCTTGGATCATTGTATATTGATCAGCCTATCTGACATTCATAGTTAATCACCATTGTAATATTACTGTCGCCATATAAATTCTTAATAAATGGTAAATAAAACATAATGCACATCATCTAATATAAGAAAAAACTTTCATATCCTTCTAAGCTTCCTTAGAATAGATAGTTCTCGTTCTCCCTTTGGCTCTACTCCTAGGAGGGACAGGTAGAATTTGAAGACTTTTGGCCTCCAAAGTTTAGTGGAAGAGACTATCTGGTCCAGTGCAGAGTAGATAAGAATGTAGGGACTCAGCTGTTCCCTTCTTCCCCACCTTCCATTTCATGGACAAGGTAAATTGAGTTCTATTTATACATAACTGAAGCTAAAGGAAGTTAAATAACTTGCCCTAAATCCTAAGGTCTCAGAATTATTTTTTTTAGAAATAGTTTCTTATCTTCTTGCTATAATCTGATATATATATATATATATATATATATATATTGCTATAATACTGCTAAAAGTTAGCAAACGTTCTTCATTTTCCATCAATCTGGTAAATTCTTAGTTTATCATGCATAATCTATTCTTACTAAATATAATCTCTACTGGTTATCTCATAATATAATTACACTTATTACTCTAAATATATTTAACATGCCAGATAAGGAGAGCATTCTTTTCAAAAAGATTTCTAGTTTTGCCTTTGCAAACTGCAGGATTAAGAAAAAGTTGCCTTTTCCACTTGCACACTGGAAGGAATCAGTTGTTTTCCAAATACTTGGGCTTCTTGATAGACTGGCCTCCTTAGAAGACCCTCATATTGTTTCCCATAATAAAACACTGAGTTCAGAATGTAATTGGCTTTCCTGGAGAGGGAAACAAGATATGATCATTTCCCTCTCTTCTTGTCTTGTCCCATGATTTAAAATACAACTGTTATGTAGTATTAAAAGGTGACTTTTGTTTTTTAAAGTTAAGTTGGAGGTGACCTTTCCCAGTCAGGAAAATCTCTGACAATAAGATACAGAGTTGTTGCTGATTTTCATCTGTGGAGAGGCTTTGTTCATCTGGATTTCTCTACACTAGTGATCTCACAGTGTACAGTATATCATAAACATTGGGAAAAATAATTTTTTTATCCATTCATTCATCATAGATCTGGTCTAAAAAATGAAAGTTAAGGAATGTAATTCATAAGTGTAATGTTTCAGTAGGGGCAAAGTATTTGTCCTAGAAAGGCGTATGCTCATTTTGCAAATAGATCATAGCAATTATTCTAGATAATACTAGAACAAAACCATGCTATTTAAAAAAATACAATGGAAAGACAACTTTAAAGGACTGGAGGGAGCTAATGACATGCCTTCTGTGACACTCATTTATACATCATTGGTTTCTTAAACTTACTATTTACTCATTCCTGTAGGCTTTTGTAAAGTACTCATATGCGCCTTTAACTCCAAATGCAGTCATCATGACAAACTGCAACAAGGCTATCAATATTCTTAACTGTCAAAGTTGCATAAGGAACTAAGAACAAGCATTGGATATCTGTCTCAGAGAGTGTGAAGTAGAATTTTTTGCCAGCAAAAACAAGATAATGTAATAGCAATATCATTAATCTTCCTAGAACCATATCTACTACTGAATATATATTATTCGCCAGACACTGAATCAATGTTTTCTGTGTAGCTAGGAAGTAAGTACAGTGTTTTTGCTTTTTATAACAGTGAGAGATAGCAGAATTATTTTTTAAAGGGCAGATGATGCAAAAGGCAGAAATTCTTTTTGCATTTGGAGATTTCTGATCATGGAATTTCAGGGAACAACTATTTTAACTGGTACAAGAATAAGAATCACTTCTTTCCTACATTCAATAAGTAATAAACAATTGACAGGGATTTCACTGCATCCTGAAGAAGTATATTCCAATTATGGATGACTTTCATTATTTTGAAGTTTTTCTTGATATCAAGTTTAAATTTAACTTAAATTTAACTTAATTAAAATTAACTTAAATTTAAATTCTGCAAGTTGTATGTACTACTCCTATTTCTATAACCTGGAACCAGCGAGAATGAATAAATTCCATCTTCGAATGACAAGGTCTCCAGATATTTGAAGATACCTATGATGTGTTCCCTAAATTCTACCCTTTTTTTTTTGTAAAGATTCCCATTTCCTATTTCGATTGCTATTCATCTTAAGGCCTTTCGCACTCTTGATTTACCTCTCATCCAACCTATCAACATATTTTTGTTAGAATTTTGGGAATCCTCCTTTACTCCAGTGCTCAATCTGTTGCCTCTTAGATTAGATATTCCCTTCCGTAATGCAGGTCATAGTCCATCCTGCACAGCTCCTATATACAGCCTACTATAAGTTTGCCACAGGCTGTATAAAATGTACTAGGGACCAACTTCCAATGCTCATGATATTGCAAATATACGGATAGGTCTCTAACTTGTTTTATCCTTGATTTTATTCAACATGACTAGATCATCTTTTTTTGTGTTGTTAATCATTTGTTTATTTAACATCTATCCTTTATGCTTGAGGTGCTAAACATATGTCTGAGGGCCAAAACTACCCACAATACTCCATAACATAATAAGGAAATATTTCATAAAATACATTTAAAAAACAACACAATGTCAATATTTTGATTTTTTGTGTGTCAATATACAGTTGAGTAGCCCTATTTCTCCTTGATTTTGACACCATTGCTTTATTTTACTATGCATTTTCTTTCTTTTTTCTTTAACCCTTACCTTGCATCTTAAAATCAATATTGTATATTGGTTCCAAGGTAGAAGAGTGGTAAGGGCTAGGCAATGGGGGTCAAGTGACTTGCCCAGGGTCACACAGCTAGGAAGTGTCTGAGGTCAGATTTGAACCTAGGACCTCTTGAATCTAGGCCTGGTTCTCAATCCATTGAGCCACCCAGCTGTCCCCTGGATTTTCTTATTTGTCATATGTTGCAGCTTGTTTTGTGTGACCTGCACAACATAAACAGACGTGGGTCCTTTAATCTGTGGAGGGAAACTGCTGACACAAAAACATAGGGCAGGGGGAAAGCGAGAGTAAAGATGCAAGAAAACATACACAAGCAACAAGGTATATGGAAGAAGTTCAAAGCCACTTGTCCAAGCAGGGGCTGGAGGTTTGTATTTAAATGCAAGTCAACCAATGAGAGTTAAGCAATTTGTAATAAAATAAACGAAAGTGCCAACATCTGTTTCCAAATAGATAATACGAGATTCCTGGGAAAAGATGTTCTTGCCTAAATTTGCTGATTCTAAAAGTGAGATGCAAAACGTAGACCTCTTTCCTGCAATTCATGCAGTTGTACCTATTTCATCCATCTTCCTGATATGGTAACTTATCTATAGGATCCCTTTCCTGTCATTACAGATGTGTGAGATCTGCTTGCTACGTGACCTTTGGATAGCTGGGAGATAAGCAATCTGCTTACTCAGATAGTAGATGAGAGGATGTGTCCCTTTGTAGAAAGAGTTAAAATAAGTTTGTTTCTTGTCTTGATACTTTAGCCCCAAATCAATTCTTTTATGGAAGGATCCAGTACATATCAATCTTGTGAATTATTGAATATAGTCATAACAAGAAAATTGCTTTTGCAACCATATCTTGCTTTCACAGTCCCTCAACCATTGTTTATTGGGATCAGCTTTGACCATATTTTTATAATGCTCATGATTCATCTTTTCTGATTCCTTTATTGTTCCCAATTACTACAAGCCTACTCATTACCTCTTAGGTGATCAACAACTTCAGTTAATTTGAGGATATAAAGTTCTGTGCTTTGCCACCAAACATCATCCAAGAAGAATATTGGTATTAAAAATGACCTTTGTTTCAGGGAAAATTTGTGGTTGATTAATAGAAAATCTTTGCAATTTTCCAATGTTAATACAGTTAGCTCTTGTCTTTATACTAAATTCCAGTCACTACCCAATGCCTTTTTGCAGTAATTATCCAAAAACACAGATAGATAGACAGACAAATATAGATATGCATATAGATATAGATATAGATAATAAGGAAATTGAAAGTGTCTACAAACTCACAGTATGATTTGCTCACTGTGTCCTGACAATCATATCTTCATCAATCTTCTCACTTTATAATTCTTTTCCCCAGTATATTATACTATTTTCCATTCTTCTTTTGACTCTGACCATCCCCAATTGATCTTTTATCTTCTAAACCCAACTGTATTTTTCTTAGTTGTTCAGCCATATTTCATTTGTTTAGGCAAAATAATGGCATAAATTTAGATGTGAATCTCAGCTCCATTTTACAGAAAAAGAAACCGAGATCTTTAGAGATTAAGTGACTTGATTAATGTTCCATCCCTACTAAGTGGCAAGAGCTGGGATTTGAACCCAGATTCTTAGCCTACAAATCCAGCATACTTTTCACTTTGTTATAGTAAATATAACTCTGAGATCTTTTTGCTGTCCATGGTTCAGTTTTTCCCTTATCCACAAGTAATAAAAATTTATTGGTTAAGACAGAAAAATCCAGGGTAACAAATTAATTCTTTAATGTGAAGTAGGTAGTGCAATTGTTATTACACTCATTTTACAATTAAGAAAATAGTCTTCAGAGGTTAAATGATTTTTCTAGAGGTTCATAATTAATAAATGATGGAATCAGGACCTGACAGGTCTTCTGGTTCAAAGATCAGTGCTCTTTCTTGCCTGTCATCTTGGAGCAACAGGGGAAACAGAAGCATATCTGATTGTTTACCTTGATCCTCAACATGCTTATGTTATCTTTGCCTTTCTGAAATAAGTTGTTAGTATGACTTTGGAAGTGAGGTGGGAATTCTCCTTTCTTCAGCTACAAGTCTCTTAAACCTTCTTATTTTGCTATTGCTGTTATTTCTAAATCCTATAGAAGTAGGTAGGCATTAGTGTGGATAATGAGCAGGTTAGGAAGACCTGCCTTCAAATCTTAACTCAGATACTTCACTGTATGGCCCTAGGCAAGTCATTGCCTATCTCAGTTTTGTGTAAAATGAGGTTAATCATTATCCCTACTTCTTGTAATTGCTATGAAAATCAAATGAGCCCATATTGGTTTAAAGACATTTGCCATTCAAAGAGCACTATAATGCTCATTATTATCATTATTATCAACTATCAACTATTTGAATTATTTCCTTAACATACTGTTATTTCTCTATTGAGCCTGGAATAAAAGGTTACCATTATCCCACTCACAGGTAAATGAATTTTATAGGTAACACTGACAAAATGGTCCAAGAGAATTATTTGTGTTGTTCAACACCAAATCATATTCCCTTGCCAAGAAAGAACCAAAGATCTGTAATATGCTGATCCTCAAATAGTAATCAACAGATTTGTTTAATAGTTAATCTAACCGAATTAATCACTCTGTTCCTAGCTTACTTGTTAATTTGACTTATGACTAGTGTCTCCATTTTGGACTATTACTACTTCAAGAGATTTGTTGTTGTTGTTGTTGTTGTTGGTTTTTTTTAATCAAACCTGGCACTGTTCATCTCTGACATTTAATTCTCTATGATTCATTTCAGGACGTGGACCTGGGACTGAAAAATGGCATGGGCTTCCCTCTAAATTTTATGTGTTGTTTATAGTTTATATGTAGTATAGTGAAGAACAAAAGTTCTTTTTTATTTGCCTTAAGCAAAATTTATATTTCATTTGTATTTTAAGTTTGAAGCCTCTAAAGACATAGTATTTTAGGATTTTATTCATGTGGATTATATTCTGGTTCTGCCACTAACAAACTCTTTTACTTGAGATAATCATTTATCTTCTCTGAACTGCAGTTTCTTTATTCATAAAATGAGAAGTTTAGAGAATAGAATTTCTGACGTGTAATCTAAAGACATTGTATTCTATATAAATTACTATGTAGTCCTTAAATTATAGGAAAGGGTAACTATCAATAAGAACTTGAAACATAGTCAATTAGAGGATCATAGACTCAAAGTTGGAAAGTACCTTATAAGTCATCTAGTGTTCCAGTTTATTTGAGTGGCAATAAGGCAGAAAAAAAGTTCATTGGATTTGGAATCAGGAAGAATTTGATACAAATTCTGCCTCAGATTCTCACCAAATGTGATACTTGACAATAACACATAACTTTATATCATTTTCCTCTATTGTAAAATAAGGGGGGGGTCAGGCTCAACGTTTTCAAAGGTATCTCCCAGATCTAAATCTGTGATTCATTTGTCTTTTGATGTAGAACACTACCAGCTATGAGTCTAGAGCCTATAGAGAGATTTAAACTTAGACCCTCATACTCTATAACTATTTTTCCCTATTAAACAACATATTCAGTGACACAGTCATTTCAAAACTCTTTCATTCCAGAAGTGTTGTAGCTAAAATGGGTAAGCAGAGTTGATGGACAAAATCATTTAAAAGCTGAGAGGAGCACTAAACTTCCCATTGCAGAAATGAAAATGTCAGGACAAGGTTGGGTAGTTCTTTTGAATTATATAGTTCACTAAATTAAAAGAAAAATAAGAACCACACATATTCTCATGTTTCAATAAATAGTTTTCCCAAAGAACACTTTTGACCATGTCACTCCCATATTCAAAAATTATCAATGACTTTCTGACCTATATCATTAAATATGAGTTCCTGAGCTTGGTATTACTTCACATGGTAAAACCACCTGCCTTTCCTCATTTGTTTCATATTCTCCTTTACACACACCTATCCCAAATGACATACTAACTTTTCCTAAACTTGGC
The DNA here is from genome assembly GCF_016433145.1 of Gracilinanus agilis. Taxonomy (NCBI): domain Eukaryota; kingdom Metazoa; phylum Chordata; class Mammalia; order Didelphimorphia; family Didelphidae; genus Gracilinanus; species Gracilinanus agilis. The sequence continues at coordinate 84,462,828 of NC_058135.1, forward strand.
ATTTTCTCTTCTGTTTCTTTTCCTTGGCATGAGCTGTCTACCATGGTTGCAATACATTCCACATTCCTCCCCACATATCTATCCTTCAGAATTCAATTTGGGGTCATCATTTGTTTCCTTGAGTTCTTAGTGATATCTGTTTTCAAAATCTTCCTTAGTTTAACTGATCTCTTTCTTGTCTCTTTCTCTGTCTCTGCCTCTCTTTCTTTCTCTCTGTCTCTGTCTCACTCTCTCTGTTTCTGTCTCTCTGTCTCTGTCTGTCTATCTTTTTCTCTCTCTTTCCACAAACACATACATTTATTGATTTATTAGAACAGTCACTCCCATCAAAAGAATTTAAGATCCTTAAGGATAGAGATTTTTTCAGTTTTGTCTATGTAGTTCAGGAACTTACTACTAATTCCTAGCACCTCTTTTTTAATCTGATGAATATCATGCATTAAATTTGATCAGAAGTAATGTGAAATCCCAAATTCAAGGGCAACTTTTATGTGGAAATGCTGCAGGAAAGAATATTGGACATGTCCTTTCAAGAATGCCAATACTCAAATAATTCTAATCACCATAAATAATATTGTTGAAAAAATACTACTAATAAAATGATAAACAATCTATAAGATTTCATATGAAAGACTCAAATTTCTTTTTCTCAAAGGTGAGAATCTTTTTACTCCTGAGATTGAACTTATAAGCTTCAGAATTTAAAAAAAACATGAAATATTTAAAATCTTAGAATATACAGATATGGTGCTGTAACTTCTATTATAGAAGGCAGTAGAATTCTTTAGACAAGCCATTTTTCCTACAATATAAATAGGATAAATCAGTGTCGGTATGGCTAACACCAGAAGGATGATGTGTTTTATTAAACTACATAGTTAGACTGAATGAATAACTGAAATAAAATGAAAACTATTCACTAACATAGCAAAAATATGACTCACTTTGAGATACCTTAATTAACAAATTCTCTGATATTTAACCCCCTTTTTGCAAAAATAACCTGGGTGAGGTGGAAAGTTTCCATAAAGATGATAATTCCCCAGTGCTGGGATTTTGGCAGTGGTATCTGATAAGAAAATAGTAGCATTTCAAAGGTAGCTATCTTACAGATGTACCAGCACACAAGCTCAAATATAGAAGACTGATTTCCTGGACTGGTTCATAACAGGGTTTGGACTTCAAATCTGCCTGAAATGGGCAGGTATACCACCTTTATGTTCCAAAGAGGCATGATGTATAATGGAGAAAGCATAGAATTTAGAATTAAAGAACTATTTGAATTCTGGCTCTGCCACTTACCATTCATTTTGACCTGAGATGACAGAACAAAACTTTTTGAGCCACTATTTACTAAATGAAAATGAAAAGACTGGTATCAAGACTCTTTCCAGTTTTAAGGCTCTTATCATCTGAAGTCTAGAGTCCACCATGTCTAGATGGAAGAGAAAAAGGTAATATTCTACTGAGTTACTCTAGTAGGAATATATGTCCTTAAACCCTTACACAATGACCCTATGCCTTCTATATTCTTTCTGCCTTAGATAATGCAATTTCTAATAAAAACATATACCATAATAATGCATTCTTTCTTTCATATACATACACACATAATTTGTATTACTTCAATAATTAGGATAAACAAATAGAAATACCATTTGGAGCAAGAAATAATGAAATAAAAGATATAGAACAACATATTCTTTATCTCATTCTTTCCTGGTAAACTGAATTCAGTTCTAATATTAATGTTGTTTTGAAATGTTTTACCTTTCATAACTATAAATATCATGACTCCTCCTTTTTCTATATAATATCAGAAAAACTTCATTAACTGTTTAGTTTGATTAAATATTCAGCATCTGTTTTGGGTAAAGTCAACTTTTATACCATTTTAAGTATTGGCTTGTTTCTTCTCTCCAGGTAGGTAGGCATATGTTAAGAAAATGAATAACACTAATTCATTCTATCTAATACTTTATCTTGTCCTGAATTTCAAATTGTTCATACACCATCAAACTATTGGATCTTGCATGTTTAATAAGAATAGGCATCATTCTTTATCATCCATTTGTAACCCTCTTGTCTTGAAAACAACCCTTTCAGTTATTCTAGGTCTCATAAACTAGTTTCTCATAAGAACAGATTCATTACATTGCTCACACTATTTTATGTTTATCCCCTTTCCATTTCATTGCTACAAAATATGTACTCCTTCACCTTACTCCTTAGTAATATTTGTTCCTTTTGGTACCAGGATACTCTACAGAAAATAATTTTCGTAAATATTCTCTTTTAATGTTTTCAAAACTAAAAGAAATATGTTAAAAGAAACATTTAAAAAGTTCAAATGATATGTTAATATTGTTTTAAAAACTGTAATCTTTTCCTTATAGGTATATTGATATTTATGAAACAGTTAAGACATAGAACTGAATTACTAAAAGACAAATACTTTTTTAGGTATATTGCAAATAATTTAATGATTATGTTCCTCCATCTATTTGAATGACTAGGTTCAAGAACTTTTTTTTCTTTCTATACCAAAAAGATTTTAAAATGTTCACTTTCACAAAATGTCTGTAGATATTTGGACAAATTGTTTCTAATTTTTTTGCTATTACAAATATTTTGCTACCAAAAAGAAACACATTCATAGATTCATAGTCTACTGTTTCTTTCAGGAAGAAAAAATATTGCTTTTTCCTTGAAATTTATCTTCTTAAACTATATGAGACAAAAAGCTGCAGTATTTGCATTCTTGCAAATCTGGTTAGGATCAGCACATTAATTTCTTTAGTTTTGCTGGCTCTGCATAATTTTTGCACCACTATTAATTTTTGTAGGTGTGTGCAATATAGTTATACTTTGCTTAGCTTTTAATGCTATGTCTATTTTGTGTAGATAAATGCAGTTTGGATGCAGGGGACAACTTATTTAAAGAGAAACAGACAGAAAATTAAAATAGAAAAACTGCAAGTCCATGGCATCAAGATTTAACTGTAATGTTATGGCAAGCTAATAGTAAACCAGCATGTGATTTTGAAAAAGAATGAGAATGTTATTACAACATTTATAAAGAGGACACACAGATAATGGGCATAAAAAGAAATAATGTCAGTTTTGGTGAGCAATAAGCATATTCTGAGGATAAGGGGGGTTGGGGAACAGAAAACTGCACAGAGATGTTAAGAAAAAGTTAGAAAATTGATTAAATGAAAAATCAATGAAGCTCACAGTAGCAAAAAACATTGCAAAAAATGGCTACACAAGGCAAGTACATTTATGGGACAAAATAAAAAATAAGGCTATTTTCTTGAGTAATCGAAGAAAGAATACAATTGAAGATTTTTCTAGATTTACATTTGTGGATTGAACATGGTATGATAAATAACCTAGACTTGAGCCTTTTTAAGGATGAGTGTTCATAAAAATCAGATTTCTCATGTTTGCAAAAATACACCATGTTAAAAAGATAAGAGCTGAAAATATTGAATCTTTAAGTGGAATACTTGGAGGGCATGTGAAATGACCTGAGCATAATGCTTTGGAACTATGTGAGAAGTAAACTCTGGGAAACATGAGGTTTTTTTTCAAAATCTATAATTAATATAGTGCATTACTATGCAATCTACCCAACACCATCATTAGTGAAAATCAGGAACTCTATGAAGATTATAATGTGAACTAACTGAATTGGGACAAAGAGCAATAATTGTAATCTGTAAAGGAGAATTATGGTTTATAAATATGCATTTATTATTTCATGTATAGGTATGTGTTTATGTGAATGTATTTTAAATGAAGTCAACTTTAGTGCTGGAGAAAGATGCTATATTGAAAAGCTTAGAAATCAAAGAACCGTAATAATCCACAGAAAAAATGAGTGTTACAGAAAGCCATCCCCGTGGCTCTGTCAACATCAACTGTGACAGGGGTAATATTTACTCTCTGCTCATTCTATCTCAGGTCTCTGAAAAGATCACCAAGATTACAAATTAAAATCAAGTTGATTATTTGTGGGTCAGAACACCTGCACAGTAGGAATCAAGCCAGTTCAGGTTTCAGGATATCATTAAATTCATGGCATTAGCAAGCACTTTTTTAGCATGTAGGAAAAACTAGGGAGAAATAGCATTAATTTCTCCCAGAATCTTCCCAGTCTTCTTGGCAAATAATGTTTTGGAATTGGATTGATGGATTATGCAATACAACAATTTTCAGCAATGAATGAAAACAGGGAAAAGATCTTTCTTAAGTGTTTGGGTACTATCTCAAAAGAGCTAGATTGTAACCCATCACTGCTTTCCTCTGTGAAATTTTTATCTATGACTTCCTACATATTCTTCATAGAAAATCAACACATTATGATTGTATCCTTTATCTAAGTCAGTTGTTTTTAACCTGGACTCTAGGAAAGTTTTATTTTAATATATTTCCTTTTAAATTCTATACATATTCATTTATATATATGAAACTTTATTGTTATTAGCAGCCTCAGCTACCCAGAGACTTTTTTTTATCTAACTTGAAGCTAAAAATTTCCATATGTGTGAGCTCCCTGAGAGCAGGAATGTTACTTTTCTATTTATATATCCAGCACTGAACACACTGCCTTGCACTTGATAAACAATTAATAAATGCTTCATTCATTTATTTATCATTCATTCTTCTAAGAAGAGGTCCAAAGGCTTCACAGATTGCCAGAGGTTAAAAAACCAAAGTACAGATGTGAATCTATATACCTATAGAGCTTCCACTATGTGGCTGTCCAACCTCTTTTTCTGTTCTTTATTTTCTATATAATATCCATCATGCCATTTCTCACATGCAATTCCTCATAATTAAAATATGCTACAGAATCATATCTACCAATTGTCTTTCAATCACCCTTTGGGTAAACTAAAATTTAGATTCCTTATTGATTTGCATAGTCTATGATGTCTTTGAGGTAGATAGGATGTGCTATGTAAGGAAAACATTTATGTACACTACCTGGAGCAATGGATAAAGTGCTGGGCTGGAGTCAGAAAGATGTTAGTTGAAATCTGGCCTCAGATACTTAGGAACTAAGGTACATCACTCAATCTCTGTCTCAGCCTCCTCAATGATGAAGTGGGGATCATAATAGTACTTATCTCAGAGGGTTTTGGGGAAGATCAAGTGAGATATTTGTAAAGTACTTAATAAAATGCCTGGCACACAGAAAGCACTTAAATTCTCATTCCTTCTCTTCCTCCCTACATTAAGTGGGGAGTGGAGTCACATCATATTATTTTGTTTAGGAGAAGAGCATTCTTACTGACAATAGAAGCAAATAATTTATATATACATATATATGTATGTAGTTATATATATATGTGTGTAGTTATATGTATGTGCATATATGTGTGTGTGCATTTATATACACATCTATGTACACCTTGTTGAGGTATTTCAGTTAAGTCTGACTGTCACTATTTTGGTGTTTTCTTGGCATCGATATTAGAGTACTTTGCCATTTCCTTCTTCATCTCATTTTACACTTATATGCACCCCATATACATTATATATATGTACATATATATACAATATGCATATCTCTTTTTCTCTTTCTGTCTTTCTCTCTTCTCTTTTTTCCTTTCCTCTCTCTCTCTGTCTCTTCCCCTCTCTGTCTCTCTCTTTCTCTCTTCCCTCTTTTCCCCATTTATCTATCTATCTATCTATCTATCTATCTATCTATCTATCTATCTATCCTTCCAAGATTTCCTGTATTGTATTAGTTCCTTTATTCTATGAGGAAAATATATTCCATGAAGAAATAAAGAATGAGAAAGATATTCAAGTTCTATTGAGTTTTTTATATTCAGGAACAATATATTTAAAATAATGCAAAAAGAATTTAACTTTGGTATGTAAATACATGTCCTTTCTAGCATTTCTGACACTTTGGATTCCCTTACAATGTTAAACACACACAGAGACCTTTCTGTATTTGATGGGAATGACAAATACTTATCAATCTCCAGTTGTCACTGAACAGCTGTACTCCACATGGACGGAGCTTTTCCAGGGTGATGAGAATTTTACATCTTTTGTTACTTAGAAAACCACAAGCTGAAGATAAATAAATGGACTTATATTTGTAAAATACATGAAAGAACACATGTTGTCTTGAAAAACAAGAAAAGGGAACCCTTTCTTTCTTGTGTATTAATGATGATGACAAACATGAGTGTGCCAGCTTTCTGTAACTACAGAACCATAAATCCTCCCTCCATCAAATGGAGCATCCAGGTGTCTTGACAGCTGTGAAACTCAATGAAATGAACATCAAAAAGTCAGCAAGAGACTGGCAAGGAACTTGCCAATCACACAAAACAAGCAGCCTGTTAGGTTGTGTCTGTCCTAAGCAAGAGGAATCAAATTGATACTGTAGAGGGTGTTGTAGGTGAAACAAAAACTGATATTACCTATTATATTAGTTAAAGTTGTGTATTCACTTAGGAAATTAGTATTTCAAGTATTTAGGATACAAAAATTATAAATTAGGGATAAGCGAAGGAATATTTGTATTTTTTGTTTCTTTATGAGTATGTTCTAGGATCACAGAATACAGCTGAAAGAGAGGTTATAGAGGGGAAACTTCTTGCATTCTATATCACACTGTGAATCTTCATTATTTAAAGTTTGCTTTCTTTAAATATATTTTAAATGTAACATGATAATAACAACATTGACCTTCTTGGCTCATACTCTTCTGAACTTCTCTTTGAATATTTTTTTCACTGATATTCTTTTCTTTCTTTTATTCCTTTAAAAAATCCCTATCACTATTCCCTTCCCCATTTCTTTTTCTTCTTCCAGAATGAGTTATATATAACAGATGATATAGTTAGGAAAATTAAATTCACAATTAACTGAGATTATATTCTCATTCCACATCATTAATCCATCTACTCCCTACCAAAAAAGCAAGAGTATAGGAGGGCACAAACAGTTCATCATCAACCTTCTAAACTCATGAATAGATTTTTCATTAATCACAGATTTTATATGTCACATTTCAAAGTAAATTTCTATTAAATATTATAAATACAAATTATTTTGCTTTTTTCTGTCCTATTCAATTTTGTTTCTTCTTCATCTTTATCTCTTTGTCTTTGTCTCTGTCTTTTACTCTCTCAAACTTCCTGTCTCCTCTCTTTATCTCTCTCTCTCTCTTTCTCTCTCTTTTTCCTTCAGCTTGGAAAGTAGTTACAGGTTTAATCTATTGGTAGCTTCCTCCCTTCTTAGGCAGACTAGTGTTTCTCTGCTTTAAGGGGCTCACTAAATTGTCACTGGACTTAGTGTGGACACTTGATCATCTTAGCCCATTTTATCTCAGAGCTCCTGAACTCAAGTATTATTTACTAGCCAACCTCAACTTCCGCCAGCATCAAGATTTAGAGGTATATACCATCATGCTTGACCCCTTCAGCTGGTTTTGATCACTTCAAATGATAAATGGTTTCCCACATTTTTCTAGAAAGATTAAGGACTCTGCCCAAAGTCCAACAGTTGGTACTTACAGAGCTGTTTCACACCCAGACCTTTTGATTTATAATTCAGTCCTGTGTCTACCATCCCGCTCTGTCAGGACTTTTGGAAATATTTTCAATGGGGGCATAAGATGAATAGTCACAAATGTCACAAATGGCTTTGGTTTTTAAAAAATATACTTACTTAAAAAATATATCATTCCCAAATAAGGAAATGTGGTAACCTGTAACATTTTATAAACGAGTATCTTTTCAAGTGAACTCTAGCAGAGGCTATTTCTACCTGTATAATATTTATATGCAGTTTCTTAAGTCAAATGAGCTATACTTTTTACATGTTAATTTTCTATATTCTAGGTTGGTTTCTAGCACTAAAAACAGTAGCAGATATTTCTGATGTGCTTCAGTTTTCATAGGGCTTTGCATTATCATCTTACTTGATCTTTATAACAACCCTATGAAATATACAGTAGAATTATTGAAAGCTAAAACATTGAGAATTTAGATTACTTATTCAAGATCACCCTGTTAGTATGTGGCAGACCTATGACTTGAACATAGATCTTAGAACTCCTAATTGTAATCCTATTATGTGATAGTATGTCATTAGTAATAAACTATTAATTTCTCAAATATTCAAGATGATTATTATATAGAATTAGATACATTTAAATAAAATGGTCATTTTAAGTACTTACTAGGAAAGAAGGAACAAGCATTTATTAAACTTCTATGATGATTTGGACACTATTCTAAGTATTTACATATATCCCATTTGATTTGCATAAGAACCCTGAGAGGTAGGTACTATCATTATCCCTGTTTTATAGTTGAGAAAACTGAGCTAAAGGTCAAGTGACTTACCCATGGTTACACAGGTAATAAGTGTCTAAGGCTGAATTTGAATTCATGTCTTCCTGATTCCAGGCCCAGATTTTTATCCACTGTGGTTGCATTTAATTATTTTTTGTGTGTGTATATATATATATTTATACTATGAACTTTGAGAAGTAAAGATTAAATAAGATGCTATAGCTCACCTTGTGCAGAATTCATATTTTAGAAGAGAATTTTAACTGAAAGATAATTATAAATCAAAATGATGCATGTTACTTATATATGAGCGATAGAAACAAAAGTTGCTGAGAGACAACTAATAATTTAGATATTTAATTTGCAAAATAAAATAAAGATTAAATCCAATGATGGTTTAGATCAACTAACTATATGAAGTATGTAAGTATGTGTACTTCAAATGATGGGATTCTACTTTATTCCAAAAATATTCATGAAATTTATTTAGTCAATTGAGGAAGAAGCTGTTTCTCTAATTCAACATGAATTTGGCAGTTAATTTTAGTGTACCATCACCAATTCTCTAATGCTCTTTTTTTTCATTATATTTTCCTTTGTAAATATTCCTTTTCAAGCTCAACTGTTGTCTCTTATAAGCAATAGCTACGGTTGAATTGTACATGCTCTTTGGCAGTACGTGAGCCATTCCTCTGGTATTGATCATTCCTGGTTGTTAGCACCATAGTCTTTGTGTGTGTGTGTGTGTGTGTGTGTGTGTGTGTGTGTGTGTGTGTGTGTATAAGAGAGAGAGAGAGAGAGAGAGAGAGAGAGAGAGAGAGAGAGAGAGAGAGAGAGAGGAAGAAAGAGAGAGGAAGAAAGAGAGAGAGAGAAAGAAAGAGAGGGAGAGAAAGAGAGAGGAAGAGAGAGACAGAGACAGAGACAGATACAGAGAGTAATGAAGACTGTGCTCATCTTGTTACTTGTAAATCAGTCAGGTGTAAAAAACTGAAACATTTTCAGCCACTTTGGTGCATGTATAGTAGGGCCCCTTCTTCTCTTAGATTAAGTAGCATGGAACATATTTTCTTCCTGAAAGAATGTCTTCCTTTTGATACTAATATGTTATACTTACTGCAAAGTACTATGTACTAAAAATGATTATATTTTATGTTAGTAATTAAAGTAAATGGTAAGCAATTACACTGCTTTATTTTCTCCAAGTGATGTACATGATTTGTTAATTAAGTCTCAATGAATAGGAAATGTTCACTTGAGGAAACAGCCACACTATCGTGTCAAAAGAGAAAGCAAAAATCTGGTAATTCTATGAGGTTGGGGACTGGAGACACAAAGCCACCCCCAAATTATCTCAGCTAATAGTCAATCAAAAAATAAAATGGTTGGCAGTATGTGGTCTTTCTGCTGTTTCCTATGCTTAGAACTTCATTTTCCTTACTTCGAACCGGTTGTCTCCTATATTTGAAATTGATTTCCTCCTCATATCTACCTCTAAGAATCCTTTATTTCCTTCAGAGCTTAATTCAAAGTCTTCTTTTACAACAACTCTTGCCTTATTTCATCAACTGACAAAGTCCATATACTTCAAATTACCTGCTATTAAGTTTAGATATGTGGTTACTACTACTTGTATATTATATTCCTATTGTCTCTTCTGGTAAAATGTAAGCATCTTGAGAGCAAGAGCTATTTCTAATTTCCTTTTTGTTTTTGTAACCCCATATCAGTGCCTGATACATTAAAAGTACTTCAATAGCTTTTGTTTTTAAAATAAAATTGCATTGCTATATAGTTGGTGTTTATATCATATACATTTCCTAGTGGATTCTTCTCCTATCCCTTCTCAGATAGACATACCTTCTTAAAAAACTTCAAGAAAGGTAGAAAGAAAATTAAAATGTTCCATACTATTACTCTATATTTTTTTTATTTTTTAATTTTTTTTAAACCCTTAACTTCTGTGTACTGATTATAGGTGGAAGAATGGTAAGGGTAGGCAATGGGGGTCAAGTGACTTGCCCAGGGTCACACAGCTGGGAAGTGTCTGAGGCCGGATTTGAACCTAGGACCTCCCGTCTCTAGGCCTGGCTCTCAATCCACTGAGCTACCCAGCTGCCCCCTACTCTATATTTTTTAAAAAGTTGCTTGCTTTAGGTAGTATTACACAATAAAAATACTCCATTTCTATAGAGGAGCAGGGTAACATGTTCTCACACATCTTTTCTTTGAGATCAAGCTTAGTTTTAGCATTCAGTTTGAATTGTTTTGTTGTGTTTTTTTTTTTCAATTTAAACTGTTGTAGTCATTGTGTGTGGTTTCTTATTCCCATTTACATAACTTTGTATCAGTTCATATAAGTCTTTTTTTTTCCTTCCCCTGAATAAATCTTTATTGACTATATTGAGGCCCATCAAAAAGATGAGAATAATTTTAATTGCTGAAAGCTTCTATTTTTCCCTAATATACCTATTGTCTATATACAAAAGTTTGTAAATATATATTTATTATTGTTCATTTCGTGTCTGAATCTCATTGACTCCATTTTAGGTTTTTTGGCAGAAATACTAGAGTTATTTGTCATTTCTTTTTCCAGTTCATTTTATAAAAACTGAGGCAAACAGGGTTAAGTAAGTTGTACAGAATCAAACCGCTAGTAAGTGTTGTAGGCCAGGCTTGAATTCAGGAAGAGGAATTTTCCTAACTCCAGACCCATCACTCTATCTACTGTGCAGCCTGCCTGCTCATGTAAAATATATTATTCTTAGTTTGCTCATTTTTATATAGTGCTTTAAGTTTTACACTTTAAATCTTAGTTCATCCTCAAAGTACCTGTGAAGTAGTAGGTCAGTCAAAAAACATTTACTGAGAATTTAATATGTTCCAGGCAGTGTGCTAAGCACTGGGAATACAAATATTCCCTTCAAGAAGCTTACATTTTTATGAGAGAAACAGGAGGGGAAGTTTGAGGGAAGGAACCCATGTCCCAAAGTATATGCATAAAAAAAGAAATCCCATATAGATGATTCAGCTGTAAAGTCTAGAGAAGAAAGATTATATATTTGGCCTAATCTTCTCCAAGAACTGGATAAATTCAACCAATAAAAAAAAGAAATTGAGGAAATAAATAAAATCTTATAAAAGCAAAATATGATAGCTATTTGGAGAGAACTATATGGGGATAGAAAGGAATACCTTTTCTTCTGCAGAGCATGCTTTTATAAAAATTGATCATACATTATGACACAAAATTGTAATTAAATTCAGAATAGTAGAAATATTAAATATATACTTTTCAGATTCAATATAATAAAATATATTTAATAAGAGACCTTGGAATCACAGAATAAAAATTAATTGGAGAATAAATAGCTTCAAGAATGAGAAGATTCAAAAATAAGACCTATAAGCAAATAATTTTAGTAAAGAAAATGATAAAAATGAGACAACATACCAAAGCTTATGTAATAGAGCAAAAGCAATAATTAGAAGAAATGTATATATTTGATTGTTTATATCAATAAAATAGAGAAATTCTAGATCAATTAATTTTGTGTATTTTTATTAGAAAAAGAACAAATGAAAATCCTCAATTAAACACTAAATTAGAAATCTTAAAATTGAAGGTGAGATTAGCAAAATTGAATATAAGAATTAAATTAATAAATACATTTAAGAGTTGTTTTATGAAAAATCTAACAAAACAGACAAACCTTTAGTTAATATGATTTAAAAAAACAAAAAAATTAAAATCACTAGCATCAAAAATGAAAAGGATAAGTTTACCACTAATGAAGATGTAATCAAAAGAATCATTAAGCATTATTTTGCCCAATAATATATCAACCAAATTTAATAATTTAAGTGAAATGGATGAATACTTATGAATATATAAATTACCTAGATTAACAGAGGAAGAATTATATTATTTAAATAAATCTATTTTAGATAAAGACTTGGAAATGCAGAGTTTATGAAGGTAAGATCAAAATGAATATGTAACAGGTATAATGGAGTTATAAAAACAATTTAGAAAAGAGAACACATTGTCTATCAATTTATGGAAAAAAGAATAATTTGTGAATAAAGAAGAGATTAAAAACTTAATTAGATGAAAAATGGATCATTTGAATATATTAAATTGAAGTGGTTTGGTACAAATAAAACTAGGGTAGCCAACATTTGAAGGAAAACAATAAGTTGGGGAAAAGTTTATAGACAGCTTATTTGATAAAGGTGCCATATCTAAAATATATAGAGAAATTTGTTAAATATAGGATAATATGACTCCTTCCCCACTTGATAAATGGTCAAAAGATATGAACAGATACTTTGGGGATGGAAAAATCAAAGTTTTATATAACTTTGTAAAATGTTCTAAATCATTGAAGAAATGCACATCAAAATAACACTGAGATATCATATTACACATAGCAGATTAAGAAATGATCAAAGGGCAAAATGACAAACATTGGAGGTGAAGTGGAAAAATAGAGACAGTCATACATTGTTGGTGGAATTATGAAATGATGCTGCCATTTCAGAGAACAATTTGAAATTTTACTCAAAGTGTTATAAAACTGTGTATACCATTTGACACAGTAATACCACCATTAAGTTTATTTCCTAGGGTGATCAAGGTAAAACCTGTATGTTCTAAAATATTTGTAGCAGCTCTATTTGTGGCAGCAAAGAACTGGAAATTGCATGTATGCCCACCAATTGGGGAATGATTGAACAAGTTGTGGTGTATGAATGTAATGGAATTCAGTTGTGCCATAAAAATTCTATGAAATTATACAAAATGAAGTCAACAGAGCCAGGAGAATACTATATATGGTAACAACAATAATATATGATGATCAACTGTGAATGACAACTATTATCAAGGCAAGAATTAAGGACAATTGTAAGATAGTCATGATGAAAAAGATTATCCAATCTCATAGGAAAAAAACAACAGATGGAGTCCAAATGAAGACTGAAACATATTCTTCTTTTTATTTCCTCCATGAATTTCTCTCTAGTGCAATGTGTCTTATTTCATAACATGTTGTATATGATAATATAAATATAACTTTTTATCATATTACCTTCCTTTTTGAGGAGATGGTGTGGGTGTTAATATATTTAGTGTATATATGGAAATACTAACAAAAAATTGAGGTTCTGGAAGGAATTAGTTAATCAGAAGATGGGACTGAGGAGTTGAAAATACTTCCAATAGGAGAATTAGTCCAAGGGTTGAATAAGCTCCTGGGGTGAAGGAAGTACTGTTGTTATCTCCATTTTACCAATGAGCAAACTGGGATTGAGGGAAGAAAGAGCCTTTTTGAGGATCATAAACCTTGTAAGTATCTAAAGCAAGATTTGATTTTATCTTCTAGAATCTATATCCACTGTTGTTCCATCAGATCCTTGTCTAAAGATTTTCTAAGGATGTTTGGAGCATCAAGAAAATCTAATCTCTCTGTCTGTCTCTCTGTCTGTCTCTCTCTGTCTGTCTCTCTGTCTGTCTGTCTGTCTGTCTGTCTGTCTGTCTCTCTCTCTCTCTCTCTCTCTCTCTCTCTCTCTCTCTCTCTCTGTGTGTCTCTCAATATATCATCCTAATTCTAAGGATTCTTGGACTGGCTGAAGTGAAGTTTAACTTTTAGAACTATTTCAACTAATGTTAAGTATAACCTGAACATATTAAGACTCAGCTGGGCCAATTTGAGCTGCAGAAATCTCGGATCACAACTGAGTCAGATCTCAAGGTAACTAGATAGACCTTTGAAAAGAAGCTGTATCCCCACCTTAATTCCAATTTCCTGGGGGAGTTCTTATAGTTTCTTCAGTTTATCTCATTTGGCAATGCTTTTCAGACTCCAGGGAATCTACAGAGCTCATCAGTTGAAAGCGCCCCATGGAGATGTTTCATTCAGAATGCAAGATATCCCATTTTAGCTGTCTCTATTGCATGCATACTTCAAAAGAAATCACTGTAGGCTTTCAAGGTGCTACTAATTCTTTTTTGAAAAGGTTGGATGACAAAAGATGTAGCAGCAGTTTTTGTATTAACAAAGACTTAGAAACGAGGGAAATGCTTCTCATTTAGGGAATAACCAAACAAGTTATACAACATCAAAGTAATAGGCTATTGCTGTACTTTACTAAATTACATATATGAACAATGCAGAGAAGTAAAGGAAGATTTACTCTAACTGATGATATGAGTCACGAAAATATACAACATGATGACAGTAATGGGAGTCAAAAGAGCAACAAACAAAACAAAACTGAAAACTATGTAATTGGTATTCTCAATTTATAATCCTTTGTTCTGCATATATTTCTAAAACAATGATTACAAGCCAAAATTTTTTAAAAATTCAGAAAATGAAAAACAATTTGTTCCCTGTTTTTTCAAAAAGTTCATTTACCTTGATCTAATATTAGATGGTATTTTCCCATTTCTCCTTGCTTTATTATGTATCAGTTTATATAACACCATGTTCTCTAAATTACTTGAATTCATTGTTTCTTATGTCACAATAATATTCCATTAGATTAAAATGTGAAATTTTACTTAATTATTCCCCTCTACCTGTTTTCCTTTTTTTTGTTACCAGTATGTCCCAAGTGGATAAAAACGCATGAATAAAACTCTGAAGCTACAGAGTGAGTGATATGTTTGACTGTTCAGATAAGACCATTTAATGGACTTACCCTAATCTAAGAATTTGGATTTGACTTCTACAGAAGTAAAGACTCAAATGTTTGTTTGCAAAGTTTTTTAAATTATTACTAATAATTTCTAGAATTTATATTTCACTTTAATGTTTACAAGGCTCTTTATACATATTTCATTTTCATTTTATCCTAACAATAGTTACTATTTATATAATTTCCATTTTTTTTCAGATGAGGAAATAAAGTCAATTAAATTATCAGCCTAAAGTCAGGCAGCTAGCAAATGTTGCAGGCTGGTTTTGAACTTAGACCTTGCTGACTTTAAGTCTAGTAACCTGTGCACTGCACAATTTAGCACATTTTGTTTTAATATAGTCAGATCCAATAAAATCATTCAAGTTTAAGATGATAAGAAATGGGAGTTCGACTACATGTCAAGATTAGACTTGAAGGTGTCTTTCAGCTCTAAATCTTTATGAAACTATAAAATATTTTGTTCCACCATCACTATTAAATTTCTCCTGGGTAGAGACGATATTAAAAGAGAGTTCAATAAGGCCTTCAATATATCAATTTTAGGATTGTAAAATCATTAATAAAGCCAAGTGTCTGAAAGTCAAACTTTAAAACAATATAACAGGAAGATTCTTATTGAAGAGATCTTTATCTAAAAACTCAAGTGCTTTTAAACAGTGTCACCTGAATTTGTTTTCATTTAAAAATAAACTTGGTAGTACCAGAAAATAAGGTAATAGATTAAGAAAACATATGATGATTTAAAATATTTCTAATAAAGCAAACATACATATAAATACAATTTTGAAATGTTTGGATATGTTTTCATTTTCATCTTCTGACTTTACCTGTCATCTCTCTTCTTTCTAAGATGTTAACTCCCTGGCTTTCTCCTCTTCCTAGAATATACCCTTTGTCCCTCTCTTAATTCGCATCAGGTTCTAATCTCTCTGTCTTCCCTATTCTCTCTCTTCTACAAAGGTAGGCAAGCTCTTTTCTCTGCCCCTAGGCTTCCCTTACTTCCTCTACCTTATATCCTGCCTTTCTGTCTCCCAGGACTGTACTTCCCTTCTGGCAGTCTCCTAACCCACCTCTCATGTTTTGCATTTTCTCTGTCCCAGATTCTTTAACTCTTTCTGTACATTTCCAACTAAGTATTTATTGTTGAACTGGGCATCGTTATCTTTCTGGAAATGCTTCTCCTTTCCTTTCTTTTTTTTTTTTATCTGAAATGATTACAATCATTATGAGCAAAGGGGAAAGAAAAATTCGAAGAATATAAGTGGTGTCTTTAGTCCTCTTCCCCTTTGTGTTAGTATTGGCTGTCTTTGTGATATTCAATACCCGTTTGCTTTCTGGGTATTTCATTGGCCAATTTCGTTCTCACTTCATTGAGGGGTACCCAGTGTTCCACACTTTTCTTCCCCTTCCTCCATCCAAAACTTTCTGCTTGTAACTCTGATGTCTTGAATACACTAGAAATATATAACAAATAATACAACAAACTGATCCACATAAAATGTTTAAAATGAGAGTTAATTTCCCTAGATTTTAACTGAGTCTTCATTGTCTTTATCCAAATAATGGATTTGAACAGTAATAACAGGGAGTCAATTAGGGGACCTGTTCCTAGTAGCAAGGAGTTTCTTTGCTATTAAATCTAAGAATCCTAGAAGTTGATGTGTTTGTAAATTTGTAAAGGCAATAGAGCAACACTTGATATTTGGACACACTGGTTGAATTTATTCAGATGTTTTCTCCACATGGTAATCTCCATCAGAGTATCTGAAAGAGTAAAGCTGAACATCAACCATAAGAAAATGGAGAGATTCAGGACTAGTACAAATAGACTGCAATATATGATCGGCAAAAAATTGTTCATCATAAGTGGTACAAAATTATTTCTTTAGCAAGAAATGACCAGAAAAGTAAGTGAACATGTCATAGAATGAATGAATGAATGAATGAACGATTGAATGATCGGATAAATAAATAATTAAAAAATTAGGACATTTATCAATGGACAGCCTGTATACTCCATGAGTTATCCCACACCTCCTACTCCATCTTTGTCTACTTATTCCCCTTGGAGTTTATCTCTCTCTGCTGGGGCAGCATCAACTCAGTATCTAAGTATTTACATATTTATTGATTGTTATCTTTACAAATCTGACCAGAAATTTTGTGTGTTTATGCATATGCATGTATGTAGGCATGCATGTATATATATACATAATGTCACAAGTCTTTAAAAATATTGGAAAATCCTCTCCTTACAGCCTAACCCTTCAAATAAAGTGCTACATCTCTTTAAAATTATATATTGCTTTTCATTTAAGATCTGTTTTAGTGGGAATCTAAATATTTCTCCTTTCAAAAGTAATGATGAAAAAAGAAGAACATTCAAACAGAGGTTAATAAAATATATTTATCTGAGCTCGAACATTAAGCTGCATATAACTGATCTTTTGAAACAGCATGTTTGATAGTACCAAATTCATAAAGTATAGTGTATACATTCTATGATTTTGGTGTCAAGTGAATTTAATTAACTATACAAATGATGATGTGGGCTACTGATAATAAAATAAATTCATGTAAATCATGCAATATAAACTACACTGCATGATAATAAAATAGTTACAGTGCATCAAACCATATTTTAATAATGTAAAGTAAATGGAATTATAAATAAACACAAAGTAGCTACTTAGAATCAGATCAAATTTGTAGTGCAAGAAAATGTCAACTCCCATGCAGTTAATAGATTTTAGGATGAAAATTGTGGCTGGTTGAGCACAATTGGTTTGATGACTAAGGTAAAGAAACTCTAATACAGTGGGAAGAGCATTGAATTTGGAATTCCAAAAGCTACATTTAGGTGCTGATTCTGCCACTTACAATCTATTTTGCTGGAAGAATTCATTTACCTTCTCTCTTTCTTAGTTTCTTTATATAATGGGAGGATAATGCTACAGCAGAAAACTGATGTATTTGGAGTCAAGAGAACTTACAGAGAATGGTTGGCTCTCAATATCTGGTTGAAAATGGGCAGCTTATTTCACATCTCCGGGTGTCAAGTTACTCTTTGGTAAAATGAAGGGACTGCATCAAATGGATTTTGAGGTTCTTTCTAACTCTAATCTGATGATCCTGTGGTACAATAACTGAAGTTCCTCATAAAGATCAATTAATGCTCAGAAAGCACTCTGTAAAACATAAAGGGCTTTTGTGAATACAATTTATAATTTTTACTCCATCCTGCACAAGAATGGGTGTTTATGTATGCATCTATGGACATAGATGCATATACATTGACATATTATATCTTTGTATGTATATATGTGTATTTGTGGATATTTGAGTATATGAGTAAAAATTTTCTATATAGTCTATATGTATTCATATGTACTTACATATGCATGAATTTGTCTCTATTTATATTATATATTAATACACGTGTATGTGTATATATGCAATGGATTAAGAAAAAGTCATCAATTTTTATACTCCCTGACAAGTTTATTTTTGTATCTTAACAGTCATAAAAATTGAAATAAATTATATAATCTGTTTCTATGTAACTTGAAGAGAACCAGATTGCATATGTCCTTGCAGACGAAAATCATATAAACTATCACATTGTGTCCTATACAGGGATACTGTGGACAGTGTGGCTATGTAGACAGGAATGACATTTTTCTTGACTTTTCCTACGAGTGAAAATATTATAATATTAACTAACTGTGTAGGCAACCAAATTTAAGTTGGAACCAATAAGGTGTGTGAGTAGAGGTGATCAGTTTATATTAGCTAGTTAATTCCTTGAACCATGTTTTTAAAATTGCAAAATCTTCCACTTGCTACCCTTCTTCCCTTAACTTTTGACCATTCTCAACATCAAATGGTAGTTTGTTCTCCAAAACAAAAGGGAACTTAGGATCATGAATCTTACAGAATCATACTTAAAACCAAATAAATATGGGGCAACGAAATTAACCTAGGAAGGTAGCAGTGTTAATTATATGTGCTCCGATTGCCAGATTTTCAATTCAATTCAACATTCTTGATAACCATAGTAAGTTTGTAACCATTCTGGCAAGTCTATTTTTTGAGGAGCCCTAATTTGCTAATGTCTCTGGAAGCTGCCTTTCAAAAACAATAGCATGTGTTCAGGGTAGAGTTTTGTGTTCAAATGGGAATAAAAGTAGAAACTTTGAAAAGAGAGAGAATTTATGGCATGAAGGAAATAGTGGGACTTGCCCAATGCATGGAGTAGCATCTGTAGGTTACCTGGTAGCCCTGTGATATCACCCATCTACTTTTGAGAGTTTGCAGATGCAAAAACAAATGTAATAATCCATGACTTTGAAAAAATTCACCATACTCACTCAGAGGCTGTAATGCAAGGTGGCTAACAGAAACATTTTGCTTCTGTAATTTCTAACGGTCACAAAAAGTCAGTTAAACATCTTAGAATTTTCAGAAAGTCAGTTAAGACTTGAAGCTATAAATAGAGGTGAAGTTCCAACTGACAGGGCTTTTGCCTTCTGGCTTTCGCTGTGGCTGGAGGCTTTTGATTTGGCCTTTCGGCTTGGCTTTGCTTCGGCCTTGGCCTGTGCTTATCTTGTCTTGTGGAGATTTAAACCTATCTTATTTCTCTGGACCTCTCCCTGATCTCTCCATCTACATTCCCTTCCCTTCCCCTGAATTTCCTGTGGGTCCTGGGTGGAAGGGAGGGCTTGGTGATTGAACATTGTGGCTTTTAGTTTCTTTAGATAATTAGAGTATCCTCAAATAAGTTACCCCTAGATTTAATAAGAACTTTACTTACAAGGCAGTGGAACCTCCCCACTGGGAGAGCAGGCTCTCTCTCAGTCTAAACCTCTCTGCCACCCATCCCCCACCATCACCCCTCTCCCTAGCAGCAGTTAGAAATCCTGAACCTCTTCCCTCTGACTAACCTGAGATTAATAAATCCCCTTGTTACCTACTCAAAGCCTCTGGTGAATCATTGTATCGAAGATTGAGGCAAGGGCTAAAGAGGGAAGGAATCTTTTTTTTTTTATTTCTTGAAAGAATTGGGGGCATCCATCTTGGCAGGAAGGACCTACCCGAGACTTCCTCCAGCCATCAGTTTCACTGGTAGGGAGGGGCCCTCTCGACTCCTCCCTCAAGAGACTTTGAAACTAACAAAAGAAACCCTCCAGCCAAACCTAAACATTTCTGACTGACCTTAATTTCTTCCCTGTATCCTCTGTCTCAAGCCTCTGGGAATAAACCTGTTTGAGCTGCCCTGTCTTACATACCCCATTTCCTTTATCTCTTACATACCTTCCCATACCTTCTTTCCTCCTCCAATCACCTTATAATCACCTAATATCCCCTTTATCCTTCCTCACACCCAAATTGCCTTCGTTGACCCACTCGGATCACCTTGTTTATTTCTTGATAACAAGGCCTGGAGTACTAAGCTAAAACAATAAAAAAATATACAGAATTAAGGGTCCTTATTTACTTTCATAGCCTATCTAAGATGGCTATTTCTAGCATCCATTTCTAAACATTTTCTTTTATTTGGCTAAAGTTTGCATCTGATGAACTTAATCTTCTTTTTTTTTCATAAACACTTGTGGTCTTCCCTGTCCTTCCATTTTTCTGGGAGCTTTTGTTAAAAGAATAAGGATTCTGGACAGCTCTGGGAGTCACACAGGAGAGAATTTCCTAAAGCAATCAGGAATTCCAACTTCTCAAATCCTTATTAGTGAATTTTCTCTCTAATTGGAGGCATCATCAAAAGTTATTCTTATCTCTTATAACTACATTTCAAAGAGCAGAATTTTTAGGGACCTGGACATTTATATCTGTCTCATCACATCCTGAGCCAACCTGCTAGGACCCTCTAGTAGTTACATGAGCAAGGTTTGGAAAGCTCTTTACATAGATTTGCATCTGATACAGCAAAGCAGCGGGATACAGATGAGGAAACAGAGGCTGAGAAGGGTGACATGATCAGTACCGGTCAATCAGCTGATAAATATCCAAACTCAGGTCACCACCCAGCTGCCTAACACTTGTTTAGCTGAAGTGTGGTTCTGTGGAATGACTGTGAATTCAGTTATGACAATTAAGTATTGTCATCAAATATTTTAACAAGTCACAAACTTTCAGTCTCAGAGGGAGCTACATCATGCCGTGGATAGAGTACCTATCCTAGAGTCAGGAAAATCTAATTCCAAATCTGACCTCAGATCCTTACTAGGCATCTGGGCAAGTCACATAATATCTTTTTTGCCTCAGTTTCCCCAATTATAAAATGAAAAAAATAACAGATTCTACTTCCCAAGGTGATTATGAAGATCAAATGAGATAATATTTGGAATGGCAGAACAAATTGTGGTATATGATGGTGATGGAATACTATTGAGCTGTAAGGAATAATGATTCCAGAAAGAACTGGAAAAACCTACATGAACAGATACTGAGTGAAATAAACAGAACTAGGAGAATTTCATACACAATATCTGAAATACTGTGGATTGATCAAATGTGATAGATTTTGCTACTAAGCAATATAATGATCCAAGACAATTCTGAGGGACTTATGAAAAAGAATCCTATCCACCTCAGGAGAAAGAATTGTTAGAGTAGAAATGCATATGAAAACATATGATTTATCTCTTGTTTATTTGGGTATATGATTTTAAATTTTGGTTTTATAAGATTATTCTTTCACAAAAATGAATAATATGGAAATGTTTTTTTTAACATTTATTAATATTCATTTTTAACATGGTTACATGATTCATGCTCCACCTTTCCCCTTCAACCCCCCCTCCTGCACCCCTCCCCCACCCATGCGCGATGCGCATTTCCACTAGTTTTGTCATGTGTCCTTGATCAAGACCTATTTCCAAATTGTTGGTAGTTGCATTGGTGTGGTAGTTTCAAGTCCACACCCTCAATCATGTCCACCCCGACCCATGCATTCAAGCAGTTGTTTTTCTTATAAGTTTCCTCTCCTGCAGTCCTTCCTCTGAATGTGGGTAGCGTCTTTACCATAAATCCCTCAGAATTGTCCTGGGTCATTGTATTGCTGCTGGTACAGAGGTCCATTACATTCGATTTTACCACAGTATATCAGTCTCTGTGTATAGAGTTCTTCTGGCTCTGCTCCTTTTGCTCTGCATCAGTTCCCAGAGGTCTCTCCAGTTCGCCTGGAACTTCTCCAGTTTATTATTCCTTTTAGCACAATAGTATTCCATCACCCGCATATACCACAGTTTGTTCAGCCATTCCCCAATTGAAGGACATACC
>NC_058135.1:84485261-84485853 GCF_016433145.1 Gracilinanus agilis
GCCAATCTGCTAGGTGTGAGGTGGTACCTCAGAGTTGTTTTGATTTGCATTTCTCTAATTATTAGAGATTTGGAACACTTTCTCATGTGCTTATTGATACTTTTGATTTCTTTACCTGAAAATTGCCTATTCATGTCTCTTGCCCATTTATCAATTGGGGAATGGCTTGATGTTTTATACAATTGCTTTAACTCCTTGTATATTTGAGTGATTAGACCCCTGTCAGAGTTTTTCGTTATAAAGATTTTTTCCCAATTTGTTGTTTCCCTTCTGATTTTGACTACATTGTTTTTGTTTGTACAAAAACTTTTTAGTTTAATATAATCAAAACCATTTAATTTACATTTTGTAATTTTCTCTAACTCTTGCTTGGTTTTAAAGTCTTTCCTTTCCCAGAGATCTGACAAGTATACTATTCTGTGTTCACTTAACTTATTTATAGTTTCCCTCTTTATATTCAAGTCATTCACCCATTCTGAATTTATCTTGGTGTAGGGTGTGAGATGTTGATCTAGACCTAATCTCTCCCATATTGTTTTCCAAATTTCCCAGCAGTTTTTGTCAAATAGTGGATTCATGTCCCAAAAGTTGG
>NC_058135.1:84490853-84551116 GCF_016433145.1 Gracilinanus agilis
TTCAATTTTGTTGAATGCCCATACTTTCCCCTGGAAATATATAGTCAGTTTTGATGGGTAGTTGATCCGTGGTTGCAGGCCCAGCTCTCTTGCCTTTCTGAATATTGTATTCCACGCCTTGTGGTCTTTTAGCGTTGAGGCTTCCAGATCCTGTGTGATCCTGATTGGTGCTCCTTGATATTTGAATTGTTTCTTTCTGGCTTCTTGTAAGATTTTTTCTTTTGCTTGGAAACTCTTGAATTTGGCAATCATATTTCTTGGTGTTTTCCTTTCTTGATCGAATGTAGTGGGTGTTCTATGGATCCTTTCAATGTCTATGTTGCCCTCTTGTAGGACTTCAGGGCAATTTTGCTGAATTATTTCTGTTAGTATGGAGTCCAGGTTTCTATTAATTTCTGGTTTTTCTGGAAGACCGATTATTCTCAAATTGTCTCTTCTAGACCGGTTTTCTTGGTCTGTCACTCTCTCATTGAGATATTTCATGTTTCCTTCTATTTTTTCAGTCTTTTGGCTTTGTTTTATTTGTTCTTGTTGTCTTGAGAGATCATTAGTTTCTACTTGCTCAATTCTAGCCTTTAGGGATTGATTTTCGGCTATAATCTTTCGGTTTTCGGCCATAATCTTTTGGTTTTCGGCCATAATCTTCTGGTTTTCAGCCATAATCTTCTGGTATTCAGCCATAATCTTCTGGTATTCCTTTTCAATCTGGTCATTTCTAGAGTTCAATTTGCTTATCAGTTCATTTGGTTTCTGAGCCTCACTTTCCAATTGCATGATTCTACCTTTTAAACAGTTATTTTCTTGCCAGATCTCTTCCATTTTCCTCAAAATCTCAGTTTTGAACTCTTCCATAGCTTGTGAGGAGTTTTCCTTATTTGAGGAGGGTCCGGATGCTTGTTTGTTCTCCTCCTCTGTTTGCTCGGTTGTCTGGATTTTCTCTGTGTAAAAGCTGTCGAGTGTTAAAGACTTCTTTTTCTTGCTGTTATTCTTTCTCTTCTGAACTTCCTGAGGCTGAGTAGCTATTATTACCCCAGCAGCTTCTCAGATTTATCCTCGCGCTCAGTGTCTGTCCTCTGCCTGGAGGTTTCTTTACAAGTCTCAGGGCGCTGCTTCCACAGTCGTATAATGGTCTGCACTGGTTCCCCACTCAGGTTTTCAGAGCTTTAGTTCCTGGCTGTGTCTGCCTCCACCCACGCCTCCGCCAGTGCCTGTGCGCTCTGCGCTGGGCGTCCACTCTCTGCCCTAGCGCTCAGATTTCGTTTGCGTTCTCTGGCTTATTGGGGTCCTAAATCTTGCTGCTCTCAGGAACAGGCCCCGGAGCTGCCAATGACTCGATGGGTGCCCCAAACTTGCTCTATTTCTTTTTAGCTGGCTTCAGAGCTCTAGATTTTGTGTGTGGAGGGGGTGGGGGTGGGGTGGTTGCTCAGCCCGCGATTTAGTGAGAGCCCTTTATAGCCTGGAAATGTCTCGATTCCAGGTACCTTCCACGCTGTGCCCTGTTGTGGGGTTCCTCCGTTCGTCTGGACTTGTTTTTATGTCCCTTTGAGGAGTTTTGTGTGTTTCGGTCAGGAGAGGTTAAGAGCTGCTTCTTACTCTGCCGCCATCTTAACCCGGAACTCAGGAAATATGTTTTACATGATAATACATATGTGATCCAAACTGAATTGTTTGTCAACTCTAGAGGGAGGAGGGAAGAGGGGAGGGAGACAACATGAATCATATGACTTCAGAAAACTTATGTGGAAATGTGTTATTCAAATAAATAAATTTGAAGAAAATAGATAATATTTGTAACGTGATTAGCACAATGTTTGGCACGTAATGGAATCTTTATAATTCTTTTTTCAGGTTCTTTGTATATAAAATGGGGCTAAATATTTACATACCTTAGTGGGTTGCATAGAAAGGATTTAAAAAATCTTAATGTGTTATAAAATTGAAGTTATTAATATAGGGTAAGGGAAGGAAGAAAATTCAATGGTAGACAAGAAAGCATCATAATTTGAAGTCTAATAGGAAAACAGTATGTACAAATTACTACAACAACCTTTAGGAAAAGTAGAATGGGCTATAAGTTTGCTTAAAAATTTTTCTGCCTCAGTATTTTGGCTAACTATAACCTCTGCCTATGTCTCTAGGCTTCAAGCAAACCATTTTTTACTGCTAATCCAAGATTTTGAAACTTGCATCCTTAGTCATGCAATGGCAAATCTTCATTTGGGCCTTGAAAACAACAATACTTGCAGAAGGTTATATTAACTCTTTCTCCTCAAGTTTTTGCTAAGTACACAAATATCTGGATGTAGATGCCCTCAGGTGCACTGAGCTCATTGAGATATGAGTTGAGAAAGGAAATTTAGGAAACGATAGAATTAATTTTGTACATTCACTTGTTTTTCTTTCCTACTTGAGAGAGCAGACACAACACCTGTCTTTTCTGGAATCCAAAATCTTTTCTCCCTTTAGTGACCTCTTTGCAAGCCATCCATCTTGACTAAATAAATTCTATTCACATTTTACCCAGTCCTGGCCAACAAGTGGCCTCACAAATTTCATCTCAAGAGCTTTTTATTTTCTTTACTTTTAACTAGTACAATCAACAAATTTATCCTGGAAAAAAAGGTTTCTTGAAAGTATAATAAAAAGTGGCAAATGACAGCACTTTGTAAATTTGGAGAGACTTTTCAGAAATTTGGATTATTTCCAAAGTGTTAAGCATAAAAATGAACACTAATTATAAGTATAAAAAGCTTTTGGTTTGAGGTGTTATTTTTCTTTAACTGCAATTCATCAAACTTCTTCTTCCATCTCCATTTAAAATGTTCCCTGTCTGCTCAAGAAAATGGGATTCACATCTGCAAATGGAAAAAGAAAAAAAAAGGATTCTTAGAGCTTGCATTTGAATAGCATGAAAAATAGTCAGGGTCTTGTTAAGAAAGCACCATTGAATTGTTATAAGGCAAGAGAAATGTCATCAGAAGGATTGTATGGGGAAATAATAAAGCAGCTTGTTCTGTGAAATGCTAAATTTTTGAAATACTCATATTAATGTGGTTCCAAATGAAATACATTTGGCGGTATCAAAAATTCTTCTTTATAGGATTTTAGGGTTTGTAGTTGGGTTTTTTGGCTTTTAATTCAGGTTGAGAGATGCTGCTTTGGTCGTTTTTATTCATGGTCCCATTTACAACAATTCAACTCTTTCCTTATTTAACTTATCAAAGTCTGGAGTTCTTAGAAAATCCTTATGGGATCTAGATTGTGAGGTCAAATGTTCAGTGGCACAAAGCAAAGAGGAGCTTAATTCTATTCCTAACAAATCCAATATTAATCAATCAGCAAGCATTTATTAAGCACTTACTATGTGCTTAATGGGATACAAGTATAAGAATGAAATATCTCTCTTAGAAAAAGCTTACATTTTAATGGAAGAGTTAACATCCTACCCAGAAATTTGAAACAACAAAAGTTTGTCATCAAAGAACTCAATCCTCTTATTTTCTGTTGTGATGGTTACTTCTTCCTACCCTTTTCAAATGAAGGTCTCATGTCCCTCTCACTTCTCAAAGTGTCTTCCCAAAAAAGAATGGGCTAAGTTTATTCAAACACATATATTTGTTTATTATCATTCAGTCATTTCAGCCATATCTAACTATTCAAGACCCCATTTGGGTTTTTTCTTGGCAAAGATTCTAGAGTGGTTTGCCATTTACTTCTTCAGACCATTTTATAGATGAAGAAACTGAGGCAAACAAGACTAAGTGACTTGCTCATGATCTCATGGCTAGGAAGTGGTTGAGGCCAGATTTGAACTCAAAGAGAAGAATCTTCCTAACTTTCAGTCTGGCACTCAAGTCACTGTGCCACCTCACTGTCCTAGGTGAATACATAGCTGATGGAAGATTTAAAGCATGAAGGGAGCCCAATGGTCATAAGTTAATCAATTTAGAACTGAGAGAGACCTCAAAAGCATCTGATCCAATCCTCTGATTTTATTCAAGAACGATTGAGGCTGACAGATGTTAAGAGATCTGCCCGATATCATAAGTAGCTGACCTCAGAGAGGAACTCAGATCCACTGATTCAACATTGAAAACACTTTTCACTGTATGTCCCTCTTGCATTTACAGATAAGGAAACTGAGACTCAGAGATAAGAATTTACTTGCCTAAACAAAAGCCACAAACACAATAAGAAGCAGAATTCAGTTCTCTGACCCCAAAATATGAAATCAGCCTTCACCCATCCTATTTCAGGTAAGTACTTCCTGACTTTAAGCTCCTCTCTTTTCCTAGGCATTCACCAGCATAAATATGTATTTATATTTATATATATTCTGGTCATCCAGTAAGATTTTTATGCATTCAATGCTTTGCATGGCACGGAACTTATGTTCTATAGATCAAAATAATTCTCTCTTGGCAGTAGGAATCATGTGTAGATGTGTTTCCTTTAACTGTAGAATCTTAGAATTTGGAGACCTTAGAAATTAGGTGGTCCAGTCTCCAGACAAAATACACTCTCCTCTCCTCCATATATTGGTTGAGCCATAAGAGAAGCTCTTTCAGTTTCATATGTATTTTATCCTGTGAGAGATTGTATTATTGTTAAATATCTAAAGCCATGGACATGTCCCTTTTTCTTCCATGCAAATTTTATATCTCGCTTTACCCCCACAACTTCTTCATATTCCTTTTAATATCTTAAGTGTGTTGAAATTTACACATTTTGATTCAGATGTCATGGCAGAGAAATGGCATTTCATTAAAATTGAGCATTGAGACTATTTAACTATTCTCTGCTCAATGCAGTATATCTCTATCTCTATCTTTATCTCTATATGTATAATATATTCTTGGTATTTCAAATATCACATGAAGAATATTTTGTATAAGAATTAGGTTAGTTACTAAATGATTTGATTTTGTGAATAATGTTGTTCACATATTCATGATTTTAGGAATGAAAAATCTACTTCTTAAGCAAAGAATTCTGAGGCTCTATGTGCTAATTTCCAAGAAATATGTAATATTCCATTTTATACATCAGATGTAAATGGAGAGAAAATAAATTATTTTAAACATCTTAATATTGAAACAATACTTTAAGCTTGAAAAATAATAAAATAATTTGAGATCTATCTCTATTATCAAATTAGATAAATCAAATTTGGCAAACCATGAAGTACTAAATAAATATTAGCTATTATCATTTAAAGATAAAAATATATTTTACTCAGAACTCAGTCATTCCTGAGTATTGATACTTTTACATCATAAAGGATATGTTGATCAAAAGCTTAATTAAATAATAGAAAAAATAGCAAATGAGATGACTCAGACATTCAAAGAAAGGGGCGCATTCTTTACATATATCTCTAATGGCAACAAACAACAACAACAACAACAACAAAACAAATGGAAATTACATTTTTGTCAAGTGCCATATCTATGGGCACCCTCTGATATGGGAATTCCTGAAATGATTCATGTTAAAAGTGTTTAAGAATAAGTAGCAAAAATTATTTGGACAAAAGAATCAATGAGATCATTCAAAATACATAAGGGATTCATTAAACCTAAAATTCAAAGAGTTTAAAGAAATCACTAAGACCCTCCAAGCAAAGCCCACATTTTATTTTTTGTGAATGTTGGCAAAATTGTTTTTCTGTCACTTTGAAAAGCATATTCTTTCCCTCTCTCTCACTCCTCCTTCTTCCCCATGATGGCAGGTAATATGATACCGGTTGAACATGTATTATCATACAATGCATATTCCTCTGTTTATCATATTGTAAATGAAGATAAATATCACTTAGACAAAATTTCACAGAAGAAATAAATGAAATCCCACCTTTTATAAGAAACAGAATACTAGCAAGATAAATAGTCTAGTTTGAGTTCACAGAGGTAACCTAAGAATACTAAATCGATTCTTATTTGAGTCAGTGTTTTTTACTTGTATAATATTTCCTCCCAATTTTCAACTAAAATGTCACATTTTGAATGTGTTAAGGCAACAGGTGTTATTGTGGATGGAATACTGGGACCAAAGTCATATTTATCTAAGTTCAATTCTGGCCAGAGACGCTCCAATTAAATCCAGTAATCATTTATTAAGTACCTACTACATGCTAGGACTGGGCTAAGCACTGGGGATATAATTAATAAAAAGAAAGACAATATCTCTCCTGAATAAGGTTACAAACTAATTGAGAGAGACTATACACAAAAGAAAGAAAGAAACGGAGGGGAACATTAGAGTGTAGCCAATATGGAGATATCTTGTTCCATAGAGTTGAAATAAGAAAGAGAAGCAGATACAGAGTGGACTGAAACAAAAAAAAAGTCCCAATTTCTGCTCTCTACAAAGGAAGACATTAGGAGGAGTTGAGTATCCCACCCTCCAGACCCCTAGTCAGAAGGGGAAAAAGGTTGGGGGAATTGATGTCAGTCAAGGCTTGAGTTAGTAGTATGATGTGGAGATTCAGAGGGACATTTTATTTTGTAGAGAAGAAACCAGGCAGAGGGGCAGATACAGAGTGGAGATTTACTGCTTGTGTGACTCTCAGCAGTTTTCCTATCTGTAAAATGGGTAGAATAATTGCACCTACCATCTACGGTTGTTGTGAGAAGCAAATAAAATAATACTTGTAAAACATTTTGAAAGGCTTAAAGTGTTATTGAATTTCTTGCTATTATTTTTAGTAGTAGTAGATTTTATATGGATTTAACACTACACATTGACAATTCTTTCAGTTCACAAGGCAAATTTTGATCACTTTAAGAGTACCATCATAGAATTATCTGTGTAACAAAGGGAATACGCCATTGAGAGAAAAATATGACCATTAGAAATAGATTTTTTTTTTAGTATATTCAATTGATAATTCTTGCAATTCTTCAAATTTGGAGTGGAAATTTTGCCATCAAAATGTACATGCAAAAACAAAAATCTATTCTATAATATGGAAGATGGTCATTAAGCTTTATAGAAAATGGGTAGGAAGCCTTAGACTACTAAATTAGGTAATACGAAATGCCTTAGTGCCATTTCATAAAATAGGCTCAAATATTTTTTCTCTAAATGTAGATAGAAAGCATGCTGAGTTTTGGAGCACAGAATTAATCTCGGGATTTATTTTTAAAATAACCAAAGTATGAAAACAGCAGGCTATTCCTCTTAAAATGACGTGTGTGCAGATGTATCCTTCATAGTGAAAGAATTGATCTTCCCAAACTGTTTCTCATAAAAATAAAATGTTTTATGCATGAAACCTTTAAGTAAAACAGTCAGAGAATAGGCAAAAAGACTTGCTTTATAATATTAAAGTTAGGTAAGTTTAAAACAAAATGTTAAAAAGGCTCAAGGAAACTAATCAGTATAAATTTGATTACAGACTGAAAACATAATGATTAAAATGTGGGAGAAGTAAGGAGATTATTTAAAAGTATATTTTATATCTGCTTTTCCTAATATTTAAGGCAAATAGGAAAACAAGTATCTTCATACATCTATATGTGAAAAAGAGAGAGAGAATATACTCTTTTTTCACTTATTTAAGTAACTTGGATTTTTGAGGTCATGTATTTTAATTTTTTAAATGTAAAATAGTGGGGGCAGCTGGTTAGCTCAGTGGATTGAGAGCCAGACCTAGAGACGGGAGGTCCTAGGTTCAAATCTGGCCTCAGACATTTCCCAGCTGAGCGACCCTGGGCAAGTCACTTGGTCCCCATTACCACTCTTCTGCCTTGGAGCCAATACACAGTATTGACTCCAAGATGGAAAGTAAGGGTTTTAAAGGAAAGAAAAAAGTAAAATGGGAAAATTCTCCTTTACACAATTTAATGAAATTCACATGGTTATAGGAGAGATTATATCAGAAGAACACAGTGGAATGTCTCATAATGTTCTTATTTTTGTTATTACTGAGTTTAATTTTTAGCAACTGGACACCTTCAAACAGAAGCTCAGTGACCATTTGTTGGATATGTATTTGTGGTGATTTTTTCCTTTAGGATGATTTTCATTAGATGGCTTTAGAGATTCTTTCAAACTTTGAAATCTTACTAAAAAAACCTCAGACCAATATGATTACTCAGGGTACACTCAAAGGTTCATTTAAATGTGAATGAAACTAAAGAAACAAAGATCAAATGGCACCAATTTCATAGTGAGACCCATATAGCAAATAGACCTTATATGTATAAAAGATTTTTGTACATATCCCCTACAATGTCCATTTTACTTTTCCTCAATTCAAAAACCATGGAAAAAGTCAGTCCTCTTGGAAATCAGAAAACATGGATTCATAATTACAAAGCAGCAGCTGGCATTATGGGTAGAAGGCTAGTCTTAGAGTTAAGCTAGATTTTGGTGCAAATCCCATCTCCAGCTTCTATTGTCTGGGTGATACTGGATGAGTCATTTAATTTCTCAGTTAATATTCTTCCACATCCTTGCCTCCCAGGCACATTTGTAAAGTTATAAGTTCCCCGGCAACTACTGAATTGGAAGAGATAATTTCATACAACATTGGGATCTTATTTCAAATTTATTTCTTTAAAAAATATTAAAAAATTAATTTGGTGATATTTTTATCCCTCTCTATATGGTTATTTTTATTTTTAAATAACCTAGTCAGACAGTACAGACATACCATTTCTCCTCTTTTATGTTAATCTTACTTATTTTCCTATTTTAGTCAACATTTGTGGTCAGAAATATGCCTAACTCCATACCTTTACTTTGTTCTTACAAAGGTGGCTTAGTTCAGATGGAGATGTCTTCAGTTTTGGACAGATTAAAAACTAGGTTTGTTTCAGATCCTATTACTTCTTACATCTCTAGTCTGAAAAAAAAAAGATCAGGTTTTATAAAAGCAATTTAATTCAAAAATAGCTCTTAAAATCTTTTATTTAAGATAAAAACAGAAAAATGGGATTGATTTCCTATGAATTCATTTAAGAAATGATTGTATCAGACACCAGTATTCTTAAATTATATCTAAGTGGTGACCTTTCTGTTTGCCTCACTTTTTTCATTTGAAAAATGGGGATTATAAGAGTACTTACCTCCCAGGGTTCTTACAAGGATCAAATCAGATAATAACTATAAAGGGTATAACATAGTGCCTGGCACAGAGTAAGTGCTTTATAAATTCTGTCTATTATTATTACTAGAGGTGAGGGTGAGGTCAGACATATTTGTTCTTTTCTGTCATGTAGATCAGGTAACCAGTTCATTAGTGAAATTTTAAACTTTGAACAAATTGTTGGAATATGATATACACAGATATTCAATGACTAATCTGATTTGACTCTGTGGGCCTATTAATAAGTTTTTAAATGAGGTCAGCTCATCTAGTGATTTATTTAATCTGAGAAATCATACAGACTTTCCCTGTTCTAAACAGTACCTAATTTAATTAAAGATAGAGACTGAAAAGATGGATCAAAATAAAATCCAGTTATAACAAATATCCATATTAATTCTATTATTTTCCTATTCATTTAAATCAAAAGGCAGACCTCTTTTTATTTCAGGATTCATTTTGAACTTCTTCAACTAACCAAAGTTTTCTGATTTGCCAATTACGTATATATTTATATACACACATAATTTGGCTATTATATACAATATACTTAAGACAAATATACACTAACTGAATTCAAGAGAACATTTCCTGATCTCCCTTCCCCAGTTAGATGCAACAGCATTTCCTGGATTTAATTTTCATGCATTTCTATTCAAATAAAGACGTATCTTTAGGATGCCAATTAGATCTTCTTCAAATGAAGAAATGCTTTAAGGATATGTCATTAATTCAGAGGGAGCAGGAAAATTGTCTGTGTGTTCCCAAGAAAATGCTCTCTCAAGTATGTAGAATTGATAAAAAATATGCCAATTCTTCTTTGGTTGATTTTTAAAGTGTTTTATCTTTTGATAATGCACTTATTCTACTATATACAAGAAGAATTTTACATGTGTGCTAATGATGATCTATGTGCTATTACTTTTAATGAATTGCTAACATGAAAAGAACACTTTTAACTTTTTCTTCATGCTTTGAAAATAGCAGTGAAGAAATGCCCATCTTGAAAACAAAACAAATCAAAACAACAACAAAAAACCCCTCATCTGATTTTAAATTGGTCATCTCTGGAAGATGTGTCAATCTCTCCAGGCAAGGGACAACTTGATGCAGATATTAAACATTTTAATAATGAAACAAAACTACAGCAGGACTAGTAAAACAAGTAGCTATATTTAAAACTACTTATGTCCAATTAAATGTCCAGCTAGTGGCCTATTTTTATTTGTTGGCTTTGCCTACAAACTTTTGATTTTTGAGAGGAGGGTGCATTAATGTTAGGGGTGGCTGGATGGGAGATGGATAGAGGCTTCAGTAAGAACATTTAGCATAGAAATACCTTCCACCAATATAGATCTATGACTTATCTAAAATTTGACTGTCATGTAATCTTAAAGAGATCTGATTACATTATGATTCTTCTTCATTTGAATAATGTTATCACATGCTAGACTTGGAATTGAATCCAGTGCTTATTAATTCAAACTATGGCCCTCTCTTGTTGCAAGCTACTGCTTTTTGAAAAACAGTGAAATATATTAAAGTTATCATAAATGATGTATAATCTTTGAAATTGTTTTCATTAAGTTTTTCCAATTATTTTTCTCTCTTACACTGCACCCAACTCCCCAAAAAATTGTTAGGTGGGGAGAACAAGACAAAAGAAAAAGTAAACTCACATAACCATTGTAACAAATGACAAATATGCATACTTAAGCAAAATAAACTTTTTATATTAGTTATGATTAAACAGGTATATCTCAGAATATATGATGATCAACTGTGAATGATGTAACTATCAGCAATTCAGAACAATTCCAAACCACTCCTGGAAGGAAAGGAAATGATGGAGTCTGAATGCAAATTGAAGTGCACAGTTCTTCACTTTATTTCCTACATGAATTTTTCTCTCCTGTAAGCAATATGTGCCTTCCTTCATAATATGTTGAATGTGGAAATATACATTATACAAAACATATCATATTACCTTCCATCATGGGGAGTGAGGGAGAGGAAGAGAACATGAATTGTAAAATGCAGAATTCTTGAAATTATATTGACTTATTAAAAAGTTATCTCTCATCTGAATCTTGAATTCATCTCATTTCTATCACGAGCAAGTAGCCTGCTTTTTTAAGTCAATCAATCGATAAACATTTATTAAGTGCAAGCTATGTTCCTGTATCTATTCTGAGAAATGGCAGGGTATTGTGTTTATCAGAGTTCTTAAGGCTTTCACATTGCTCATTTTCTCACTATTGTTATTTTTAAAAAAAAGTTTTTTCTCCTGGTTCCACTCATATTATTCCCCATTGATTCATAAAATATCAGGTTTCTCTGAAATCATTACCTTAAAATTGTTTTAATGTTCCATAACATCCATAGGCCATTATTTTTTCATCCATCCCCCAACTGATGGGCAATACTTTAGTTTTGAGTGGTTTGCTGCCACAAAAAGTTCTGCTATAAATATCTTTATGTAAATGAGTCCTTGTGAAATTGTCTTTTGATTACTGATTGATTAATTGTTCAATTTCTAGTTAATCACTGAAACTAATTTGTATGGATCCTATTTGAAATTAATACTATAGACTTTTGTAGTAGAGTTTGTAAAAGGTAACATACCTAAATCCTCAGTCTAGAAGTTTTGATTTTTTAAACCCTTACCTTTCGCCTCAAAATCAATACTGTGTATTGGTTCCAAGGCAGAGGAGAGGTAAGGGCTAGGCCTTGGGGGTTAAGTGACTTGCCCAGGATCACATAGCTAGGAAGTGTCTGAGGCCAGATTAGAACCCAAGACCTCTTATCTCTAGGTCTGACTCTCAATCCACTGAGCCACCCAGCTAGCCCCAAGAAGTTAGTTCTATCTCGTAAGGGAGATAAAGAAGATGGATGATGAATGAGTCCATCTGGTCAAGAGATGTTTTGCCCAGCACTGAGTCTCCTTGATTCTGAAAAGCATTTATCATG
The DNA here is from genome assembly GCF_016433145.1 of Gracilinanus agilis. Taxonomy (NCBI): domain Eukaryota; kingdom Metazoa; phylum Chordata; class Mammalia; order Didelphimorphia; family Didelphidae; genus Gracilinanus; species Gracilinanus agilis. The sequence continues at coordinate 84,502,918 of NC_058135.1, forward strand.
AGACTTTCCAGAGAACACTGAGATATCATAATCATAAGGAGCTCAATATGGATAAACTGTGTACTTCCTGTATAGGAAGATGAGATGTACATCTTCTAAGAAATTTATCATTATTCGTGCAGTTAGAACCTACTTAGAAACAGGGCATGGGAGTGAGTTCATTATTCTCCCTAAGCTAATTTACTTATTCGGTACCATATCAATTAAACTAATAAAGAAGGATAGAGATTGAAGAAATAGTAACAAAATTCAGCTGGAAGAATGAAAGGTCAAGAACATCAAGAAAATCAATGAAAAATGTGAAGTTAGGTAGCATAGCATTTGTAGATTTCAATCTGTATTACAAAGTGATACTTCTCATGAAAATCTGATAATGTCTAAGAACTAGAGTCGATCAGTGGAATATAAAATGACCACAGTAATCTATTGTTTGATAATCATAGATCCAAGATAATTGGGGTAAGTTGACATTTGACAAAACTTGTATGAAAAACTGGATATCATTTAGTAGAAAGCAGGCAAAAATCAACATCACACTGTATACCAAGAAAAAGTTAAAACTGACAGATGATAGATGATAGATAGGTGATAGATGATAGATATATACACATACATGTCTATGTCATTCCTCTGTTGCTAAATAGTCAAAGGACCTTTTTGTACAAAAATATTCATAGAAGCTCTTTTTGTGTCGCAAAGAATTGGAAATGGGGAGGATGCACTTCAACTGGAGGATAACTGAACAAGTTAAGGAATATGATTATGATTTTATTTTATTTTGCTATAAGAAATTATGAGAAGAATGGTTTCAGAAAAATATAGGAAGACATATATGAATTCACATAAAATGAAGTGGGCAAAACCAGGAGAACATGTTATATAATAATTGCAGTTTTATAGATGATCAACTGTGAAAGATCTGGCTACTTTGATTGAGACAATGTTCCAAGACAATTCCAAAGGACTCAAGATGAAAAGTTCTGAATACATCCAGAAGGAGAATTAATGAACTTTGAACATGAATTCAAACATTAGTTTAAACTTCGTTTATTTTTTATTGTGTTTTCTCTTCCAGTGTGAAGATATGTTTTGCATGAACTCACATATATATGTACATATACATGTATATGAAAACAAAGTAGAACAGAAGAAAATTTAGAACTCAAAAGTTTAATGAAATATTGTTATTGTTACACATAACTGTAAATATTTAATGAAGTAATTATTGAAAAATTACTAAAAATGGTAATGTGCTATTCATTGCACATATATTGATTCTAGGATGGAAGGTAGTATTTCATTACTTATAGTGATCTTAAACATTATATCATTTCCCTGTTTTTCTCTTTTAAACATTTCTACTTTTACAAGATGATCTTTTTTATCCCTTTTTTCTGAATTTAGCTGAAGAATAATAAGTTATGTTACAAACCTTTGGAAGTTTGCTTGAATCTTTGTTTAATATTAATTTCTTATTTATAATATAGTTAGATTTTCATTTCTAATACATTCTACTATCCTCTATTTTATAAACATTCATTCATTCCATTCACATTCAATGTTGAGATTTTAGTGGTATACTTATATTTCCCTCCATCTTATCCTCATATATTTAGCTTTTCTTTGGAACTCTTTCCTCTGTTCTTTAAAAAGAAGAAGAAATTGATCCTGGATTCCAATTTTGCCTTAGACATTTTGTAGCTGGGTGACTGGTTATGTCACTTAATCTCCATTGTCCAGACCTTATAGTTCTTCTGTCCTAGAACTAACACATAGTATAAAGTACTAAGATTGAAGGTAAGGGTTTGAAGGTTTGAGGGGTACTTCAGTGTCATTTAAACTTGTATTTCTCTAAGTAAGAGTGATTAGAACATTTTTCCATAGAATTATTGATAGCTTTGATTTCTTCATCTGAAAACTGTTTGTTCATATACTTTGATCATTTGACAATTGGAGGATGGTTTGTATTATTATAAATTTGATTTAGTTCTATACAGTTCTGAGAAATTAGACCTTTATCAGAGAAATTTATTGTAAATTTTTACCTAGAACCTCCAGTCTCTAGGCCTGATTCTCAGTCCACTGAGCCACCCAGCTATCTCCTCATGGACTTTTTCAATAACTATTTGCCCTCTCGTTCAAGAATATCAGGGCAGTTTTCTTGGATAATTTCTTGTAATATGATGTCAAGGATTTTATTTTTTTCCAGGCTTTCAAGTAGACCAATGATTCTCAAAATGTCTCTCCTGGATCTATTTTCTAGGTTATTTATATTTTCGATGAGATATTTCACATTTCTTTATATTTTGTCATTCTTTTGATTTTGTTTTATTAATTCTTGCTGTCTTGTGAGATCAGTAGCTTCTACTTGCCCAGTTCTAGGCTTTAAAGACTGATTTTCAGCTATCATCTTTTGATTTTCCTTTTCAGTTTGATCTATCCTGCTTTTCATGGCTTCCAGCAGGTAAACTCTGGTCTCCAATTTGCTTATTACAGTTTGATAACTGTACCTCTTTTTCTATGTGGGCAATTTTCTTTTTTAGGCTATTTCTTTTTTAATTAATTTCATCTCTTTTTCTCACATTTCTTCCCATTTTTCTTCTATCTTCCTTACTTGATTCTTGAACTCCTTTTTGAGTTCATTGAGAGTTTATGACCAATTTCAGTTTTTTGGGAAAGTTTGGATGTGTTTGCTTGTTTGTCATTCTCTGCTGTTGCTTCTGTATTTTGCTCTTTTTCTCAATAGAAATTTTACTGGGTCAAAAGCTTTTTCTGCTGCTGCTTATTTCTTTTGCTAATTGTGGATTGCAGTTCATGCATGTTGATGGACAATGCTTTCTTAGCTTCTGTCTCAGAGGGCTTTGCCTTGGTAGTATCTTCCAGGCAGTTATTTCTTTAGGGAGCTTTAAAGCATTTTTCCCTGAGACTATTTTTCCAGGCCCTGCTGCCTCTTTTGTGGCCAGCCTTATTTCTGCCTAATCTCCACACTCTGCTGCCCTGGCTCTATGCTCTTGAGCCTTGGGTCCCAAACCTCTCTACCAAGGCTTTGCACTGCCCTTAGGGGTAACTCTGTGGTCAGCCAGGCCCCTTGGCAGGGCCTTCCATCTGACTCTGGCAGGGTAGGGGTTATGGGGTAGGGGTGATCAACTCATGCTTTGATAAGTATAGTTTTGCCCCTTTATAGTGTGGAAATCTCCAAACACTGCCTGCCTTTAAGGCTGCATCCTGTGGGAGATCACCTTTACTCATGTTATTTTGATTTCTGTCCTTTTGAGAAGCTTTGTATTGACTTGTTGGAAGGAGATTTAGAAAGTTCCTGCTACTCTGTGGCAATCTTACTCCACCTCCCTTTCTAGAGTTTTTAAAAGGAATAGGCATTATATTGTTTTGAATTTTTTTCTTTATATTTTGAGATAATCATGTGATTTCTCTTAGTTTGGTAATTGATATGATCAATTATGCTGATAGTTCTCCTAACTAGCCTTTGTATTCCTGGCATAAATACTATCTGGTCATAGTAAATCATCCTTGTGATATATATTGCTACAGTCTCTTTTGCTAGTATTTTATTTAAGATTTTTGTATCAATATGTGTTAAAAGAAATAGTCTGTAATTTCTCTTTCTTTTTTACTTTTTTGAATTTCTCTTGGTTCTTATTTGGACATCAGATTTTCTGTTTATGTCTAGTCTTCTCAACAGGAAAGTTTGGAAATCTTCTATTTTATTAAATGACCATTTTTCCTCTAAAAATATACTCAGTTTTGCAGGGTAGGTGAGCCTGGGTTGTAAACCTATGACTTTTGCCTTCTGGAATATCATATTCCAAGCCTTCCAGTCTTAAGTGGAGGCTGCTAAATCTTGTGTAATCTTGACTGCAGTTCAAAAGCATTTGAATTGTTTATTTCTGGTGGCTTACTGTATTTTATTTTCATCTTGGGGGTTCTTGAATTTAGCTTTAATATTCCTGGGAGTTGTCATTTGGGGATTTATTTATGGAGCTGATCTGTGGATTCTTTAAATTTCTATTTGCCTTCTGGTTCAAGAACATCAGGAAAGTTTTCTTTATAGTTTATTGTAATACGATATCCAGTTGTTTTTTTTTTTTTATCATGGCTACCATGTAGTTCAACAATTATTAAATTGTCTCTCCTGGATCTATTTTCAAGGCCAGTTATTTTAAATGAGATTTTTCATGTTTTCTTTTTTCATTTTTTTTATTTGACTTTGTTTCTTGATATCTCATGAAGTTGTTAGCACTGAGTTGCCCAATTCTAATTTTGAAGAAATGATTTTCTTTTGTGAACTTTTGAATCTCCTTTTTCATAAGGCCAATTCTTCTGTTGTTTTCTTCTTATATTGCTTTCATTTCTCTTCTCCATTTTTCTTCTGCCTCTCTTATTTAACTTTCAAAATCTGTTTTGAGCTTTTCTAGAGTCTGAGACAAATTCTTATTTTTCTTTGAAGTTTGCATGTATTTCTTTTGCTTTCACTAACCCCTTCTATGTCTGTGTCTTATTCTTTATCTCCATAAATTTTTCTATGGTTAGGGTTTATTTCTGATCATTTTCCCAGCCTTTTTTCTTGATTTTCACTTTTATCTCGAAGCTCAGCTCTGCTCTCAGGGTAGAGGAGACACATTCTTAAAATTCAGCTTTTCCCTGCTGCTACCCTTAGCTCTATTTAAAGGTTTCTACAAATTTACTTTTTCCAAGGTATTAGGTCAAGCTTGGAGCTCTGAAAACCCCCTTCCACTACTGATTCAATCACCCCTCAAACTGCTGAGGGCTTGCAGAGTTCAGAGCACTGTGAGTTCTCTTCTGTTGGGGCTCAGGTTCTATCCTCAAGTTTGGACTGGGGTTCTGGGCTTACACAGGTTATTTGTTCTGTGCTGACTACTTTGTGCAGGGATTTAGGACCTCACCACAGACTTGGGCTGGGGCTTTGAACTTTATGGTATGTGTATGGGGTCATACTTCTGATTGCTTAAGCAATGCCTTTGGGTTTCTATGTTGGCTTAGCCTCAGGTTCAGGACCCAGAACAGTAGATGTGGGGTGGGGAGGCTTGCTGTTGGCTTGTACTGGCTCTTTGGTATGTTGCCTCCTGTGGGTTGTGCTCCCCTTTTATACCAGTGAACCAGATGCTCTATGCCTAATTTTCAAGTCATTCTTTGGATGAGAGTTACTTCACTCTAACTCCTTGTTGGTTCTTTCACTGTAGTATTTGTTTTGAGGCATTATTTTAAGATTAATGGGAGAGGGTTCTCATAGAGGGTTGGGCTTTCCTGAAAGATGCCATCTTCATGCCACCCCATCCATAGAACTTTTTTTTCTCTTTTCCCTTTGGCCAATTCTGCTTTTCAAAGTTATTTTCACCAGCAAACTTCATATTCCTTTTTTCAATGGACACGTTCTGTTTTTTAAGATATTATTTTCTACATTTTTTTGTGCCTTTTCTACTAAGCTGTTAATTAGCGTTTCCTTATTTTCTTCCTTTGTCTTCATTTCTTTTGGTAATTTTCCTCTGCTTTTTTGTTTTAATTTTGAAACTCTTCATTTAGAGCTTCTAGGAATTCTTATCAGGCTTATGTCCCATTGATAATTTTCTTTGAAACTTTGATTATAACTTTTCAGACTTTATTATTATCTCTTATTTCATATCTTGAACTTCCCTGCCTCTACAATAGTTTCTCATGGTCAGGTTATTCATCTTTATCGTTTGCTTGTTTTCCATGCTATTTCTTGATTTTAAACTTTAAGTTGGGTTCTGCTCCTAACATTAGTGGGGGAGAGTTAGGGACACTGTCTCAATCTTCAGACTTCTTCTCCCTACTATTTTCTGAGCTAGTTCTAAAGGTTTGAAAGTTTTCATGCTTAGCACTACCAGATCTCAAACTATAATACAAAGTGGCAATCAAAGAAACAATCTACTTTTGCCCAAAAATAGAGTGGTTTGCCAATGAAATAGATTAGTTACAAGATACACAGTAGTAAATGACAATATTATTCCAGTGTATGATGAAGATCCAGGTTTGAGGGACAAGAAATCATTATTTGACAAATTTTACTAGGAAAAATTGAAGGAAGTTCAGTAGAAACAACACATAAACCAATATCTCCTATATATAGTGAAAATAATTTAAACATAAAGGAAGAAATCATAATTATAGTAAGTGTACACAAAATAACTTGTAAGATCTCTCTATATACATATGAGAAGAAATAATGACAAAACAGGAGAAAGAGAACATAACAGGAAGTACAATGGATAATTTTTATTACATTAAATTTAAAATGTTTTTACAAAATCAAAGTAGCCAAGTAGAAAACTGTGTGTGTATGTGTGTGGGGAGTTGTTCAGGGAGATTGATCTGGTTCTCTGATGAAAGTCTCATTTCTAACATATGGAGAGAAGTCAGTCAAATCTATAAGAATATGTGTCATTCATCAATTGATAAATGGCCATAGCCCAAAATGGGAATTTTCTGGAAGAAGAGACTAAAATTATTTTTACTCTCATGCAAAAATTCTACAAATTACTTATTGATTATACATATGTCAATTAAAACTACTCTAAGGTACCATATTATACTATCAGATTACATAATTTAAAAAAAAGTAAAATGTTATATATTGGAGAGGATGGAGAAAATAGATAGTCTCATGCATTATTGGTGGAGTTCTGAACTTATCTAACCATATATTGTATATAATTGTACTATAAAATTGTATATATCCTTTGATCCAGTAGTACTTCTACTGAGTCTGTTCCCAAAAGTAATGAAATAAAAAGGAAAAGATTCTATATGTATAAAAACATTTTTAGCAATATTTTTGTGGCAGAAAAGAACTGGAAGTTGAGCAGATGCCCATCAATGGGAGAGAAGTTAAATAAATTGTGATATATGCTTGTGATGGAATATTATTATACTTCAGAAATGACCAGTAGGATGATTTAATCATCTGAACAAAACTTATAATAACTGATACAAGATGAAGTGAGCAGAACCATAACTTTGTCAACAGTATCAATTATGAATTACTTTTTTTTTTCCGAAGTCCACAAATGGGCTTCATTGGAACAAATTCTCAACAATATAAGAATCCAAGAATTTCTGAAAGACTTTGGATGAGAATGCTATCCAATTCTAGAGAAATAATGAATTGAATCTGAAACCAGACAGAAATATACTTTTTTAAACTTTCTTTTGTCTATATTTTCTCTTGAAACATGGCTAATATGGAAATGTTTTACATTACCAGACATGAATAATTGAAGTGAAATCATTTGCCTTCTCATGATAAGGATAGGGGAAAGAGGGAGAGAATCTGGAATTAAACGTTTTTTTAAAAAAACTGTTAGTAATTGTTTTTTAACATATTCTTGGGCAAATTTTCTTTCAAAAAAAGAGAAAATATTTAAACCAAAGCAGATGAAATGAGAAATAAAGTTTTTGATGCTTCAAGGTGGTGTAATCTGGGGAGAGATGTCATCACTGCTCTACTTGTTTGCACTCTGGCCTTTATCCATAAAGAGCCCTTTATCCCTTTGAACTGCAATCAGTGCTGCTCCTCTGGGTCCCTGATACCTTTGAATAAGAAACAAATCTTTTCTGCAGAGATCTCTATGGACCAGAAGTGATAATGTTCCTCAGGATTCCTTAAAAATAATTCTAACCTCAGGGCTCCCATTCCTTCTTGACAGAAAATTGATGCTCACTGCCCTTGAACTATGATTGAGAAGAAGGTCTTGCCCCATATCCAATGCTACTACAGGAGTCTTCTATGATGTCTTTCTGACCAGTTGCCCAGTTCCCCCACTGTCTCTGGATTGAGATCTCCTGAAGTTGATATTACTGGTCCTTCATCATCCACTTGGACTCTGGGCCAGCCTCTACCTCCATGCCACAGGTCTTCCTTTTTGATGTCTTAAATTGTTTGGATGGAAGATGGAAGAATGTCTTACTCTGACCTTTGGTTGGCTCTACAACTCTATAATTCAATTTGTGTATTATTTTAAAGTTGTTTGGAAGTTGTATTAGGACAATTCAGCTAAGTGAGTCTTCGTCTACCATCATGGTTCTTTCTCCCTACCTCTTAAAGGTTAATTTTATTTTGTATTTTTTGTATTTTTTTCCTCTACCTAAAAGAACAAGATTTTTCCTTTTGTAGTCTTAGATATTTTCAGTTTAGGAGTGTCTGGAAAAAAATTCCAGGTAACTATTCATATTTTTATTTTGCCCTAATGATTCTAATAATTTTAAATTTAAAAGATTATTTTATGATTCTTTTTTTTAGATATATGGGTATTTTAGGTATATGGGTTTTATTTTTTCACAGTTTTTAAAGAATCTGATTATGTTTCAAATATTTCTCTTTTTACTAGATTAATTGTTTTAATAGTTTTAATAGTCAATATCCTTATGTCCTCATTCTTACTTTTTTATAACTTTGATCTATTATTTTTAGTATTTTATGGAATCATTGAATTTTCTTTGTTCCATTCAATTTTTCAGGAATTCCATTACCTGTTTCATGCTTTGAACCTTTATTCTAAGCTATGCCTCATTCTCTTTCCCTCTTAATTACTCTAATTCAATTATTATTACTTACTCTGTTTTTCCATTAATTTTTATACCACTTATAATGAAGACTTCTTTTTTCTTTTTGAATCTCTATTTATAGTTATTGAATTATTCTCACTTTCTGCACTTACTTCTTAGGTTCCTGCTAACAAATTATATTTCTTTAAACTTTTATTTATAGCCTATTCTTAGTTTCAGGAGTTTGTGTCAAGGCAAGGTCATAATTCCCTATTACTCTTTCTCTCTTGGGAAAAAAATAGGGGTTAGCTTTTTCTTTTCATATGTCTTTAAGAGTAACTTTTAGGAGGAAGCTAGGCAGCTCAGTAGATTGAAAACCAGACTCAGAAAGGAGAAGTCCTGGTTTCAAATCTGGCCTCAGACACATCCTAGCTGTGTGACCCTGGACAGGTCACTCAACCCCCATTGCCTAGCCCTTACATTCTTCTGCCTTAGAACCAATAGACAGTATTGATTCTAAGACAAAAGATAAAGGTTTAAAAAATAAAAAAAAATTAAAAGATTAACTTTTAGATTTTTTGAAGAACCCTAAAACATGCACAGATTTTCTACCCCTCTCTCTGTGTGTGCAGGAACCTGCCAGGCTTATCCTTTTCCATCTCCTTGTGACTTTAAGTGAGGGTCAAAGCTTTTAGCAGCAGACTCTGCTTTTTACCAACAATCAGACAGACAATATCCCTATGTTCAGTCTTACTTTCTTTATTTTCTTCTTTCTTTCTATTTCTTTGTTTCTTTTCCTTCCTTCCTTCCTTCCTTTCTTCCTTCTTTCTTTCCTTCCTTCCTTTCTTCCTTCCTTNTATGCCAGTCAGCTAGCTACTCCCTAAGACTAGGAAACCATCCTTATAAAACATGAACTAATCAAATCTTATGCCTACAAGCTTCGGAGGATAGTGTTTGTTATCACGGATTTGGGCTGCATCCAGTACTCTTGAAGTAAGTAGGCCATAGAGCTTGGCAATCTTTACCTAGTTTCCTTCTTTTCCTTCTTTCTCTCTCTTTCTTTCTTTCTTTCTCTCTTTCTTTCTTTCTCTCTTTGTTTCTTTGTTTCTTTTCCTTCCTTCCTTCCTTCCTTCCTTCCTTCCTTCCTTCCTTCCTTCCTTCCTTCCTTCCTTCCTTCCTCCCCTTTCCTTTCATCTTAGAATCAATACTGAATATTGGTTCCAAGGCAAAAGCGTGATAAGGATTAGGCAATTGGGGTTAAGTAACTTGCCAAGGGCTACACAGGCAGGAAATGTCTTAAACTAGATTTGATTTGAACCCTGGACTTTCCATCTCCAGGCGTGGCTCTCTATCTACTAAGCCACCTAGCTATATCCATGTTCACTTTTTCATTAACAGAAAATAATCATTTCATTGACAAAATTAAAACTCCATTCCCATTATCTGGAACCTGATAAAGTCAAAGGAAGTCCACAGAAACCTGTTTGAGACATCCCAGGTACACTGGGAATGACCCTATCACCCAAACACAAACTGCTATCTTCATCTTTTAGGCTTTCTGCATCTCATAGGGATAGTTCCCCACTTTAATACTAATGCTATACTTTGAGGAGGAGGCTACCCACTCCTCAAAACTTTCTTTGATCCAAAATTTAACATTTTACATTTTCCCCATCTGAAAGATATGGGGAAGACTGGATAATCTATTCAACCCTAAAAAGATGAGTTAATGATCCCTGGTGAGAAACAACCTCTTCCACATAGAATCTTTGCCCTTAAAATAAATGATATTTTATATTATATTTTTGGACATTAATCTTAATGAACATCTTCCCCGTTTAAAAAAATATTCCATAAGAACACAGATCATATCTTATTTATGTCTGTATTTCTCTTACCACTTTATAGAGGACATAGTATTCAACAGTGTTCTGGTTTCATAGATTTGGAGGTAGAAGGAGGACTTAGAGGTCTGCTAGTCCAATTCTTTCCTCATTTTATAGATGAAGACACTGATTTAGGCCCAGAGAAATCAAATGACTTTCCAAGATAGAAGAAGTATAAAGTGGTAGAGCCAGGATTCGAACACAGGTTCTCTGACTTAAATACAAAACTCTTTATGCTGTTTCACATTTGAATTAAATATGATATGGTGGTACCTCAAATATCTATTAATCAAATAAAAAATTCCTGGAGACACTGAGTACTAGATTTGACAGTTACAGATTGGGATTCCAAGAATGCTGCTTTAGGCAAAAGCTCTTCATAAGTGAACTGTAAACAGGGAGGCCTCTGGCATCTTACTGTCCCAGAAGAAACATTTGGGGTTAACTTAGGAAAGTCTACTTTTACTTCTGCTCCTAGTAATAATGTAAATTTAATATCTTATGCGAGGTTGCTTTTCACTGGGATTTAGGCAAATGTCATTTTTCTTTACTTTACCCACTTTCTGGGATATCTCCCTATCCTTTTTTGGACAAACTAGAAGGCATGGGGAGAATATTTAAGATATTAAAAAAATGACTCTGGATTAAATGTGATATTTGCAAACATGCTTAGCACAGTGCCTAGCACATATTAATCACCATATATATGTGTATTCCCTTCCCTCCTTTTCTTCTTAACTGTGCAAATTAAGAGGTTTGCATTTTAAAAAATTATTTTTATGACCCAAGATTTAGCGGCAGATGATATAGAAACTACTTTAATCTCACCAACTCTGTGAGCCTAGCTATTCAAATTCAATTCAGCATGTGTATAATAAACATCTATGTGTGAAACACTTTGCTCCACATTGGAGGAGAATAAAAAATAAGATGTGGTTTCTACTATCATTCAAAATGTTACTTAGTTCTTGGATATGGTGCATATTTGGACAACTAAGGGTTAAGGAAAGGAAGACACCCAAGACTTGATAGGATATGCCTATGAAACATTTTATAGCCACCCCAGAAGATGGTTAGAGAGCTTGGGATTCTCAGAAAAGTAAACTGGCCATCTGTTTTTGCAAGTCACATAATGTAAAATGAAAGAAAACTTGTTGGAAGACAACAATGCCCACTCTCTCTCTTTCCCTGAATATAGCAGTTTGAAAGCAATGTTTATAAGTGGTTATTATGAGAACTCAGTCCATCCTAATGATACTGCCTTTACTGGTGTATATCACTCTCTTTCTGGTCTAAACAACTCTCTTTTATGTAGGCACCCTAAGCTTCAGGAAATGACAGACTAACTCAAACATCAGCATCCTATTTCAATGCTATTTGAGAGTGGAAATGACAAAACTAAGCCTTCCTTCTAAAGATTCTGGAGGGATTCTTCTGTATGTTCAAAAAAAGCACATAACAGTAGAAAATGGATAGAGTGAGGCTTTATGCTAAATGGATCTTTATTGTTGCTTCCTGCCTAAGAGCAGTTATTTGCTAGCTCAATATCTACTATTTGGGGCACTTGTCCTATAGAAAGAGATTTCTTTTTATTACACCCTCTGCTTCCAGTCACTGAACTGAAAGCCTTCCTGGTCATCCTTTCAGGCATTCAATAGAACAATGGAGGGTTGACTGCCTTGATTTCACAGCTGTCAAAAAAAAAAAGAAGCAAGAAAAAAAAAAACAAAAAGATATTTTTCCCCTTTTTCAAAAGGAATGCACAACTATCTTTTAATTCTCTATATAAACGTTTCTTGTGAACAGCCATTAAGATAAATTAATTTCTCATGATTTATACATGGCAATTGGAGGTCAATGCTAATTACTTAGAAAAATGATGAGAGTCTTTTTTTAGAGGGGGGAATGGTGCCATATATTGGTGTAGCTACAATTTTGAATCTTTACTTACTCATTTTTCCATTCTAAGACCTAGGAAATATATATTTTTATTTGAAAAGAATCTAATATAATCCAATCCAATTTAATTCAAGCCAATTTGATTCAATCCAACAAGTACTTGCTGAGCTAATAGTGCAAACATATGTTAGTGGTAGAGACAATGACAAATTGAAAAGTCTTCGTGTTTCTTACATTTCTTACCAGCTTTGCATACTCTGATCACAGTTTCATCCACCACAACTCAGGACCTTTTTTAGTTCTATTTGAGCCACCAAACTCACCTCTAGGACACAGTTGTTCATAATCCTGTTGTCCAAACTCCTCCTAGGTATTCTTTGGTCACAACTCTCTAGGACTAACCAACTATATGCCATCAAATTTCCCAGTGATACCCATGTCCTCTTCTAACTTCACAAGGTCAGTGTACCATAATTTGAGCAAGTTAGTTTCATTAAGGTTTTCACACTCAGAATTGAGGGTTCTTTCTGATTTTACATACTATCTTGAAAACTTGTATGATTGTTGAGGATTATTGAGTACTCAAAGTTCAAAGAATCATATGAAACTGGAAACCTTAAGGGAAAGAGGCTGCATGTTTGGTTTCATTAATATAGGAAACTCCTTCAATATAGGAAACACCTTTACCAGGAACATATTGGTACTTTTTTCATATCTTATAATCTTAGAGAATTTCCAAGAGTACTAAGTTAAGTGACTTTCCCAGGGTCACACAGAATTTCAAATTAATTTACTTATTTAGTGCCATACCTATCAAACTACCAAAAAACTTCTTTACTGAATTAGAAAAAACTATAACAAAATTCATCTGGAATAACAAAAGATCAAGAATATCAAGGGAAATAATGAAAAAAAAACATGAAGGAAGGGGGCCTAGCAGTACCAGATATTAAACTATACTATAAAGCAGCAGTCATCAAAACAATATGGTACTGGCTAAGAGACAGAAGGGAGGATCAGTGGAAAAGACTTGGGGTGAGTGATGTCAGCAAGACAGTGTATGATAAATCCAGAGAGCCCAACTTTTGGGACAAAAATCCACTATTTGACAAAAACTGCTGGGAAAATTGGAAAACAATATGGGGGAGATTAGGTTTAGATCAACATCTCACACCCTACACCAAGATAAATTCAGAATGGGTGAAGACTTGAATATAAAGAGGAAAACTATAAATAAGCTAATTGAACATAGAATAGTTTACTTGTCAGATCTCTGGGAAAGGAAAGCTTTTAAAACCAAGCAAGAGTTAGAAAAAATTACAAAATGTAAAGTAAATAATTTTGATTATATTAAATTAAAATGGTTTTGTACAAACAAAAATAATGCAACCAAAATTAGAAGGGAAACAACTGAGAAAAAATCTTTATAACAAAAAATTCTGACAGAGAATTTCAAAGCACTTGAATCTCGTCTTCAGGGCCAATTCTCTATGCAACATATTACACTTTCTCTCTCTCTCTCTCTCTCTTTCTCTCTCTCTCTCTCTCTCTCTCTCTCTCTCTCTCTCTCTCTCTGTTTGTAAAAGGAACATAAAGAGTCTCATAAAAGGGAACATTTTCCCCTTTGAAACTCTCATAGCTCTGTACCCTCTTAACACATTGAGCACAATTGTTTTTAATCTCCTAGATTCTAAACCTTGGTGTACCTACTCTGTTTATGCCACATGAGCATTAGTTGATACTAATGTTTTGATTAGAGAAGAGAGGACTTTGAGGTGCATAATATCCTCAAATATTTACAGGCCTTTAATTGGAAGAGGGATGGGGCAACTAGGTGGCACCCAGTATTGGACCTGAAGTCAGGAGTACCTGAGTTCAAATCCTTCCTCAGACACTTATTAGCTCTGTGACCCTGAGCAAATCACTTCACCTCAGTCTAAATCTATGAACTCATCCATAAAACAGGGATGATGATAGTGCCTACCTCTCAGGTCTGTAGGGAGGACCAAAGGAAATAATGATAGTAAAGTGCTTAGCACAGTACCTGGCACATAGTAGGCACATATTATTGTTATTGAATCATTATAGTCATGTCTAACTCTTTGTTTTCTTGGCAAAGAAAATGGACTAATTTGCTATTTCCTTCTCCAGCTCATTTTCTAGGTGAGAAAACTGAACAAACATGGGTAAGTGAGTTACCTGAGATCATACAGCATCTGTGGTCTTCCTGACTTCAGACTTGAATCTGTGTCCACTATACCATCTAGTTATCTAGGCACCCTGTACATGTCTATCATCTTTGCTGTTATTCATCTTGGCAAAAGAAGGCAAAACTAAGTTCAACTACCATTTACCAATGATAATTATTCACTGGGAGTCCTACCTTCACCTTGTTCATTTGAGCATATTCCATTGGAACAAAAATGATAAGTGACCTATCTTACTTTAGTTTTTTCCCTATATTTTGACACCACTCATTGTTTAGAAGCATGTGAATTTTGTATTAATTCAAACATTTAGCTTTCAGCCCCACTGCCTCCTATGAATGAATTTATTCCAATCAGAGCTAGTAATATGATATTGGTACTATGGTCAGTTATGCAGATGATTCCCTACAGGGGCAGGTTGACATGCTGAAATGATACAATTTTTAAACTAGTTTATTACAAGAGAACACACTTCATAATAGTAACCAGTAATATCTGAGGTGCTACAAGCCTGCTGCTCTCTCCATCAGTCTCTGAAAAAATCTAGCTGGACCTAGGGGTTCTCTGCAAAGTACTCTGTGAAGACAAAAAGACATCTGACCCACAGTAGAATCACTTGTACTGGCAGGTTCAGATGCAGAAACTGGAGTCCACTTACAAAGGAATAATTAGAACAGAGGAAATATCCAGTCTCTGTTTCTAGAATGATTACAGATTAATTCCTATAAAGGACTTGATATTACACAGAAACTCACCATTTTGGGCATTGACTCTGCCAACATTCCATCCCTCATCTATGCCTTTCACAGACTATATATCCTTTGTACATGGAAGATTTTCTCTCTTTTTCTTTACCTCTTGAAATACTTACCAATAATTTGATGTCTAACTCAAGAACCACTCACTTCAAAATATCTGTCCTGATTACCCAAGTTCTATCAAATTTTTATTCTTTTTCATTTGACCTCTACTTATTTGTCTACTAACATGTCATATCCCTTTAGTAAATGAAAGTTATATGAGCAAAAAACTGTCTCACTTATGTTTATCTTTTTATAGCGCCTAGTGCCTAGCACAGTACCTGGTGCATAGTGACCACTTAATGAGCTATACTGATTAAGAATCAAGGCTTCAAGGACATAGACTTGTGTTTAGGGAAGGAAATACATGGTCTGAACAAGTCATGAAGACCAGGGTATTGAGGGGTTAAGTGACTTGCCAAGGACACACATACATTTCTCAGAGGAAGTACTTTAAGCTAAGTCTTGCTAACTGCAACGTAAGTTCTTTCTCCCTGTCTCTATCTCCTTTCCTTCTCTGGCTTCCTTTTTATTTTTTATCTGTCTCTTTGTCAATTTTTATCCCTCTTTTTGTCTCCTTTCTGTTTCCTTCAACTTTCTCTGTCTTTGTTGTTGTAATACTCTGTAATTCTGTCTCTTTTTTCTCTCTCCTTCCTCATATCTGTATCTCTATTTTTCTCTCTCCCTCTGTCTCTTCACCTTCTCAATCTTTGTGTTTTTTTTCTCATTTTTTCTTTTTTCTTAGATACAACTGAATCACTATGTTAAAGTGCATTTCATAGCTATCTATATTTTATTATCTATTATCTGTGCATCTATCTATGTATCTATCATCTGTGTATGTATGCATGTATATGTGTATTTGCCAATCTATCTACCTAACTATTCTTACAGGATCAGGGAACACCAGCACCTGAAACTTTAAAAGATTTACTATTGTAGTAGTGGAAGGAATTTCCCTACTGGGAGACTCCTATACATATAAAATCATAGATTGGACCTAGGGAAGAAAAATAAAATTAAGAACTTAAATCACAGGGTTATTGTGAGCTTTCAGTGAAATCACAGGCTCTTATATGATCTCTAATAATGAATTAACCATAAACACAAGAGATGCAGCCAACATTCTAAGGCCCTTCCTTGGGTTCTCCTGATAGTAAAAAGAAGACCAATGAGATATGTAGGTTATGTTGAACATACTTTCACAGCACCTGAGTTGGAATGAATTCCAGTTGCTCAGGTAAACTGTATCTGAACAAAAATGACTGTATGTTTAACTGTGGTAATATAGCTTCTGCTTAAATATTTCCAGAGATATAGAAGCCATTAACTCCTAAGTTTTCTTATTCTGGTTCTGAACACTTCAAACAATTAAGATTGTTTTTCCCTTTTATATGTAGCCAAAATCTTCCTCTCTCTAATTTACTACTCATTACTCCTAATGCCACCCTTTCAGGCCAAGAAGATCAAGTCTATTCTTTTAACCATATAATAATTCACAAAATACTTGACACTAAGAAGATTCATCTAAGTCTATTCTTCTCCAAGCCAAAAATCCCAAGTTCTTCAACTAGTTCTTATATGGCAGGATCTCATGAATTGTACATTCTTGAAAAACATCATGAAACCCAGTAGCATTGTCAATTGCCTTTCTCAAATGTGATCCCCAGAACCAAATATGGTAATTAATATCTTAAGAAAAAGCACAGTGGAGCCATAATTTCCCTTGTTCCAGATCATGTACCTTGATGAATGCAATCTAACTTGACTTTAGCATTCTTTGGCTCACATTTTTGACACTTATTAAATCTCAAATCTCATATAATTTTCACATTTTCATTTATATTAATGCCTAGCCATGCCATACTCATCTTCTTCCATAGTTAATTTAAATCCAAATTTAGGACATATGATTAGATATTTTTAAAATCCTGACTCTGCCATTCATACAATGTGTTAACTCTCCTTGGAGGCTTCATGCCCCCTTGAAGTTCTTGAAGTTCTATTAAAATGTCATATGAACATTCATCAAATGCACTGATGCAATATTTGGATAGAACACACCAATAGAGACCTCATTCAAAGTTGACACTAGCTAATCAGTGTAAATCTTTCGATACATTCATTCCTTTTCTTTTGAATCCACAGAACTGTACTATTATGTAGCTAATATCTTTATCCACATTTCTCAGAAAGATTTCATGAAAGAGACTTTGTCAAATGCTTTACCAAACTCCAATATTATGTATGGAATTTCCCTAAATTACTAGTCTTGTAAACCTGACAAAAAGTAAAGAAGACTAATTAGCATGATTTCTTTTAAAAAGAGGGCATTAGGGTTCCTAATTGCTATCATTTCCCCATCTAAATGCTCACTTCAGAACCATTTATTTTATAATACTTTATATAATTATTTCTAGGAATAAAAATCAAGTTTCCTTTTGTAAAATTTGAAGGCTTTTTGCATTTTTTCCTTTTTTTCCTCCAAGGGGTTGCAACATCTTGGTAGCCCAATCAACAGTCTTCCCAGCTGATGTGATCAAATTTTATAATATCATGGACAGGTAAAATAGATCATAAGGTGTTAATGCCCTTTCAAATTTGGAGTAATTGTATTTGCACCTGGAAATGCTGCTAGAATCTGAGTAACTCTCTTCTTGATAGCCTATTCACAAACTGGGAAGGGTGTGAAACTGAGAGTGGCCCATTCACAGCTTTTGAAGAAAGTGTGAAAAAATATCTACATGCCATTACTCATTTAGCATCCTTGAAATTTTTCTATCAATTTGATGGAATTATAGGATGACTAGTCACTGACTAGCTAATGGATCATCTCATCCCTGGTGGCCTTTTAAAAATAACTTATGTCTCCTGTCTTCCTTGGTTTCCTTCAAATTCCAGCTAAATCACACCTTCTAAAATAAATCTTTTCTGATCATATCCTTTAATGGGTATATTTTCCCTCTGTCAGATATCTTTTATTTATTCTTTTTACATTTTTTTTATGAAAAGTTCTCAACCAGTTAGAATGTTTGACTTATTCTTTACTAGGTCTAAATGTAATTTTGGAAGAGGTCTAAGTATAATTTGCTAGGTCCAAATATAAAGTCTTAAAGTTGTCTTTCAAAAGTTGCCATCACAAATAAGACATGGGGAACTATAATTAGATCTTGATGATCTTGAGCTTTTAGTCAACTGCAAACTCACAATGTTAGTTGAAGGGAATAGGTGTCTTGGAGAAGAGATGACCTATGGGGACATGGTAACTGTCTTCAGACATTTGAATGTTTGCTATGTACAAGAGAGATTGAATTTGTTTCTCTTGGTTCCAAATTATATAATTTTGAGCAATGAATGAAGAGTGATAAGTACTGAGTAGCAAGTTGGGCTGATTATAAGTGAAAAAAATCTCCTAACAAACTTAGCTAAAACCAAAATAGGCTGCCTTATAATAGCATGTGTTCTCCCTCAAAAGATCCTTTGAGCAAAAGACAGAACATTTCATAGAGAAGATTCTTATATGGATATAAATCAGACTTTGTAATCTCTGAACCCATTCTAATCTTAATATTCTGTTATTGTAGTTAGTCATAAATTATATCTGCTTCTCTTTTGGGTATCTAACCTTGAACCTCTATGTGTCAATTTTCTCTATCCCTATTATATTTTCATTTCCAAACCCCTTCTAATTAATTTCAAAATACTCTCTCCAAATGTACCTTCACTACCATTTATTAGATCCACTCTGACTCAGCAACCAATCAATTAATCAACCAACATTTGTAAGCTACCACACTATATTAGTAGGATATGCCCTTAAAGAATTTATATTCAGTGGACAGTGGAAGGCAGGATACTGTGGATGAGTAAATCCTAAACATTATCAGAGTAAATGCAAAGTTATTTCTCTGGGGAAACACTAACAGATGGATATAGTAGGAAAGTCCACATATATGATTCATATAGCACTGAGATATTCTTAGAAAGAAGGCAGAGTTTCTATGTGTTTTAGATAAGGAAAGAGAACATTTTAGATATGAGTAGAGGGACAATTGAGAAGTGAGGAGTTTATGATTTATCTTAGTTAGAAAAAAAAGTGTTCCAGTTGTTTTTAAAGCAAAGGAAGAATGTTCTTCCTAGGAAACCATAGGGAAGATTTCAGTTTTGATAAGAAGAAAAATAAGAGATAATTAGAATTAACAGTGCTTTGCTTGGGAATCTAAATCTTCTTAAAGAACTAGAGTAATTTCTGATTCTACTCAGTTTCAGTAGGAAATTCATATTTCCCTAAACACCTGAACATCTTCAGATGAGAAAAGTCAGGAAGTCTGCCATTAAGGGGAAAAAAAGTCCTTCTTAGGAATCATCAATAACATAGCCCACAGCACAGTGAACAGCCACAGAAAACAAAGAAACATTGGCCATGAGAACTAATAAAAGAGTTAAAAGGCATGAGCTTCTCTATTTAACTAATCTTAAGGGGCAAAATAATTTTGTAATATTTAACAGAGAAGACACTATGTGTTTCTGCTATATGCACGCAGTGCACGTTGGCTTCCTTGCTAGGAGAGAAGGTTTAAGGACTGGAGGGATATATCAACTTTCCAGATTATCAAAGAGAATGAAGTGTTGATTGAAATAATAGAAATGTTTCACAGAGGGGGAAAAAAGTAAGAAAAACGAGTTGAAGAGAGGCTCATCTTCTGCAGTCCTGATAGTCAATCAGTTGCCAAACATCATTAATCCTACTGTCACAACTCTGCATTTCTTAAATTGAGCCTTTTCTCTTACTTAAAAAGATTGCATCCTAGTTCAAACCCTCATCACCTATCTCTTGTCCTGTGGTACTAATTTCCCAACTGGTCTCTTCAGTTCAAATCTTCAAATCTGTACATACCCTTTTTAATTCATTATCCAGAGAGCTGCAAAATAAACTCTCTAAGTCCCAAGTCTGACTAAATCAGCAGTATACTAGTAAATGTTTAACAACAGGTTATTGGAGAAAAAAATGGAGGATTGTTATTAGATCTCTAAATTTAGATATAATCCAGAAAGGAATAAATCCATCCCTTATTTATAGTGTTTGCTAATTTCCAAGATATAAATGCTCACATTGAAAATTTTAAATTGACACTTTTTTCCAACTTAACACACCTATAATACTAGGCTGAAACATACATTTTCCCAACATATAAAGCCTTCCATAATATGTGTCTAATCAAACTTTCAAATCAGTTTTGAGGCCACCTCTTCCTCAACCATCAGGACTACTAATGTCCTTCCTCTCAGACAATTTTGCTATTTAAAAAAATTATACTGTATTTACTTTTCTATGTCCTGTCTTGTCTTCTTTTAGCTTATGGTTTATTTCATTCATTGTATTTGTATCTTCATCATCTAGCAGAACGCCTGGAGCACCTTTAGGAGCAAGACACTGTTTACTAATTGATTAATGGATTTATCAGGGGCTATTTTCTCCATGACCTGATCCTTCTAGTGGTTACTGACTTTTTTTCCATTGAATTGTATTCAGTTTACTTTGATGTCTATCATCTGCACTTTTTATCATCTGCATTTTTTCATAGAATACAATCTTCAAATCAGGGACTGTAAAATTTTGTCAACTAGTTGCCCCTACAATGATAATAGAAAATAAGAAAGTTCTAAAGTCAAGCCTCCCAAGTCACCCTTTGCTTTGTTCTTTGCCTCTTCAAATCTCAACTGGTACCTCCTGTTTTTAAAAATTTCACTCAATCTATTTTTTTATCACATCAGTGTATGTGCCAACTCATTGTATCATACACCAACACCTCTCCCCATTTAGGACTCTTTTAAATACTCAGATAGAAGTACAGCCATAGAGGCAAGACCAACCAAGGTAGTTCCTCATGCCTAGTGCAAATGTGCTATAAACATTATTTTTCCACTAAGCCCCGCAGCATGCCCATTTGACCACTGCTTTGCCATTTTTCATTTCCACTTTCTACATGTGTAATTAGCCATGTTTCCTAATTAGCTAGCTTATTTTTATGCATTTATTAAATCTAAGCACGAATGTCCTAACTACTGCCTATGCCCATTGCACTGCTATTTGTAAATATTATTTGAAATGCATTACCCAGGGGTGTAAACACTAAACTTTGTTGGGTCACATTCAAACTGATAATAAAGCAAACGCAGCTTCTGTGATTCATGATTTCCTTTCCCTAAGTGAAATATTGCTAGCAGCAGGATACCCCATGGAAATCTAGTTATTTTCATTTTCTAGATCATGGGCTATAGACATGGTAATTGTTTTGTTCCTTCAGACATAGTACATAAAGCCCAAGTGTTTGGGTGTGAGCAACCACACTTTGAACTTCTATCCCTCTTTTCATCTTAAAAGACAAAAAAAATAATAAAAGCCTCTTATCATGAAAAAATATATTCACCAAAGCTTTATTCAAAGGTACTTTGGAAAACAACTTTGTAAAGAAGTATGTTTATCAGTCTGGGGATATGGCAGGTATCTATCTTTAACAATTTCATTTAAATAAGAGGAAAATACCTATTTTACAGAAAATAATGATATCTATATGAGGTGGATCATTATCCTTTTAAATACATTCTTGTATTACTCTAATAGAAAATAAACATGACATTGCCATCAAAATGATATCTATACCATTCATCAACATGAATCAAATAAAAAAACAATTTGTTAAGATCTACTCAGTTCTATGTACTATGGGTGATATGAAAAAAATCTAATATAGAGTTTCTAACTATAAGGAATTTTCATTCTAGTTAAGCCACAAGTTATAAAAATACTTTAAAAGCCTTGAACACAAAACTAATAATGCAAAGCAATAATTGGGTTGTCAACAGAAAGCCTCATGGAACAGTGGTATTTAGTTAAGTTGGAAAGATCAATAGGAACTAGATAAGAGTCGGGTTGTCATCTCAAGTGGGAAGTTTATGAGCAGAGATATGCAGACAGGAAAGAGGAAGATAGATTTTAAGAATGATAAAAACAGGAATAATTTGAAAGGAATCTGAGAAAAATACATTGAGCCATGTTGCACTGCTGTTATACAAAGACAGAAGGCAATTTAATAATTAAAATAATACAAGTAAATTGTGAGAGAGTAACTCCATTAGGAACAGAAGGATAAATACAAAGACTTAAGGAAAGGATGGAGAGATGTTTTCTCTATTAATCAAATGGAGAAAGCATTTCTGGGGAGCCAAGATGACAGAGTAATCCTTAGCAGCTCTGTGCCAACATGAGAATCCTCCCCAACCAAAATGAAAATATCACCACAAAATACATACAGGAGTGAAAGAAACAACAAGGAGACAGAGTGAAACAACTTTCAAGAAAAGAAAAACCCAAAAGGTATGCAATGAAACATCTGGGGCACCATGGTGAGAAGAGAGCAAACTGAGCAAGAAGTGTAGCAAGAAGAGAAGAGCAAGCCAAGAGTGAGCCACACACCCCCATCCCACATCTGCTGCCTGAGGTTTGGGAACCCATGCAAGAGCCAGCATCCAGAAAGGGACAGTGAAACCAAAGGAAATAGACCTGAAATCGAAAAGAAAAATATGGATTGGATACAGATTCTGGAAAAACTCAAAAAAGACTTCAAACATCAATTAAGAGAGGCAGAGGAAAAGTGGGAAAGAGAAATGAAAGTGATGCAAGGTGAAAGGAAAGTAATGCAAGAAGAAATTTGCCAATTGGAAAAGGAGAACCAAAAACTGACAGAGGAAAATCATGACAGAGGAAAATCATGTCTTAAAATCAGAATTGATTATCTAGAAAGTAATGATATGGTGAGAAATCAAGAAACAATAAATCAAAATCAAAGGAATGAAAAATAGAGGAAAACATTAAATATCTTATTGAAAAAAATTGACCTTCAAAATAGATCTAGGAGAGACAATCTAAGAATTATTGGTATATCTGAAAGCCATGATGAAGAAAAAAACTTTGGATATCATATCAAAGATAACTGCTCAGAGATCCTTGAACAAGAAAATAAAATTGAAATTGAAAGAATTTGCAGATCACCTCCAGAAAGTAAACCTACAACTTCCAGGAAAATAATCACTAAATTCAAGAGCCTGGACCAAGTCAAGGAAAAAATCCTTCAATCAGCTAGACCATGGAGCTACAGTGAGGACCACATAGCACCTAGTGGCTTCTACATTACAGGATCAAAAGGCATGAAATATAATACTCAGGAAAGCAAAAGATTTGGATTTACAACCCAGAGTCACCTATCCAGAAAAACTGAGTACATTATTTCAGGGGAAAAAATGGACATTCAATAAGATAGAAGATTTCCAAATATTCCTAAAGAATAAACTAGATCTAAATGAAAGGATGGAGATTAAGCAAGTAAAGGCATAAAGTGGACAAAATTTTGTAAAGAGGTTGAGTATTAAAGTCCCCTAGATGATAGAGAAAGATCAAGAGAAGTTTCTTTTAAGGATAGAGAGTTCTGACTATTTCTTTAGACAGAAGGTAGAGACAACAATAAAGGAGAAAAGGGAGATACATGTGAGAGTATTTCACATATTGAAATTCAATCTTGCTCTAATTTTAAAACCGTGTTTAAGGTCTACCACTTGCATATAGAGAAACTAAGATAAATACTAAATCCACATATAATTTGATACTTCAATGTAAAGTATATACAGTGATGGACAGTATAAAATATACTGAAAAATGTGATTCAGATTGGAGTTTATTTTTTCCTAAATGCAATAGGGAGCTAGTGACATATCTTCAGTAAGGGAAAAGTATGTTTTAACCTGTGCCTTAGGAAAGTTATTTTGAAACAGACATAAGTATGTAAATTTGAGACAGGATAAATTGAGAATTGGGGAGACTATCTAGGAGACTACTAAAATAGGGCAAGAAAATGATTATGAGGTGGGGACATTCATGAAAATTAAAAGAAAAAGGAAACTTGTCATAACCTAAGTATTTTTGTAATATAAATTATATTTCACACAAATTATTATGATATTCAGTGTGTGGTTATATCTCCAAATGAATGGTTATTATGATATCTTATTCTAAATTAAAAGATCTTAATGACTATTTAGTAAACTGGGAAAAAATGGAAGCCAATTAAACTAGAAAATTTGGAAAACATTTGCAATTAATTTAGCCACACCCAGTAACTTAATATAGTATCACAAATAAGCTTCCTTACCACAGGCTATGTGGCATAGATATATGGTTAAAAAATCTTAAGACAGGCTAACATTAATAAGCCATCTGGTACCTATGAATTCAGCAGGAATTTTGATGAGGAATGATATATCTTTTAAGGAATAAAATGTTCCCAGAAGGAGAATTTAAAATACATTCCTGTTTCCTTTACAGATGCATGTTTCCTGCTACTCATCCAATTTAGAATTGTGCTGGAGAACACATCCTCCCCCTCAAAAGAAATCGAAACACAAAATCACCAGTTCTTTCATTGGAGAGCTGAAGGTTGGAGAGTACTTAAGGATCTCACTTGAAACAATTGCCTTGAATTTTAACCTTTAGAACAACACAAGAAAAGGGGCTATAGAAAATGACAACTACAACAGGTATTTATAAGGTACTATTACAATAACAATACTGTTTTGGTAAATAAAGCACTAGAATTTTCATATCATACAAAGGAGATAAGAAACATAGTGCCACATTTATCAATAGTTAGAAATGCTTACATGAAAAGAAATAGTTTGGAATTCTTTTTTTCAAATGTTTGAATGATGATTATTATAATCAATAGTTGATATATTATCAAGATAGCATGTCCTAAAAGATAAAGAATCAGTCATGACATCAGGAAGACATAGGTTCAAAACCTTCCTCTGACAGTTATTACCATTGTGACTGACCAAATCAATTAACCAATACACAAACCAACCATTCAATCAACAGGTTCTAAGCAAGTTCTTACTATGTGCTGGTTCTGTGTTAGATTCTTGAGGATACAAATAAAAAAGAGTGAAGGGGAAAGAAAGGGATTGTAAGAGAGGAGATATGAGAGGAGACAAAAGGGAAGAAGAGAGGAGAGGAGACGACAGGAAAAAAGAGGAGAGGGCAGAAAAGGAGAGAAGAAAGGGAGGAAGAAGAAAGGAGAGGAGATGACAGGAGAAAGAGGAGTGAGCAGAAAAAAAATTATAGACAGTGTGATACCATTGTTGTTAATTGAGTAGGGGAGTGAAAGGGGAAGACCTGTGTTTAAGGTAACGTCTCTGTGTGTGGAGAGAAGGCACTGTATGCTAGAGATATTATGGAGGAAGAAACAATACTTAGTGATTACGTGGAATTGGGGAGAGTGAGGAGTTGAAACTTACTGGTGTCATATACTGCAAGGCTGAAAAAATCGTGTTGCTTTTGATAGAAATAGGTCAGTTTGGAAGATGAATGGGTTTGGGAGGAATGATAATGATTTCTATTTTAGACATTTTGGATTTGTTTTGTTTCCAGGATGTCCAGTTTGATAAGTCTAATAAGCAATTCATTGTATGGGATTGAAACACAGAATAGAGAATGAGTCTAGAATGCACATACTCCCCACCTCTTACTTTTGTAATCTCTAGCTTACTTCAAGTCTAAGCTAAATTAATATCTCTTAAACTAGTCATTTCCTTTATTTTTTAGTTTTTTAAAATTATTTTTATTGATTAAGAACATTTTTCCATGGTTACCATGTTTCATGTTCTTTCTTTCTGTCCCCTCCTCCCAACTCATTCCTGTAGCCAAAGAGTCATTGCACTGGGTTTTACATGTGTCATTGATCAAGACCTATTTCCATATTGTTGATATCTGTGCCAGGGCAGTGATGGGCAAACTTTTTAAAGAGGGGGCCAAAGGAAAGGAAATGCTCATCTGTCAGTCTGCTTCTAAGGCAACTCTTTTGAAGTTTCATTGTATTGTATCCTACTCGTTGTATTCGTCAGATTAGGAATAATGTCCCACCCCCGATAGAACATTTCAGGGGGGGCACATATGGCAATGGGCTGTAATTTGCCCATGACTACACTAGGGTGATCACTTAGATTCTACATCCCCGATCATATCCTCATTGACCCATGTGGTCAAGAAGTTGTTTTTCTTCTGAATTTTTGCTCCCACAGTTCTTTCTCAGGATGTGGATAATGTTCTTTCTCATAGTTTCCTCAGAAATGTCCTGGATCATTGCATTGCTGCTAGTACAGACGTCCATTACATTCTATTTTACTACAGTGTATCAGTCTCTGTGTGTACAATGTTTTTCTGGCTCTGCTCCTTTCACTCTGCAGCAATTCCTGGAGGTCCTTCCAGTTCACATGGAATTCCTCCAGTTCTTTATTCCTTTGAGCACAATAGTATTCCATCACCAACAGATACTACAATTTATTCAGTCATTCCCCCAATCAAAGGGCATACCCTCATTTTCCAGTTTTTTTGCCACCACAAAGAGTGCAGCTATAAATATTTTTGTACAAGTCTTTTTCCTAATTAACTTTTTGGGCTATAAACACAACAATGGTATGGCTGGATCAAAAGGCAGGCAGTCTTTTAAAGCTCTTTGGGCATAGTTCCAAATTGCCATCCAGAATGGTTCGATGAGTTCACAACTCCAATTTTGCCACATCCCCTCCAGCATTTATTACTTTCCTTTGCTGTTATGTTATCCAATCTGCTACACTAGTCATTTGCTAATGGCCCTAATTGTTAGGATCCTCCCATAATTACTTCACAGTATATATAAAATACACTATATAATAATTATTTTACAACTCATGTGCAAATATGAACATATGCATATTCAAGCTGTATATATTATGCATGTATGGGATTGTCATTATACCAACATATCTGTGTAGAGTATCATCTTGTCTACTGAAATGCTTCCATTTTTTTCCCCTCTGAGTAGAACAGAAGCTGTTTGAGGAGGGGTATTATTTCGTTTTTGTCTTTGTATCTCCAGACCCAAGTACAGTGCCTCAAGTATAATAGGAGTTTAAGAGATGCTTGTCTAATAAACCAAATAGAGGTCTGGTGATGGATTGTGAGTGAGCTGAGAAAAAGCTTAGCTAAATGGGAAAACAGTTATCTCTCAACTGGTTGGTAAAATGATGAATTTTGAGCCATAGCAACACTCATATGTTACCTACTAAGTCAAAGAGGAACTGAAACTTGTGGTAGTTGACAGAGCATTTGTTCCAACGCAATAATGACTCTCTCTGAAGTGTTTAAGCTATATAATGTCATTAGTTTTATGATTTAAGTTTGAAAACACAACTTTAATGAGGGAGGAATCCCAGGAATGTGTAATGAGAATGGAGTAATACAAGAAGAAGACATTTCCCAGTGAAAATCCATACAGATATTTTTTGTGACAGTTATATTATTTTATTCTCAAAATATAGATGTATATGACAAGGGCATTAGAGAAGAAGTCAGGAGCTTGTTTTCCTTTGATGTTCTCATAGGCAATTATCATCATTCTTTCAATTTCTATGCTACTTGGTGGTGCACAAAACACTTCCCTCAAGAGCTGGAGTAGAAGGAACAGTATTTCTATTGTATAAATTATGAATATCAGGATGCAAGTAAATTCTTGCTTTCCTAAAGTCACACAGTTTGGACAAAAGATGAGCCAGGTCATTTGGCTCTGAATCCAATGATGACAAGTCAGGGATAAAATGCTCAGTTTCCTTCTGTTTTTCTTCTCCAGGATTCAAGTTTTCTTATTTGTAATATGAAAACATTGAACTAGATTGTCTCTAAGCTTCCATTAAGCTCTCACCTGTTCTTATTTCTAAGAACTTATTTTCATTTTATTTTGACAGCACAGACCTCACTAACCAAATACATTATGCTAATGCAATGTTGCAATAAAGAACTTCAAGTGATATGTAGAGAATCTATAGCTACTACTGCCTTCTGAATTGGAGCCAAAATATGAAATGTTCTCTTTTCTTTCTGACAGAAGGGAAATAACACAAGGAAGGAATCTGGATAATTCATATCAGTTCCCATTATTTCTGGAATTTCTCTCTCTGGGTGTATTTTATTTCCTACTCCTCTCCCATTATAACTGAAAGTTTAAGTTCTTTACCACTGAATGGTCAAGAAAGCACATACATTTCTGTGAATTCTGGGAAAAGTAGGAAACAACATCCTTTCATAAATCTGCTGGATTTCTAGGAGAGGGAACAATTTTCCTCATTCCCAATGACCCTCTGAATTTGTCGAGGGTATCTGTCCATGGGTCCATGAAGGCCCAAATAGAAACTCAGCATTACTTAGCCTTCTACTTTCCTTTGACTCGTAGTTCTTATTCTTTCATTTCCCACCCACCTTTAAATGTCATTTCTTTCTATTTCAACACATTTTCCAAAGTTTTGTGTGCATTATCACAGCAGGTTTCAACAGTACAATTCCAATAGAAAAAAATAAATTCTCATAGTAAGGGAACAACTAGCAATGGAAAATGTCTATTCAATTTTGTAAGAATTAAATAGCTAACACCCTAATTCAAATAGGTCATATTACTCATGGGAGATTTTTTCTTATCATTTTGGCATTTAAATACATATTGTATTTAAAGTCAGTGGAGTGTAGATGAATAAAAGTTGAATTTCATTTTTCTATTTCTAAACATGATTGGTTGTAATGAAAGAGTGCTTGCATATGATGATCAGTCTCTCTCTCTCTCTCTCTCTATATATATATATATATTTGTATATATATATAAAGATATATGCATGCATATATTTGTACATATTTACACACATATGTATATATTTATATACACATATCTATAAATCTATCTATCTATCTATCTATCTATGTCTATTTATCTACCTGCAAAATGTCTACTACTTACCAACATGTGGTGCAAGGCACATTAGCTGCACTTTCTTGGAAGTAAAGTGCTCCCCTATTTCAGACAATGACTTCTCTGAGGCTTCCTAAAGTAGAAATTAAATTAACTGCTCAAGGAAAATGAGAAAATAAGCATTATTTTTGAACTGGCAGAGAAGAAGCTTTTGAACCAGTCTCTTTTTTTCTTTCTTGTGATAGAACGCATTATAAACTCCCCAAACTTCACCTTAAAAAAAGTTTTCATATATTGCCATTGCACTAATCCATGAACATAAGGATTAATCACTTCTTCCACTGGCACAATATGTTCCTGTCAAGATGAATCCCTTCTAAAAGAAAATACAGTAGCCTGAACATTCAAGATAACAGAAGTCAACCTAATATAAGTTTATTGAACTTCTCAATACCTGCAAGCAAAAGTGTCTTATTAAGAACTATAGGATGATGTATTCTAAGCAGCAAGCAGGAATGATATTATAAGGGGAAATGACAGATGGTCTTTTATGCTTAATAATTAGCATTTCTTAATTTCCTAAATTATGTGAGTACTTTGAATGGGTCTACTACTGTTGGATACAGCAAATACTATGAATAGATATAATATGCTGCAGTGAGTGGCAGGATAATTAAATAACCTGGACTTGTAGTGTATAAGACATTTTTTTCCTTTTGTCTCTTGGGTAAAAATGCAAGATCAACTTTTAGCTGAAAATATTAAATTAAATTCTATTCAACATACATTTATTGTAGTTCTAAATTGCACAAGATATTAAGCTTGTAAATGAGGATATTAAAAAAATTCTTACCTTCAACTAACTTACATTCCAGTAGGTAGAAGTTTCTTAAACTTTCGTGTCATGGACCACTTCTGAAATCTGGTGAAGTCTATACCTTCTTGGAATGTATTTAAATGCATATAAAAGTATATGTTGGAAAGCAATTACATTAAAATACAGTCTCCTCTTTCTGGTTAAGAACATCTGTGAGGGGGATACATAATCAGGCCACTATGACTTGACAAATTTGGGGGGAAAAGCATAAGAAATCATATAATCTAATATTATGTCACAAATAAATGAACTCAGATTCAGAGAGATTATAAAATATTAACATCATAACTATAGTAACATACAGAAACCGTGGATTAAAAATATTCAGTCAATCGTCAAGTGTTTTTTTAAAATATACTACAAAGTATATGAGAAACTTTGCTAGATCTGGAGAATAAAGAGAAAGAGAAAAGTCAAAATTGATCCGTGTAGATGATAAACTTATGAGCTAGCTGATCTGAATCTAGCTCCTCACCATTCAAAAGTGACTGTTCTTTCTAAATCCTTTTGACAGGGGCAGTTAGGTGGCTCAGGGGATAGAGCCAGGTCTGGAGACATCCAGGTTCAAATTTTGCCTCACCCATTTGCTAGCCAGATAACCCTGGGCAAGTCAATTAACCCTCCTTGTCTAATCCTCACTTCTCTTATGACTTGCATCTCATACTTGGCATTGATTCTAAGATGGAAGTTGAGAGTTTTTAAAAAATGAAATAAAAACAAATCACACTGATTTTGTTAGCTATACATAAATAAACATAAACTAGAAGCATACTAGAGCCAGATTGAAGTGACTAGAGAGAGCCTCCTAGACAGAGCTGATTGTTAAATTTTCAGAGCAAGCATTCAAACCAGGTAAATCAGCAAATGTCATGAATCTGGACTTAAATTATTATTTTGTTGATTGTATAAAATTAAGAAAGTATTAGAGAGAATGTTTACAATGAATATTAAAATTAAAACTTCATCATGAGTTTTCAGAGAGCCAGCCATTAAATAATTACCCACACTCTATTTTATATGAGGTAGTTTAGGTGGGAGAGAACACTAACTACTGGGACATGATCAAAGACCAGGAAACTGTATTTGCAAAAGTGGTTCCAGATATGAAGAAGAAAATCCTAGCCTGAATAGAACATAGTTCTATATTTGCCTTTGGGATTTTATGCTCAATTATTTTAAGCTATAGTGAATACAACTAATTCTAAGAAAGTTAAACTTAATTGGGATTTTGTTACAGTGAGGTTTGGCTTGTAATATTTATTTGTTTATTTAGAAACAAGGCACATACTAAAACTAAGGTAGGTGGATGATTGAATGGCCATATGGCCAAATTTTATTTTAATCGCATTATCCTTGAAAGTTTCACAGATATATTTACTTCATCTAATGACAGAATCACCTGCTTATTATTTAGCCCCATTTTAATAAATCATTCTAAATCTCCATCTGTTAATCACAATGTAATCTACCTTACTGTAGTCAATTTTGAAATATTCAGTAATGAGAACAATTGATTTTGCAATGATATAGTAAATCAGTCATTGCATCAATGCAAACTGATTATTTAACTGCCATAAGAAGTACTCTGTCAGTCATTCTTTTTTCTTGGGTCTAAAAAACATTTAAATGTCTATGTGAAAATATACAGAAGAAAAGTGATTAATTATTCTATAGCCTATTGGTTCAAATTCAAGGTTGTCTCCAAATATAAGCCTTAGCCCTATAATGGAATTATTTTCTTAAAAAGCTATATTCTTAAAAAGAAATATTCTATTAACAATGTATTTTCTGTGAAAATGTTATTTTAACACATTTCTTTCATATTTTGTTCCAAGTTTTAAAAGCTTTGATGATATATCCCTAAACACAAAATAAGTTGTTTTTTTCTCGCCTAGAGAGTAAGGTCCCAGAGAGGCAGCCGAGATAAATGTTGAAAGAAATCATAGTCAAACTCTTAGTTAGCCCCAGATCCAAGATCCAAGCCTAACACCATAAAGCAGACTATCAACACATAGATAATTAAGAACCAGATATAATCTGAACTATAATTAATATGTATGTATTCTGGTAAACTTGTTTTCCAATGTCATCCATTTTACTTCTTTTTCTGTCCATTCTTAAAAAGGTCACCCTTCAGATTTACTTGTAGCTTGCATTTCTACGTTCAGTTTCAAATCACATGGCTGTCATTCAAATAAATTCAAGGAATTAAATAAACCTTTGTTAAACACCTACTGTGCTAAGGACTCTAAATTCAATTCAGTCATTGTCTTACAGAAATGGCTCTACTAAATATGTAACTTTTGGAGACCTAAAACATTTATGGATACTTGAAAATGTAATGCTCTAGAACTCTAAGAAAAATCAGGCACCACATTTAGGAAGTTCTCAATAAATCCTTAATTTACTAAATTTACTAAAGTAATTTTAATATGTATTTGTTGTAGTCTAGAAGAAGTAAAGCTCTATTTACAACTTTTACAAATAAGTCATTAGGAGTATCATTCAGAAAAAAAAGCACTGAAAAGTTGTAATATAGTTATTATCTCTAATGAAACTAGTAAGCCATTCTTCAGAACAGAGAAGGTTTAGGGATACATCTTCTATTTCCTATTCATCAGGCCAGCTGCATAGGACATAAGAATTTCTGAAAGTGTTCAGGGGGAGGTTTTATCTCACTATTATTCCTACTTGCTCAAAATATACTTTCCTAGTCAGCACCATGGGAAATGGGTATTTTTTCTTTTGTATCTCTTTTATAACCACCTCAGGTAAGAAGAAAATGAAAATTTCTTTGACAGTATGCCTACTGCCTCCAATCTCCTGGGAGGCACTTGCAATAGGGAAAAAATTATGAGACTGGCCCTAAATTTAATTATTTTATTTAATCAAAAAGAAGTAGGGGAAAATGATGGAAAAAAGACACTACTTTCTTTGCTGCTACATTAGCTTGCCCCACACATGGGCTCCCTAATCATACTCACACAGAAGTTCAGCCAGCATCAAAGATGGAAGAAAAACAGCCCTCATGCTTCCTGGTTCACCATTGATATACTCTCCTGGCTCTTCCATGAGTACTGGCATTGCAAACTGACAACTGATGACAGGGCGCTGGAGACATTTAGGATGATGCCAGATGCCTAGCCTGCTTTGAAGACAGCCCTTTAGGCTGCAGTCAGAGAAGATGAGGGATGTTGGGGAGGTGGATACAGCTATTTTTCCTCACACACAATGTTGGGGCTCAGTGTCCCTTGAAGAAAGATGGCAAGGGAAAGGGCTTTGGCATCTTCCATCTTTTTCCAAAGTCATGGTCCATCTGTGCCAGCACAGAACAACTACCTACTGCTACTTACCTTATCACTCCATTGGAATGTGGAGAACTTGTGGTGTAGAAAGGAGCAACCTTCCTTTTAATCTCAAACTTTCTACCTCATGCCATACTTCTCTCTTGAGAGAAGAGGAAGAGGAAAGTTGGTGGGGAGTGTGATTTCTTTTTTCCTGTGCAAATTTGACTCTCATCTCCCACTGAACACTTTCGTTGCTGATCCCCATCCTTTGGAGGGAAGAGGAATAGTGAAGAGGGACCTCTCATCTAATCATATGATTGTGCCTGCTGGCTTTGGCTTCAAACCTCATCTCCAGGTGGGATACCTTCCATTCAAAGATGAACATTCTCATGCTTTGTCATATCCTTCATAACCCAGTGAATCTTAACCCTTATAATTATTCATCTGTAGCCCATTATACAACCTTCATCTTCTCCACAAACATCCCAAACCAAAGTTTAAACTAAACATCACTCACCCCTTCTGCTAAGCTCTGTGGAATGTCTGTTCCATAAGCAATAAATTTCTCTTCACCTGAAATTATTTCTCCTCCCATATCTTTGACCTACAAAGTCCTTCATAAATCTCGGTCCTTTTGATGATACAGTGTGACCTTGGCCATTCTTTCCAGTGCAACCTGTTCTTTCACACATTCTCCTTAGCTTGATGACTGAGGCAGAGGAGTTATAGACCTTGGTCCCCTCTGCCATTTTCAGGATCTCTCCCAATATCCATCAATCAATAAGCTTTCCTTCTTTGAGATTCATAATATTCATATCTACTATCTATTTAAAATGATAGCAGAAATTTAAAGACTTCTTGATAACTGCCCTTCCTTCTTTAATCAATTTGTACACAGCTCACGTCTTTTTCTTTGTCACAATTTCTGCCCTTCTATAGGTGGACTTCAACATATATACTAACTCTGCCTCAAAGAACATAAATACTAAATTCCTTAAACTACTCACTTCCTATAATCTCCTTCTTCACCCTTCCTCAACCACACACAAAAATACCCATCAATATACCCTTTATCTTGCCATCCCTCACAAAGGTATCACTTTTTTCAAGAATTCAGCAATCTCCTTATTTAACCATAATCTATTGATTGTTCACCTCTCTCTCTTCCTTCTTTTACAAAACCCAACTCTGCATTTGTAATCTGACCTCTAGTATCTTCACCATTCTATTCTCTCCCAGGCCATCTCAAATGCATTAGCCACTCTTTCCTCTTCTCCATCT
The DNA here is from genome assembly GCF_016433145.1 of Gracilinanus agilis. Lineage (NCBI taxonomy): Eukaryota > Metazoa > Chordata > Mammalia > Didelphimorphia > Didelphidae > Gracilinanus > Gracilinanus agilis. The sequence continues at coordinate 84,537,522 of NC_058135.1, forward strand.
TGACTGCTTGTTGAACACTTCAACTTTATATCATTTTCCTCTCTTGAATCCTCAGCGTATTCATAATTGTGTCAAGCCTCAAGCTCAATCACTCTCATTCTATCACCTTCATTCTCATACACATGCTACTGAATGAAAGTGGAGAAAATCATTCAATTATTCTGACTGGGTCCACAAAAATTTATGTTATGGAAACTCAACTGGGACCTGATCCAAATCATGTTCATTCCCTACTGTGTTTAGACATGCCCATATATTCTCCATTCTGAAAAAAAAACTCACTTAATCTTTTCATTCCCATGACTTTTGAAAGATCATATAGAGTACTCCCCTTTACCTTCTCTCTTATCACTTCCTTCTTTACTCCTTTTAATCTAGCTTCCAACCTCACTATTTTACAGAAACTGTTATCAGCAAGGTTAGCAACAATCTCTTAGATGACAAATCCAATAAGCTTTTCTTCATCCTTGCATTCCTTAATGATTCTACAGCCTCTGAAACTATTAATGAGGTTACCCTCCTTGATACTTTCTTATCTTAAATTTTCAGGTCACTATTATTCTAGGTTATTCTGCTACTTATTAGATTCCTTCTCTGTTTTTGTTTTTGTTTTGCTAGATCCACCTTTAAATTACTCCCTCTAATCATGTGTCCTTCAAGGTTCTGTGCTGGATCCTCTTCTCTTTTTCCTCTATAGTACTTCACTGGGTTATATCATCAGCTCCCAGATTTAGTTACATCTTTATGACAATGACTCTTAAATCTGCCTATCCTGCTCCACCCTCTCTGTTGAATTCCAATCTTGCATTACCAATTGACTTTTAGATACCTTGAAATGGATATCCTCTAGACATCTTAAATTCACATGCCCTGAAGAGAACTCATTGATTTTTCCTCTCCCCAATCCTGTCTCTTAATTTCCCTTCTAATATAGAGGGAAACATCATCCTCCAAGTCCCAAGAGAACTCATTGATTTTTCCTCTCCCCAATCCTGTCTCTTAATTTCCCTTCTAATATAGAGGGAAACATCATCCTCCAGTCCCTTTTGCTTCTAAAAGTCATCTTCAACTCCTTACTCTCTCTCCCTGCTTCTCCAGTATCCAATCTGTTGATAAGGCCTATCTTATTAAGTTTTTTCAAAATCTCTTGAGAATGACCCCTTTTCTCTTCTTAACATTGCCACCATAATAGTGTTGACTCCTAACACTTCAAAACTTCATTCCTGAACTATTTCAACAGCCTACTGGTAGATCTGCTATCTCAAGTCTCCCTACTCCAATTCATTCTTCCATTCAGCTGCTAATGTGATTTTTCTGAAGCCTGGCTGTAATCATCTCCTTTCTCTGCTCATTAAAGTCCAGTGGCTCCTTATTACTTCTGGGTTGAAATAGGAAAGCATCTGCTTAGTGTTCAAAATCCTTCATGACCTAACCCTCTCCTACATTCCCAATCTTCCCACACCTTATCTCCTATCATTTATTCAAGTAAAACTGACCTTCTTGCTATTTGGAGAACCAGACACTACATCACTCAGTTCTTGGGAATTTTGCTTCACATTCCTCCATGCCTAGAATATTCTCTCTCCTCTTCTTTACCTAGTCCTTTTCCTAACTTCTTTTGGGTCCCAAATTAAATGTCCTCTTCTATAGAAGCCTTTCTCATCCTTTCTTGTGATGCTGTACCTCTGTTTATTTTTTTTAAATTAGGCCTGTTTGTAATATAGATATATCTCTACTTGTTGCCTTCCCCATAAGATTGCAAGCTCTTTGAGGGCCAGCACTATTTTTTAATCTCTTCTTGTATTCCCAGTGTTTAGCATAGTGTCCTGCATAGAATAGGAATCATTTACACACACACACACACACACACACACACACACACACACACACATATATATATATGCATACATATGTATGTTGATTGATTTTAAACTTGACTATTAGATTAAGGAGGAAACAATGTATAGCAGATAAAGAGCAAGGCTTCTTATCTAGAATACTAATGTTAACACATATAGACTGTTTGATTCTGTTCAACTCAACCTCTCAATTATCATCAGGAATACTTCTAAAATTACACATTCCTGAAAAGCCGTTGCTGATCTTTATTAGTAGAGGAAGATTACTAACTGAGAGTTACCCATATCTGTGTAACCACAGTCTGATTCCTTTATATGTCCCCATTCTACCTCCTCAGGTGTAAAGAAGCAGCAATATTTTTACCAATATACCAACCTGAATCTAGTCTGTGATCAATTTTATATATATTATGTTCTTTTATACCTTATTTTATATTATATCAATGTATCAAATGTAGACTTTAAACTTCAAATTAGATAAGAATACCAGCTCACCTTCATATAATACTTTAAGATTTGCAATGTTAAAAAAATAAAAATATTATTTCATTTTTTTCTCAAAGTAATCCTGAGAGATTGATGCTATCATTATCTACAAGTCAAAACTGAGAAAACTGAGATAGATGGAACTTAAGTGACTTGCCCAGAGTAACACAGTTAAGGGAGTGTTTGTGGAAGGTTGTGAATTCATGCCTTCCTGATTATAAGTCAAGCACTCTAATCATTGTGCGCCTAGCTGCCATTAACTCCATGAGGGAAGAAAATGTATCTTATTCCTGAGATCATAATCGACATTTCTGGGGAAGACATTCATCTCTCTTTAAACATTAAACATTCCCACCTCCACCCCTCCATGCTCATTCATCATGTCCTCCTTTGTGACAGTCTAACCAAACATGATTTGACAAATCTAATTGTGTCAAATTATTTGCTATTCTTTCTCCACTCACATTCTCTGGGAGCTTGCCCCATTAAATATTTACTCTCAAGCATCTCTGATTTCTTCCTATTTATTAACTTCTTTTAAATTGCCTACTAACAACCACATTGCTGTGTTCTTAGCAATGTTAGAAGACTTTTGGCCTCATAGCTCCTCAAACTCTCTTCTTCTTATACTTCTCTTCTTCATGACTGAATTTGTGGTTAGCGAAATCTGCATTTACTACCTTCACATTCTCATTGCTCATTCTTACTCATTTTCCAAAAATGGGACTTTTGACTCCACCATTTCACTGACACTGTTCTCTCCAGTCATCAAGAGCTCTTTAACTGCTAAATTAAATGATCTTTTCCCTATTTTTACTCTTTAAACTTACTGAAGCATTTGACTCTGTTGAAAATCTCCTACCTAGATATTATTTCTTCCCTTATTTTGCAAGGCACTTTTCTATCCTCTTTTTTTCATCTACCTAGCTGCTTATTTTAGGTCTTATTGTCTAGGTCATCCTCCTCCTCCTTTCTTCTAAATGTGAGGGAGGTAGGACCTTTCCCTCATAAACTGTTCTAGTACTAAAATCTGTACACACTTTCTATGGTTATCTAATTCTTTCATATAGATTTGATTTGCCATAATCCATATGAATCTTCAGCCTTTATATCCAGTGATAATTTTATAGAGCTCCATTCTATCATCTCCGAAAGGCTGGTAGATATACTCATTAAAATCTCTGATCATCTCTTTTCATTTGACACATCAAAAAATGAACTCATCTTCTTAAAAAAAACTTTCTCCTTTCCCAAAATTCTCTATTTCTGTTGATGGTACTACTACCCAAATTAAAATTTCTTGTCATCTTCTCTTTCCCATTCATCCATTCAGTTATCAAATCCTGTTGTCTTCTTCCATAATCACTGGCATTCCATCAGCTCCTCTCCAATCATATTGCTACCCACCTTCATTATGATCTGTATCATTTCTTACCTGAACTACTCTAAAATCCTCTTAACTGATCCTTTTGCCTCCATTATTGAAATTGTCCTGTCTCTAAATTATAGCTCTGTCCAATGTACCCTTTGACCGAGAAAAATCCTCTGTTGAGTAATCTCAGTCACCTACAAGACAAGACAAACAGCTTATCTATTTTTTTTAAACCCTTAACTTCTGTGTATTGGCTTCTAGGTGGAAGAGTGGCAAGGGTGGGCAATGGGGGCCAAGTGACTTGCCCAGGGTCACACAACTGGGAAGTGTCTGAGGCTTGTTTTGAATCCAGGACCTCCGGTCTCTAGGTCTGACTCTCAATCCACTGAGCTACCCAGCTGCTCCCTAGCTTATCTATTTTAATGGTCCTCTTTAATCTGATTTCATCCTGCCCTTTAATACTCATTGCAAATTGTAAAGGCAGGTTGTGAGGAAAGAAATTCTTCTCAGAATGTTGCAGGCTGATTGATAGACAGGGGCACTGGTTGGAGGAAGCAAAGGATCATGGGAGAGATTCCTGGAGGAGGGGCTTTTTGATTAAGGAGCTCAAGGTGGAAGGAAAGAGAGGAGCTTTCTCATAACCTTTCAAGAGCCAAACCTGAGGGTTTCCTAGACTCATGTTATTTTCAAAAGCCTGTTATTCCCACCAGCATCCATTGACATCAACGAGATCAAGATCACTTGATCCCTGAGGAATCAGACTCAAAACCGAGAGCTGAACCCCAAAACTACCAATTCTCACCTTGCTTTACAACATGACCCTACCTTAAATAATTATAATTTAGATAGTAGGATAGAAAACAGATTAAGGGGAAGGAAAGGAGAACCTTTTGGTTGTGCCAGGATCAACTCCCCAAGGTGGAAGACCTTGGGGTTTAGATCATTAGGGTTTCCCTCATTCCCTCTACCCATCATCTTCTTCAACTACCCTGATTAGCCCATAATAAAATATCTAGCAGTCAGATAAAATGATCCAAGTTAATTCACAGGCAAAAAGGGGAAAGAGAGTGTGTGAACAGTAGTTTAACTGGGACTGCAACTGAGCAAGACACCCTTAGGTGTTGATAGTTGACAGGGGAGAGGCTTTAGTTCACAGGCGGTCTGTGCCTATCCGGCCAGGGTCTCTACTCACCTGATCAATCAGGTAGCCTTCCCACTGTCTCTTACCACCAGCTCCGGCCTCCAACCTGTCATCATTTTGGTGAAACCCCCTCAGTTTTTCAAGTAATAGTGGCACTTTGAGGTTAGGGTTGATAGATTCAAACTCACTGGTTCATTACCACCTCACCTCTCTCAAAAATAGCCATTATTGATAGTTTTGATTTCTTTACCTGAAAAATTGCCTATTCATGTCCCTTGCCCATTTATCCATTGGGGAATGGCTTGATTTTTTGTGCAATTGATCCAGCTCCTTGTATATTTGAGTAATTAGACCTTTGTCAGAGTTTTTGCTATAAAGATTTTTTTCCCAGTTTGTTGTTTCCCTTCTGATTTTGGTTGCATTGTTTTTGTTTGTACAAAACCTTTTTAATTTAATGTAACCAAAATTATTTATTTTATATTTTGTAATTTTTTCTAACTCTTGCTTGGTTTTAAAATCTTTCCTTTCCCAGAGATATGATAAGTATACTATTCTGTGTTTGCCTAATTTGCTTACAGTTTCCTTCTTTATATTCAAGTCATTCACCCATTCTGAATTTATCTTGGTGTAGGGTGTGAGATGTTGATCTAAACCTAATCTCTACCATATTGTTTTCCAATTTTCCCAGCAGTTTTTGTCAGTGGATTTTTGTCCCAAAAATCTTTTGGGTTTATCATAGACTGCCTTGCTGATGCCACTTACCTCAAGTCAATTCCATTGATCTTCCCTTCTGTCTCTTAGCCAGTACCACACCATTTTGAGGACAGCCGCTTTATAGTACAGTTTAAGATCTGGTACTGCTAGGCCACCTTCCTTCATGTGTTATTTTTTTCATTATTTCCCTTGATATTCTTGATCCTTTGTTCTTCCAAATGAACTTTGTTATAGTTTTTTTCTAATTCAGTAAAAAAAAGTTTCTTGGTAGTTTGATAGGTATGGAACTAAATAAGTAAATTAATTTGGGTAGAATGGTCACTTTTATTATGTTACCCATGAGTAATCAATGTTTTTCCAATTGCTTAGATCTGGTTTTCATTGTTTGGAAAGTATTTTGTGTTCATATAATTCCTGTGTTTATTTTGGTAGATAGATTCCTAAGTATTTTATATTGTCTAGAGTGATCAATATGCACACGAGAAAGTGTTCTAAGTCTCTAACAATTAGAGAAATGCAAATCAAAACAACTTTGAAGTATCACCTCACACCTAGCAGATTGACTAAAATGATAGCAGGGGAGAACAATGAATGTTGGAAGGGATGTGGCGAAATTGGGACATAAAGGCATTGCTAGTGGAGTTGTGAACTGATCCAACCATTCTGGAAGGCAATTTGGAATTATGCCCAAAGAGCTATAAAAGATTGTCTGCTCTTTGATCCAGTCTTACCATTGCTGGATTTGTACCCCAAAGAGATCATAGATAAACAGACTTGTATAAAAATATTTATAGCTGCGCTCTTTGTGGTGGCAAAAAACTGGAAAACAAGGGTATGCCCATCATAGGGAATGTCTGAACAAATTGTGGTATCTGTTGGTGATGGAATACTATTGTGCTCAAAGGAATAAAGAACTGGAGGAATTCCATGTGAACTTGAAATATCTCCAGGAATTGCTGCAGAGTGAAAGGAGAAGAGCCAGAAGAACTTTGTACACAGGGACCAATACACTGCGGTAAAATAGAATGTAATGGACTTCTCTACTAGCAGCTACTCAATGACCTAGGACAATTCTGAGGGAATTATGGAAAAGAACGCTACCCACATTCAGAGGAAGAATTACAGGAGTGGAAACACAGAAAAAAAACAAAAAACAACTGCTTGAACACATGGGTTGATGCCGACATGATTTGGGATGTAGACTCTAAATGGCCACCCCAGTTCAACTATCAATAATATGGAAATAGGTCTTGATCAATGACACATGAAGAAACCAGTGAAAATGCGCATTGGCCACAGCAGGGCGGGTTTGGGAGGGTAGAGAGGAGAGTAAGAACACAAATCATGCAACCATGGAAAATTTTTTTCTAAAAAATAAAATTAAAAAAAATAGCCATTATTACAAAAATGACTATTCTAGTCACTCACTAGGCAATTTATACTGGATCTCATACCCATATTTTCTCCTTGCAACCTCTTATCATTGGCCCTATTTGTCCAGCTTGAGAAAAAAAGAAATAAAGATTGTATGTATGGATTTATAAGTGTAGGTAACACAGTGTACAGTGGCCAGACCAAAGTAGAGTACAAGGATACTATTACTCCATTATCCTTTAAAACTTTGTCTCTCTTTTAATATAATGCAAAATCATAATCATTGTTGACAGCCATACTACAATATTGACTTGTATTGAGATATTTTTTTAATTTGCTGTCTAACTATATCTTCAGATGTTTTGTATATGTGAAGTCACTTTTTGAACTCAAATGTGATTATGCAAAGTTATCCTTATTTGATTTCATTTTATTAGATACAAATTGATGTTCTAAACAGTTAAGTTCTAAATACTTCAAGATCATGACTCTGTTATATAATATATTTATTACTTCTCTAAGCTTTGTATCATCAGAAAACTTGATAAGATTGCAATATATATTCTTCTCCAAGCCATTAATTAAATATATTTTAATAACACAAAATCATGGGACAAATTCATGGGACATTCCACTAAAGTTCTTCTTCTAAGTTGATATTAAACCACAAATAACTACTTTTTGAATACAGCCATCAAGACACCCTAAAGCCATCTGATTGTATTATCATTTAGTCGATATCTCTTCGTATTTTCCACCAGAACAGCAAGAAGAATAGAAGATATTTGTTGAAATGAAAAATCTAGTGAGGTAAATATTCATTTATTGAGGAAATTATTCCTTTCTCTCTAGAGATCTTCAAATAAAACCTAAATTAACAAATGCCATCTATGTTGTAGCAGATTGGACTAACTGCCTTTTAAGAGCCCTGCTAACTTTGACATTCTCTGATTATGTGAACTTTGTATCCCTCTCAGCACCCATCCTTGCAAGTAGTACCCCATTACTCTGGTGATCTGTGATCTCATTAATGTAGATATTCTTTTAATGATGCAAACTTCAGTCTGTTCATGCCTTCCCATGCTGTGTGATTTTCATTTGTGTTTTCCCCTAAATTCACCACAAGGGAATCACCCAAGATGATCTGGCATCCTATTTGATTTCCTTTGACATTGTATGAATAATAAATAGAGCTCAGAGTCTATCTGCCAGTTATCTATCCCTTTCTCTTGTGATGGAACCAACTATCTTTTAATTTTTTTAGTAGGCAACATTTCTCTGACAACATCCTTTTCATACATTTTTTGCATTATTTCTCATTTTAATGTGATATAGCCTTATAAAAAGCCCATGATAAAAAATAAAAGTAACAGTACATTCTGGACACATTAAGTAAATCTGAACTTATGGGGGAAAACATAGTTTCCTCAAGTTTTGTTTAGACTTTTCTTCGGGTATATTACCTCCGTTATAGTTCTCACTATAATATGTAGTATTATTTCTTTTTTCTCCTCTAGCAACGTTCGATAGATAATTATAATGGGATAGGTGATTTGCTTTTAAGTGCCATTAAAATAGTTAAAATTATTTTAAAATGAAGCAAAAGCATATTTTAAGTTGAGTTACTCCACAAATTAAAAGTGTATGCGTTTGCTGTAATGTAAAGCATATCATTAGCAAGCATATGGTATTGTTATATGAACCATATGTCTTCATTTGCTGGGGACCATATGGAAAGTGTTTAAAATAAGTACATCATAAAAATATGACAGAATTTTATAAAAGGTAATCTTTCCAGTAAATAAATAATCCCCAGAGAGAGGAAAACATTGCAAAAAGATCATGCCATCATACCAATTGAAGTGCTATAAATACCAATTGGGAAGTGAAGGACAAGTTAAAATATTTCCAAAGATTTGGTTGTGGCAGTTAGAACTGCTCTTGTTTTTATCTAGCATACCCTTCAGACTTTTTTTTTTTAATAAAGGACTCTGTAGTCAATTATGCCATGGTGAAAGGATGATGCTAATCACTTGTTCAATAATCATATTCAAGGATCTCTCCTAACACTAACTGATTAATCTTCAGCATCTTCCCATGACCTTGGTAGCTGAAAAACATTATCTTCATTTTACCAATAAAATTGGAAACACAGATAAAATACCCTGGACCAATGAGAGAATATCAAACTGAAGCAAACCTACCTGCTGCCATTTTATGATAAAGTTAGATAGGGTATTATGTAGTAGGTAAATATAATGCATTAGCATAAAGAAATACGATACAATAAAATGCAAGAATGCTCTAGTCTTTCACTTAAGAGTTATGACCTTGTACTCAAGGAGCTGATCTTGTGTACTGTGAAGATGTCTCACACCCAAGTCAAACTTGCTGAGGTCTACTCTGCATCTGTCAAACATGCCTTTGCTCACCTTTCTTAATCTCAGAAAGCCTTCCATTCATCTTTCTACCTACTGAATTCCTAATAAACTTAAAGTTCAATTCAAAGGCTGCTTTGTTCTCAGTAAAAACAAAAAAACAAACAAAAAACTTTACCCACATAGAACTGTTGTAGATGATTTTTCATCACTTATGGGTTTATATATTATTTTGTATCATATTTATGATTTTTAAAGTAAACTTCAATTGCATGAAAGCAGAAATTATGTCTTTGTATCATAATCAGCATTAAGTAGAGTTCTTTGCTAGTTGTGTTTACTTAGCTGAAGGACACCATGATGTTAATCAGGTATTCAAGAAGTATATCAGTGAAAGTTTCCTGCCTCTTCCATTTTACCCACAACCAACAGCACTGAAAATTCCTCATAGACATCTAAGGCATAGTTTATGCCAGTGATTTCCAAAGTGGGAACCACCGCCCCCTGGTGGGTGCTGCAGCAATCTAGGGGAGGCGGTGATGGCCACAGGTGCATTTATCTTCCCTATTAATTGCTATTAAAATTTAAAAAAATAATTTCCAGGGGGCTAAGTAATATTTTTCTGGAAAGGGGGCGGTAGGCCAAAAAAGTTTGGGAACCACTGATTTATGCCAACAACATAAATGAAAATGAGTAGAACTGATAAAAGGAGTCATAGGATACTACAGAGCTTGCAAGAGAATTATTGATTCCCCACTGATGATCAAGGAGGTCTTTCTTTAAGCTCAGTCAGTGCCTTCCTTGAGGCTGAGAAAGAGCCCCAGACAGTCAGAGATCCCCACTCCTTCTCCCAGCCCAACAAAGCCATTCTAGACAGAACATTAATGATTTGAGCATTTAACTATTGGCAATGTTTCTTGATTATGGCGCAGCGCTAAATTGTGATGATGTTTGCTTTTTTGTTCCCAAGTCTAATTACTGACTTATTTAGCATCTTTTTGAAGATTTCTTAATGGAGACAACAATCTTCAGTTAAATTAACAAGCCTCCTAGGTTGGGAACAGAATTCCCAGCCCAATCAAAACTGACTAATTTCTGATGACTGAGGTGCAGACTTGTGTACTGGAAAGTGCACTGAACCAGATGGGATTTATACCAGGAATGCAGGGCTGGTTCAATAATAGTAAAATTACCAGCATAATTGATCATATCAATAACAAAACAGCAAAACATATGATTATTAGTAGATGTAGGAAAAGTCTGACAAAATACACCACCATTCCTAGTTTTGATACACTAGAAATAAAAGGACAGGATTCCATGGAATCTTTTATAAAATGATAAGTAGTATTTATCTAAAAGCAAAAGCAAGCATCATCTATAATAGGGATAAACTCGAAGCTTTACTCATAAGATCAGGAGTGAAGCAAGGATGTCCATTATCACCACTATTATGTAATATAGTACTAGAAATGCTTGCTATAAATGTAAGAAAAATAAATTTTAGACAATGAGGACATGAAACTATCCTTCTTTGCAGATGAAATGATGCTTAGAGAAACCTAGAGAAACAACTAAAAAACTGGTTGAAAGAATAACTTCAGAAAAGGTACAGGGTTTAAAATAAACCCACCTAAATCATCAGCATTTCTATGTACTATCAAGAAAATCCGTGGAAAAAGAAATTACATTTAAAATAATGATAGATAATATGAAATACTAGGGAGTATGGTTGCTGAGACAAACGCATGGACTATTTGAACACAATTACATAATTACTTTTCACAGAAATGAAGACAGATCTAAACAATTAGAGAAATATTAATTCCTTATGGATAAGTTTAGCCAACATGATAAAAATGACAATTCTCTCTAAGTTAATTCAGAGCCATACCAATCAAAATACCAAAGAATTATTTTATAGAGCTAGAAAAATATTTTTAACAAAATTCATCTGGAAGATCAAAATGTCAAGAACACAAGAAGTGTCAATGAAAATAAAATATGAGGGTAGACAGCCTAGCAGTTCCATATTTTAAATTATATTACACAATAGTAATCATGAGAACAATCTCCTATTGGCTATAATAGAGATAAGTAAATGTCCACAGTAATCTAGAGTTTAATAAATCCTAAGATCTAAGCTTTTGGGATAAGAACTAAGCATTTAATGAAAATTCTGGGAAAACTGAAAAACAAAATGTCGAAGCATCCTTTTTAAAAACTATTTTTATTTTATTGTTTTATTTTGTTTGTGCTTTCTTTTGCAACATGACTAATATGCAATTATGCTTTGCATGATTTCACAGATTTATTATCAATATCAAAATGTGTGCATTCTCAAAAAGAGGGGATAAGTGAGGAGGAAGAAAATTTAGAACTCAAAATGAAAAAAAAAAGATTAGCAATTTTGTTCCTGATAATTAGGAAGTAAATAAAAATATAAAAATTAATTTTTAGAAAAGAAAGTACACTGGAGTCAGGAGTTTTGTTTTCTAATCCCAAATGTTCCAAGAATTTGCTTTGAGATATTGGACAATAACTTTAAATCTGGCCCTCATTTCTCTCATCTGTAAAAGACATAGATTACATCATCTCCAAGTTTTCTTCAAAGTCCCCAAATCTATGATGCTAGTCAATGTCCTGAAGAAAGCTAAAATACTGTTTTTTTTTCTCAAATTCATGATTTGTGGGATTGCAAAACATGCAAAAGACATGAACTCATTTTGGCCTTGTTTATATCATATTCAATGTTAGTGATAGGTGTTCTACTGGTGTAAAGGGCCCAGGTATCTTGGGAATAAGGGTAATTTTCTTTGTCTTCCTAACTCATATGCCAATAAACCTTGAGTGTCTCCTCATTTCATGCCTCAGATTAAAGATACTAGTTCCCCTACTTGTAGTCATCCAGTTCAGGTTCTTAGAGAAGAATGTTTTATTAAAATAACAAATAATAAAGGTTACATTAGACGTCAGAAGAGAAGAATTTGGGATTCCAAATTTAAAAGATGTCATTTAGGGGGAAATAAACATTATTATTTTTACATTTAATTTGGAAATGATGAAATGAATAAAATATGTTAATAGAGTAAAATAAAAAACTGAATAAAAACTTTGAAAGGGCAACTGTTTGTTTCAAATTGCTACAATTTCTATTCCAAGGACAATTACATACTTAAATAGAAGCATTCCTCCCACTGATGTTCTCTCTAATTCTTTTTTTATCTGTTGTTTTTTGGTAGTAATCCAGTGCTGTCTTTCTTTGAAGTGCCATTGATGCTTTGCCCACTCGTGGTCTAGACTTCTTCATCTCTTTACCAGAGGCATTTTCCTACCTGCCTCATTCCCCACACCAAGACAAATCTCCATACTGACACTCGTTCTCCTGAGTACTAAGCCTGAAATATCCAGTCATGACAGACTCAAGTATGTGCTTAATTCAATTCCTACTCTACTCTCTGGAATTTTCCTCTTCCCTTAAACTATCCATTCATCCCAATAATTTTGAACTTCACATATATACATATGCATATGCATTCTTTTATTTTTCACTCCCTCAGCCCATTTAATAAAAAAAACAAACTAAGCATATACATATAATATGTATTCAACTTAGTATCTGATTCAGTGGCTACATAGAGGCTTGGCCTGAATCAAGCTTTTCTGCTGTCTCAGTACTGCTTTTCAGTAACAGTTCATAAAACCTCTAAGATGACTACCAAGGTCCCTGAACAAATTTGCCAATCTGCTGTTTTGTCTCTGTAGAAATAATCATAGCACTTTAGGGAAAATAATGTGATTCTATTTCCCCCCAAAGCAATGCAACCCTAAATAATTCATGCATTGAGTTGCAAGTTAACAGGATTTAGGGTTAGCTGTGGTGATGTTGTACAATAACTTATACTGTGGATAGGAAGCTAGTTTTGAATTTTGGCAAATACTATCTTTACATTCTCACGCAATTCACAGTTTTCTTCACATGTTCACAGAATCTCCCAGGACCCCTAGGAGGATGCTTTAAATAGTCTAGTAGATGCTCATCCTGTCACCACATTGGGTATAGAAAGCCTTAGCAAAACGAAGAAGGGTGTGTGAATCCTTCAACTGGTACATTTTAAAATATGTTCGGTACAGAATTTCTTTTCTTTAGAGGATCGTAATAAGATTTGCTAGTAAGAAAGAGTTTTCCTTCCCTTCCTTCCTTCCTTCCTTCCTTCCTTCCTTCCTTCCTTCCTTCCTTCCTTCCTTCCTTCCTCCCTCCCTCTCTTCCT
>NC_058135.1:84551494-84563985 GCF_016433145.1 Gracilinanus agilis
TCCTTCCTTCCTTCCTTCCTTCCTTCCTTCCTTCCTTTCTTTCCTCCCTTTCTTTCCTCCCTTCCTTCCTTTCTCCTCCCTCCCTCCCTTTCTCTCTCTGCCTGTCTGGCTCTTTGTCCCTGTCTCTGTTCTATCTCCCTGCTCTCTGACTCTATCACTCATTCAACATGTGAAATTTAAGTCAGCTTAACCTACTCTATTTCTGTTTTCAGCCAGGGCAATGTGTTCCTAGCAATTCTCCCCCATAACCCTTCACAAACACACACTCACTCTGCTCCTCAGATTTTAAGGGCTCCAGGTATTGATCCTGCCTTGATCATCCAGGTGCTACATGGGCTTTAGCCCTAAAACAGATCAGGCATCCACCAACCTCAGCCTCTCCAGTAGCAGGATCAAAGGCAAATACCTCTACCTGCTAAGGAATATTCTTACTAAAAGCCAGTGTGGTAGGGTGGCCTTAAACATTAATTGCTGATGGTCAGCAATCTGTATTTTTAGAGAGATCAAAAATATTTAGAGAGTTCCTACACAGTTCAAATTACAGGTCTTTGAAATATTGTCACTGGATAGTAGAAAGCAGAAATGTCTTAGATTCCAGTTCCCGCAACTCCTTATTGGTGGCCTATAAGTGACTATGTATAAGAAGTAGTGGCCTATAAGTGCATAAACCTCATTTTTCTTAACTATGAAATGTGAATAATAAAGCTATTCTACCTATTTCATTGTGTCATGCTATATGCAATGCATGTAATTTTGTTGTTGTTGCTGTTTTCCTTCAAATAGAAAAATTCTATACAAAGAGTTAGGAGGAATGTGTGATTTCCTCAGGGCAGGGAATTTTCTCTACAAAACCACATCCAATCTATCTATTGTTCAAAACAGGGGTTAAACTGTCCCACTCCTTGAATCCCCTTCATAATTTAGTGAAAACGATGTGTTCCCCACAATAATTTGAATATTTTATCGGTTTATTATATAAATTAATTCTACTAGTTAAAACAAGTAGAACCCCCAACGTTACATTATCTGGGAGTTAAGCTTTTAAAATTTATCATAAGGTACGTGAGGGAATATTTTTACTCACTGCAAGGAAATCTTCCTTTAAGCTTTAGTGAATCACAATTACTTTCCATAGTTTCTCTGCTGAATCCTTATATTGATGTAATTCTGGGTACCTGCAGAAAAGTGTTAATTTTCCTTGCTAGTGTGGTTTTTTTTGAATGCTGTGGCCAGGAAACTGCATCCCCTGTACCCTAGGGGGCTCCCCCCTTCCTCCTTCCTGGTGTGGGATTGGTCTTGAATGGACCAATCCCGTGCTGAGGGAGGGACCACGCCCCTACTTCCTAGCATGGGATTCATCTTGAATTAGACCAATCCCATGCGGGGAAGGGTCCCCCCTCCACAAACACACACACACACACCCACTTCCGGGTATGGGATTGGTCTATATAAGGACCAATCCTGCGCCTAGGAGGGAACATCTGAGAGAGGCTAGTCAGTTTCAGACTTCTGGGGCTCCCGTTTACATTCAATTAAAGTTTTACGGTTTAAAAAAGAAAGAGCTTTTATTTTAATCATTTCACTAGCATTAGCAAAGAGGGTTAAAAGAATGAATGTTCTGGATAGCAGATAGGTTGGGATCAGCCTGAGAAATAGGGTGGAGAGAACAGAGTTTCTGAACGAAAAAAAAAAAAAAAGTCTTCTGTGTCCTCAGCACAGGTCAGGTACTGGGCAAGTCAAGACAAGTAGCAAAAATTGTAAGTTCGTACCATGTGACAAACACTAAGCCAAGGCCTAGGGATATGAGAAGGGGGGCGGAAAAAGACAGTCCTTGTTTATAAGGAGTTCATAATCTAAAAGGAGTTTAGAGGAACACATTCCAACAACTATGTACCGAAAAAGACGAATATAAAATTAATTGGGTCTACTTTCAGAGGTAAGGTACTAAGGTAAAAGGAAAATTTGGAAAGATTGTTGTGGAAGGTGGGACTTTATCTGAGACATGAAAGAAGTCAAGGAAGCTCAGAGAGGAGGAGGAGAGAGAGTTCTGGGCAGAGTTAAAACCAGTAAAAATGCTGAATCGGCTGAAGAATTGTCTTGTTTGAAGATCAATAATGAAGCCAGCATCATTGCAGAGCAGAGAAGATAGTGGTGGTGTGTGGGTGGGTAAGGGGAAATAAACATTTTTTAAAGTTGGTGTATGAGAGATTTATTCCCTTAAATCCTAGAGGGTAGCTCGAGGCTTCACAAGGTTAAGTGGATTCCCAGGTCATCCTCAGAGAATCCCTATGTATAGACCAAGTTGTCTGTAATTATTGTACATAGGTAGCATTTAACATGATGGAGGCAAAATATTTAATTCAATCTATTCTAATTGTGACAAAGAGACATGATATAGTATATTGGACAGAGTGCCAGATTCAGTCAGAAAGATGTTTGTTAGTTCACAATCTAACAGAGAAATTAATTTGTTTTCACTTAATCTTCCTGTCCAGTAGTTTTGTCATCTGTAAGATGGAAGAGGGAGGTTTGATGACCTTTAAGTTCCTTTGAGTTTTAAATCTATTTTCCTATGAGTCTATGAGCATCTACTACTCCTGTGATTATGGGTAAGTTGCTTAACATCCCTGAGTTTTCAACTTCATATATATATGTATGTATACACACACACACACACACACACACACACACACACACACACATATATATATATATATATAATGGAAATGATTTTTTTCATACTCTGAAGACTTGAGAAAATCCTTGGTAAACCATAAATGACTGTATATTTATAATTCTCATTCTCTTTCTCATGATAATCACCAAAATTTTCATCTTTTTTTTAATGGTATTCAGATGAAATAGTCTGAGGGGAAAAAAAAAACACTATCCAGCTATTGTTCTGTTCTGTTTAATGTATTGTGAATGATCATATGGGTGATTATTATAATTCCAAAAATTAATGAAAATATGCTTATGACACTTTTTGTGCTAATAATTAACATGGGATATCTATTTCTTTTCTATCATTTTCTTTCCTGGCAGAATCTTAGGGCATTGACAGAACACATCATTAATGATAAAATCTATTAGCACATTACTTTATATTATTTTCAAATTGCCTTCATTTGTTTTAGAATTCAGTTTTGAAATTTCCATTTTTCTATAAAATAATATAATGAAAGCTGTCAAAATGTTATTCTGTCAAATAATAAAAATCATAGCATATAACATCTTACTGAAACGTTAGTTTCAGGTATCTTTGACAATCAATTTTTACTGTCCTGGTCAGACGACTAAAATTTAAATATAGACTTTGGTTATATATATTTTATGAATACCTGACTTCAGAATTTTTCTCTATTTTTCCTAACTAAAAAGAGATCATTGTCAAGAGTCCAATAAGAATTATTTTATCTTGAGTTGAATCCTTAATCCTAATTCCAAAAGCAATTATTTACTACATGTTTATAGAAAATGGCTTGACATTTAGACATTTCTCATTAGCCTTAATAGCATGAGATGAAGTAGTTATGTCTGTGTACTATTGTGGGTAGTGTAGGAATGAAGGTTTCCTCATTCCATGTGCATATGTTCAATCTTAAAGTCTAATTACATTTTGGTCTTGTTGCAATCACAGTCCGATAGCTGTGCTTGCAATTGGGTATCCAGATGAATGTTGATGAAACAGGAAAAAGAAAGAATGGAAATGGGCAGTTGTTGAGGATCAGTGGCTATTTGTGACATTTATACTTTAATAAAGTTTTTTTCTATCAATACAAATGATTCCACCTTTTTATGAATATTAGGTAAATATCTTTCATGTTTCCCAGAACTGAGGTAACTCTGTCTGGGTTCAACATTTTAAAATACTTTTTAACCACCTTGGCAAGACAAAGGAAAGCACACTCTCAGCAGTTTGTCTGCACAACTATGCAAGGTGAGATATGGATTCTTTTTTTTTTTATTTTGTGATATCCTTATAAAGCAGCTTGTTTTTGCTTTTTAAGAGCTATGCATTTCATGTGCCTCTATGTTTTCTCTTAGCATGTGATTAGTCATACTGGATTAAGTTGCACTTAAATGTAAGTGTCATCATTCCATTTGTATCATAATTGAAAATTGTATTATGCATTGGATATTTAGGAGAAAAAAGGAGAAAAATAGAAGGTATGAGGAATATCTTGGCAACTTAGAAACTTTTAACAATTTTAAAATATATAATTCAGGTCCAATATTAAGACAAAAGTGACTTTCAATTTGAAATTTATGGAGATGTGGACCAATTAAACATATCTTAAAATATATATCAGTATTTTTTAATAAAAGGTGTATTGTTCATCATTAATACTCATAATATTTCATTGAAAACTTCCAGGTAATTTGTGTTTCCTTGATATGTTTGTTAGCTTCATGGAAATTAAAAAAAAAATAAGGTGTGAATAGGAAAAAAAAGGATACACCATTGATCATGTTCTACTGTGTCTGTTGATATATGCACAAAGAATATGTTGATATATGCACAAAGAATAAAAAGATGTGGTGATGTAAGCAGGACCTCTTTGAACATAACTTGAGAATTCTACTTAGCCCTTCATAGACTCGGGCAATTTTCTACAACTTAACCAATTCATTAGAACTCCTTAATCTGAAATCCCTGAATTAAATGGTTTTGTGTGTGTATTCCTGGATTATTATCTTCCTTTTATTTTATGCATTAAAGAAAATTAGACTGTTGCCAAAATGGACAAAAACCTGGTCTTCTAATTGTGTAAAGTGTAAAGGAGACAGACTTAAACTGGCCCTGCAGACTAAGACTTTCTCACTATTTCTCCATTCCCAATCCCCTTGATTGAATGATGGTTTCCATATAAGTTATATTGCTTGTATTTAATGATTTTAGAAGCATTCTCTGTTTGGTCTCCTGTCCTGATGGACTCTTACTGGCATCCTGATTTTGCTTTTTATTTTCCACACTGCTTTATTCCACACATGAATTATTCTTTTACTATTTTATTCTGACTTATTATTATTAATAATGTTATTATTGTTATTATTTTGTCAGATTCTCTGGCCATCTGATTACGTTCATCCACTGATCAATTGATTGCATAGCTACAGTGGCATGGATAAGATCTATAGAGGATCTGGTTCAAATAAATAATTTGCTCACTTGTGATCAAGATCTACTCTGATCTGGAAACAATTCCTTTATAATGATTACTAAACACTTTGAGCAGGGGGAATTTGATAATAATCAATTGATCAATCAAATAAAAAAGGGTTTCTTAATTTTTTTTTCATTTGGCACCTATTATGAGCCAGGCCTTGTTTCAGGATTGGGAATATGGAGAGAAAAATGAAATTCCTTTTCATAAATCCTGGGCCCCTGCCTTCCCAGTTAGGAGCCTGTATTCTAAAGAGGGAGCTATGTAGAATGAGCAGCTTTATATAGAGAGCACCAGGGCTGGAATCAGAAAGATTCATCTTCCTGAATTCAGATCCATCCTCAGACATTTACTAAATGTGTGACATTGGCTCAGTCACTTAACCCTGTTTGCCTCAGTTTCCTTAGCTGTAAAATGAGCTGGAGAAGAAAATGACACTTCAGTATCTTTGCGAAGAATACTCCAATAGATTCATGAAGTCAGACACAACTAGAACTGAACATACAAGGAGTTAAACCAATTGTATAAAAAATCAAGCCATTCCCCAATTGATAAATGGGCAAGAGACATGAATAGGCAATTTTTAGATAAAGAAATCAAAAGTATCAATAAGCACATGAGAAAGTGTTCTGAATCTCTAATAATTAGAGAAATGCAAATCAAAACAACTCTGAGGTATCACCTCACACCTAGCAGATTGGCTAAAATGAAAGAAGGGGAGAGTAATGAATGTTGGAGGGGATGTGGCAAAATTGGGATATTAATGCATTGCTGGTGGAGCTGTGAACTGATCCAACCATTCTGGCTGGCAATTTGGAACTATACTCAAAGGGCTATAAAAGAATGCCTGCCCTTTGATCCAGCCATACCATTGTTGGATTTGTACCCCAAAAAGATCATAGATAAACAGACTTGTACGAAAATATTTATAGCTGTGCTTTTTGTGGTGGCAAAGAACTGGAAAAGGAGGGTATGTCCTTCAATTGGGGAATGGCTGAACAAATTGTGGTATATGCTGGTGATGGAATACTATTGTGCTAAAAGGAATAATAAACTGGAGGAATTCCATGTGAACTGGAAAGACCTCCAGAAATTGATGTAGAGTGAAAGGAGCAGATCCAGAAGAACATTGTATACAGAGACCAATACACTGTGGTAAAATAGAATGTAATGGACTTCTGTACCAGCAGCAATGCAATGACACAGGACAATTCTGAGGGATCTATGGTAAAGAAAGCTGCCCACATTCAGAGGAAGAACTGCAGGAGAGGAAACAGAAGATAAACAATTGCTTGAATGCAGGGGCTGAGGAGGACATGATTGGGGATGTAGACTCGAAACTACCACACCAATGCAACTATCAACAGTGTGGAAATAAGTCTTGATCAATGACACATGTTAAAACCAGTGGAAATACGCATCAGCCATGGGTGGGGGGTGAGCCCAGGGGGTGAAGGGGAAAGTAAGAGCATGAATTATGTAACCATGTTAACTTTTCTAAAAAATAAATATTAATAAATGTTTAAAAAATAACAGAAAAATACTTATGAAGGGGAGGAAAGGTGTAAGATAATAGTTTGAAGAAGTGGCAGATTCAAAAAATTATTTTTAGAAAAAGAAAAGAGACAAATGTGTTTCTAGAGCATAAGGAAGGAGAAGAGAAAGAGAGAGACAGAGACAGAGACACAGATGATAAGCAAGTTTTGGGAAGACAGGAAAACATGGCAATAAGGGCACAAATAGAGAATTTATTCTTGTCAAGGAGAAAAGAGAGGTAGTTGAAAATATTTTAAGATTTTCAATATGAAGACTAGAAAATGAATGTACTTTAGAAGGCCTCAACTTTCTCAGAAAAGTTGGGTGAGATACTTTGTTGAGAGATAATGGAATGTTACGGGCAATAATATTAAGTGATTGAAGAAAGAAGAGAGTTTTTTTAAACACCCATTTTTTATTTCTTTTATTTCTTTTAATTAATTACTTTTTATCATGTACTTAGTAATCACCACCAACAACCAAAAGCATTTAACTCAAAAAATGTACATAAAAAGGATTATTGTGAAATTATGCTTCAGGCACATGATTTTCATTCTTTTTTCTGACTTCTATTAACCAAATACAGCAGAAAACCAGTCTTTTCTTTGAGTAGATAGAGAGTAGGGCTATATTATGAGTTTGGGCATTATTGGAGGAGTGAGAAAGCCTGGGCAGGCAATCAAAAGACTCTCTCACTAGATCAGTTAAAACGTATACTGAGGGGAAAAAAAGCTACAGGGTGACTTTAATTCTAGGAACCTGGGAAAGTGATTTTGACATTGATTAAGTAAGTGAGATAAAGAGTTAAAGATAAAGGTATAAATGAAAAAACAGCTTCTAACTGAAGTTTCATGAGAGAGGTACCTAACTGTATATAGTCTATTATATTTCTTTAAATTTCACTTTTTTCTTATAGAAATATAGTGGTTTGTAGAATTTTCACTTTTTAAAATTCCATTCTATTTCATTTCATTTTTGAATGGAAAAATATACTATTTCATGACTTACTAAAGACAAACTATGGGAAATTAGACCAGATGATAAGGCCAAAACCAAGGTCTCCACTAAATTCTCCATCTGGTGACAGAGAGCATGTTTTATCCCAGAGGAGGATGTAAGAAGAAAATGATAGCTTTATGATGACCAGCCTTGCCAACTCAGACCTTTAAAAGGACTTAAAAATGTTATAATTAAAGAATAATGTTATTTCAATTGTGGCCATATGATTCTATTAGAATACATTTGGTCCATTGCATGACTAGCACAGGTACAAAGATAGAAGAGATTTAAATTATTGACTGTGGTTCTTGAAGTTATTGAGCAGTGAAAATTATATTAAATTATTGAAAATGTCACAAGTTATATGTAAATAAGTGGTGTTTGAGTTATTTTAATTTAAAAGAATCTGAACTAGCTGATGCTTTCATTGATTCATATTATTTTGAGTTTCCAAAGTAGCCTATTTTTTAATTTCTTTATGTGATGCATTGCTTCCTGCTGGGTTATGACAGATTGCAGTTGACCAGTCACACTGTATTACACTGCACATCAGACTAAATATCATCATTCCAGTCACATTGCATTAAAAGATGACATATCATCCTGGCAATTTGTATTCAAGTCTTTTGAAGGGTAATTTTCAAGTGGAGGATTAAAATATCCATCCTTGTCAAAAGACATCGAATGGGCATCAAACATCTACTGGCATGTTTGGCCTATTTCCATTACTGTTGTTTTCTATTGTTTGGGTGTATCTGGATGACAATGTAAAAAAATCTTAGTCTTGAAGAAAAAAAACAAGGAAATCATTTAGCCTAATATGTGTACATAGATAGATAGATAGATAGAAAGTAATGCTTTATGTGTATTCTCGAGGGGCAAAACGTCCCTTATCCATTGAGCTGAATTTGTGATTGAGACTCAAAACATAGAAAAGAAAAAAGAGAGACAGACAGACAGAGACAGAGACAAAAAGGAAGATAGAGACAGAGAGATGTGAGCCACATAATTTCATACAATGGTTCCCCTCAGACTTGAAGCTACTTAACTATTTTCACTAATTCTGCCACTTTTGACGAGTGCCTATTAACCATTCCAAAGGATGCCTGTGTCCAGGATGGTGCTTTGCACAGTGCTCACCTCGTTGCACTGTAATTTTCTCAATGCCATTCGGAAGTGTGTAGGAATATAAAAAGCACATGAGAACTTTGAAAGCTTTAAAGAGAATTAATTCAATGAATGGAAGGAAGTTATTCAAGGAATGATTGTATAAAAGATTTGGGATTGTCAAACATCTGCCATCAAAAATAGCTCAGCAAGGGAAAAGACACAAGAATTAGGAAGAACAGACGCAGTATCACGCCAATCTTAGAAAGCACTTTTCTTGACTCCGGGTTGACCATGTCACAAAATATTTAACTAGCGTTGAATCCAGTCATTTTCTTTTTAATCTTACTCTAGAGTGCTGGACCTTTCATGCAGAAAACTCATTCATTTACTATCAGAAACATGACTTTAGGATACAAGTGACTTGGTGACCGTGCATCCAGAAGTTTTATAAATATAAGAGAGGAATTAGCCATACAATCCTGGGGAGAACTCCCACTGTAAATAACAAAAAGATAATATTATTAGCAAGAAAAATTTATTAAGAGAAAAATCAATGCATATGTAAATTAAAAGTATTTAAAACGATATTCACTGTTAATATAGCCAACTAAGTCTTCTGAATAACAACACTTAAAGTAATTAAAAAACATAAAGTATTATTTGCATTTTTGGATATATACTTAAGTTCTCATCAAGATTCTTTAAAAAAAATTTTAAACCCTTACCTTATGTCTTAGAATCAATACTGTGTATTAGCTGCAAGGTAAAAGAGTGGTAAAGACTAGGCAATGGGGGTTAAGTGACTTGCCCTGGGTCACATAGCTAGGAAGTGTCTGAGGCCAGATTTGAACCTAGGACCTCCTGTCTCTAGGCCTGACTCTCACTCCACGGAACCACTCAGCTGCCCCAATCTTAGCAAGATTCTTTTCCTATTTCTTTTTCACTTTTTCTCTTAGGGTAATTGCTAGAGCACATATTATCTATTTTTCAGTTCTGCTTCTTAAATTTGCACTATTTCACAGGATTTTTTCTATATGTATCTGAGTTCTATATACTTGTTTTCAGTTGCAACAGTGTTGTTATTTTAATCTACGACAATTTATTAAACTATTCCATTATTAAACATTAATGTTATTTTGACTTCTTTACAGTTATATATCATATGGTCATTAAAATGATTTAATTCATAGCTCTTTGTTTTCATTTGATATTCTAATATGTTAAAGATATTATATTTTAATTAATGAATTTATTTGGAAATGGGATATGGTTAATTTTCTCATTTTTATTCCATTTTTATCACATTCATCTTTGAAAAGATTCTAGAAGTTTGATATTTTTACAGCAGTGAATGAATTACCTAACCTACCCAACTCTACCTGTGATGAGTCATTATATTATCTTAACCAAACTTATGGCTGTCTAGTAGAAGCTTGGATGATATAATTTTCATACTTTCGTAAGTAAGACTGGCAATATTTTAAGCAATTATTAGCAAAGTGTGATTAATGTATTGGAAATTATTCATATCTTTTGACCAATTATCTATTTAATAGTTTCTTACTTATTTTAGTTTTTTTAAAAATGTATCTTCTATCTTAGAATTGTTACCGTGTATTGATTCTAAAGCAAAAAAATTGTAAGGGCTAGGCAATTGTGGTTAAGTGACTTGCAAAGGGTGACACAGATAGAAGTGTGAGAGGTCAAATTTGAACCCAGGACCTCCCATCTCTAGGCATGGCTCTCTATCCACTGATTCACCTAGTTGCCACCATATTTTATTTATAGTTGCTATATTTTTCCAATGTATTATTTTTACCTTTTTTGATGTCTTAAAAAAGCTTGGATTCTTGTCCAGAACACTTAAGATGGAGGTACCCACGTGGGAGATGTTAGGAGAATGCAAATGGGGGAAAACTACATTTGCCTATGTTGCAAATAGCATCTTTCCATTGTTTGCCCAGCAAGAACTGCTTATATTTTATTTATTTATTTTTATTTTTATTTTTAAAAACCTTATCTTCTGTGTATTGGCTCCTAGGTGGAAGAGTGGTAAGGGTGGGCAATGGGGGTCAAGTGACTTGCCCAGGGTCACACAGCAGGGAAGTGTCTGAGGCTGGCTTTGAATCTAGGACCTCCCATCTCTAGGCCTCATTCTCAATCCACTGAACCACCCGGCTGCCTCCAACTGCTTACATTTTAAAATCTACCCAAAAGACATACATTTACCTCTGCTTTCCAAGAAAAACCATGAGAATGATCATCTTTGTGTTGTAATTGTTTTTAAAAAGGAATATTTTGTTATTAAGTATGCTTTTTATTCTCCATTTAAAGTTTTAATTACTTTTAAAAAATCTTTTTTTCTTTTAGTTAAATCATGAATGAATTTTTCTGTCTATAAATAGTTTTTGTGTCTATTGATATAATCATGACATTTGTGCTTTATTTATTATTACATGATTTTTTAGATAAGTTTTTTTAAAATTAAACATCATATGCTTAGAATAAATCTTGATGGAATTTAATTGCAAGACATATTCTTTTGTAAATTTATATTGAATTCTTTTGGTTAATATATTTATATTTTGCATCTATATTAATGAATTATTTGGTATTTACATTTCTTTTAGTTTTTATCTTTTCTAAGTTCAAAATTAAACCATTTACCTAAAATATATTAATTTGAAATATATCTATATTTATGGAGTGAATAAATATGCATACATACTCATGTATACATATATATTACATGTATATATATACATATATATATTTCTGTGATTGGTCTATTTGAAATTTTAAGTGTTCTCATATTTCTATTAGATATCGTATAGGGAAATATCATATATTTCTAATAGAAATAATCATATATGTCTATTAAGTCATTTAATTTGTTAGAATATAAATGTGGCTCTTGTCTGCAATAACATTCTTAATTATTTTTTGCTGAGATTTCTCCACATTTACAATTTTATTGGCTTTTATTCTTCCCTTTTAAAAATTAAAACATGCAATTTTCAAGACTGTTGCTTTTAAAAAGTAACTCTGATATCAATACATTTATCTGCTATTGTTGTTCTTTATTTATTTCTCATCTTGCCTTTATCATTTAAAGAACACTTCAGGGGATTATGCCTTTAACATAATAATTTAATTATAAACATTTAAGTTTTTACTTTTCTTTCTCTTCATGTATAGATTTAATGATATAATTTGTTGCTATAATTATATTTGAATTTCACAAGTTTTAAAAAACTAAATATTATTTTATAATTTTTATCATTAGTTTGTTACATGAAAATATCCAGATAACTCCCTCTCCTCTCCCACCCTCCATCCTTTTAGAAAAGCACAAATTGACAGAAAGATATATATATATGTATATATATATGAATATATATATACATATATATATATAAAACTATTTCTTTCTCTTATTTTTGTTTATCAATTCTTTCTCTGGAGATGAGCATATACAAGTCGTTCTTCATATAACATTTCTGTTGCGCTATATAATGTTCTTTTGGTTCTGATTATTTTGCTCCTCATAATTTCATATATGTCTTTCCATGTTTTTCCCAAATTAAATTGCTCATATTTGTTTCATATTAATACACATTGTCTTCCTCTAACCTTCATACCACCACAAAATAAACATGTTAAAATAGTTTTATTTAA
>NC_058135.1:84573686-84589241 GCF_016433145.1 Gracilinanus agilis
TCTCTCTTTCTCTCTTTCTCTCTCTCTCTCTCTCTCTCTCTCTTTCTCTCTCTCTCTCTCTCTCTCTCTCTCTCTCTCTCTTTTTCTCTCTCTCTCTCTTTCCTTGTTTAACTCAGGCTTGAATTGCAGTGAACAGGCTTGATCTCCAAACTTATTAGCCATACATTTTAACTTACATAATTTCTAACCTATGCCACTTCAATCCTCCTAAATCCTTCTGGTGGTCCTCGCTCTCAAGGGCTCACCATTTTGGTGTTGGACTTATTGTGGACATTCAATTAATTTTAACCCATTACAGCTCCGGACTCCGAAGCTCAAATAATTCGCCAACCTAAGTCTCCCAATTAAGAAGGCATTATATGCCTATACCACCATGCTTGGATAGAAATAAAACAAATCCAAAAATAGTGAAAATTTGTCTTTCAGGAAATCTAAACATTCACTTTTGTTGATTTCTAATGTAGTACTTTTCAACTCTAGTTACTTTACATAAAAGTTATGGAGGAACATTTTTTTTTTGCCTCAATCCTGCTATCTCCTACTCAGTGCTGTTTCTTCATTGTTTGTTTTCTGGTTTTGTATTATTTGGAGTTCAGAGTTAATTTTGAGGAATGTGATATTTGTATTGATGTTCCTCCAACTGGAGCATTCTGTGAGATTTCCTTCTCACTGTGGATTATTCTGTGTTTGTTCTGGACAGCAATTCAACCTAGAGAATGGAGATGTAATTTGCTTTAATCAATGGATTTCTTGCCAGGCATATATGCAAAGCTTCTTTTATTTCAAGTTCAAATGTTTGTTTTTTTCTGGTGATTGGTTTTGCTTTGCCGGTATTTATTCTGTGACCCATGGCTTAGGAGTATTATTTTTAGGAAAGAGCAGACAAAAAACTTTTTTTGATGCCAACTGAATTCAGTGTGGGCCTCAAATGTCTCCTTTTTGTTTTCCCAAGCAAATTTACCGATATATTTCCATGTCAGGGTATTAAAGGATAATCTTCATGATTATAAATGCTGAATTTTATTAAAGTTAAAATTTTGGATTTTCATTGGTTATGAAAGGTTTTAGAATAAGTATGGTAAGCATTCTTCCTCCTTGAATTTTCAATGCTATTTATTCAACTAATATTTATTAAGGCCATGCTATATGTTAGACTCTGCCAAGTGTAGGAAAAAGAGATCTTTGCCATCAAAGTGCATACAATGCAGTGGTCAAGATAAGACAGGTACAGGTATTACCGTGGCAGAAAAAAGAACATGATAGGATAATCAGAACTACCAATAAATAATAAGACAACACAATTTCCTAATCTCTTGCTTTATGTGTACTATACATTGCTAACATCTTTCAAATCAGTGTCATCAGCAAAGAACCACAATTATATAAGACAATAAATAGCAAGATGTCTTATACAGAATATCTTGGTTTCCATGTCATCTATAGCTTAGCTTATTTATATTGATTAGATTCCTGATATTTTAGGAAGACTTTTTAAAACTCAATTTAATTTAGTTTATTATATTTTGTTGCTTAGCTCCTGCAGCCATATTCCTGAACACTAAATGATTATGATCGATCTGCATCCAGACTTTAAAAAATTATTTTGGGGGCCATTGATCCCTTTGGTTCTCTGGAAAAGGTTAGGGACCCCTTACAGAATGCATCAATACCTAAAATAAAATATATAGTTTAAAAATTATACTAATTGCATTGAGATAGTTATGAATATATACACATACATAACAACACACATATGTTATACATCCTAGGTTAAGAATCCCTGATCTATATGTTATTAATAGTTTGAGGACAAAGGCTATGCTATATTTATTCTCCTTGTTCCACTCCATTACCTAATACAATAAACAATATAAAATATATGCAAAATATTTGTTAAATGAATGGGTAGAGCAGCAGTGCTACAAAGTAAAGGGGAGTCCTGATATTACAATTGCAAGATCTAGTTTTAATTAATTTCTTAACATTCTCAAGCAGTGTCTTCAAGGCACTTAACTCTAAACACTGTTTTTCTCACCAATAAATTGGGGGTAGAAATCATTTCACTATCTACCTGTTAGCATTGTTATAAGGAAGATATCTTGTAAACAATAGCATTCCATGAGGCATTCAGGTGAGCTATTAATGAGACATATCCTTCCTCATGAAAAACTGAACATTGGCTTCATGTAAGGTATATTCTACTAGTTCAGCTTCAGACATTACATTGACTATTGGAGAAATGTCTTGCAAAATGTTGCTTGTTAATAATTAAAAAACAAACCACTAACTAATGGGTTTTTGAAACATACATTAACAAATATTTTTATGTCAGAGACCTAGTGTTATGAGTTTTATGATATTTAAAAATTTCAGTGTAGGTATAACTCTTTTATGTGCCTATATTTTTTGTGATGAAGAGGGACTTTTTCACTATTTCAATGGAGAATACCAAGGATTTTATATTATTGATAGCTCAAGAAAACTAAGAAGCTTTTAATTGCGTCAAGACATTTCTGTCTTTGAACCAAAATGCAATTAAATACCAGTTTTAAAATTACTGTATATTATTTTATTTTCAAAACTACTTTAAACTTTCTGACTATATAAATAAGAGTAAAAGGTCTCCATATTTCATTATGTTGGTGTTTCTGCATTTTTTTCCTATTCATTGCTAAATTAGATCATTTAATTCTCTGGGCCTAATCTCATTAGCCAAGATCAATGCTTGGGCCAGCAGTTTAAAGCACTGTGGTCCCTTAATAGAGACAGGCTCATTATAAGTAGTAAAAAGATAATAAATATTTTTGCAGTGTAGCCCAATACACAGTGCAAATTTAAAGTATTAAATATTATTTGAGATAGTAAATGAATTGCTATTAAAGAACACTGTATTTTTCTGAGGACAAAGTTAATTGAAATAAATTTGATACCCCAAGTTTCAGTAGGCGAATGAATCACAATTTGTATTTTGAGAGTGGCAAAGGTAGAGAAGATAAGCTGTTTTAGACTTTTTCTAGAAAATTTACTATCTTGACAAAGCTAAGTGATAAATAGAAGGATGCATTTGCAAATGCTAAAACTGTATGAGTCCTAATAAGTGAAGTAAAACAAATATGTAAAACATGTTGGGCCAAAAGATGTTGCTTTAATACGTTGATGCAGCTGGTATAATCCAGTGAGATTATTCAGTCCGTTGGTATAGATTACATATCATCTGCATCTTTCTATCCTGTGTGATTCTTCTCCATGTGCACTCAAGAAGTCCTCCATAAAGGATTTCTATAGGTCTTTCTGTCCTCTCCAATTCCTTCTTACTCTTGCTTTTGCTTTATGACCCACCAACTCCTTTTCCAGTCTAACAGTTCCTGATGATTTCCTTTACAGAACTTCACAATACACTTAGCTTAGTAATAATGTCTGGTATACTTAACACATATAACCCTTCTTTCCACCCTCATTCATTCCTCCTGCAAATAAATGTCTGGAAAAATGTTTTAGATTAAAGAAATAAGTTCCTTAATATTTCTAGATACACTAGAAAAAGAGATTTTTAAAAAATATATATTATCAAAGTTGGGAAAAGCATTTGAGTAGTAGGTTGTCACTTAATGATGGATTCTGTGGATATGACACTCCATGAAACAAAGAAAATAGCTAGTCCATTAGTGAGTAAATTTTTATTAAGTAACTACTATGTGCCAGGCACTGTGCTAAGGACCGGGGTTACTTTTTGGAGAATATATAAGATAAGAACAGTCACCTCACAGAATGAGAAGATAAAAATAGTTGGTGATTTGCTCTTTGGAGGGAGTAATCACTTTGATAAGGTCATGCATCCTTTGAAGTAATGTACACTCAAATAGATGTGGGATCTCATCAATTTAGAGATTCCTTTGAATATATCACATTCTCATTAATACCTTCTTATCCTTAGAGACTCATCCATTTCCACCTAAAATATTCCACCACCCAATATACTGGAGGCATTTTTAACTTTATCACGTGAATACTGGTGGAACAGTTGGGCATTCATCTATTATCCTTCATCCTTATTATGTGAGCAAACTATCGTCACTGCCTACATATAATTCCTTTGTTCCTGTTCTTTGAAATTCCTTTTTGGTTATATCCGAAAGCTTGTTTAGTTCTTACCATGTGTTTCTCCAATGTCTTTTTTGTGATATTCAGTTTTTAGTTAAGATGCTATTTTCTTCCATGTCTCTTGGTCATATAGTAATACTGGTAAAACATTAATATTTTTAAAATAGTCATTTTCTTATATTTTATAACTGTAGGTTTTATGTCTTCTCTTCCACTGATCTACTTTTTTATTTCTTAACTAGTACCAGATAATTTTGAAAATTACCATTTTATAATATAGTTTCAAATTTGGTATTGCTAGAACTCCTTTAATTTTTTCTCCCATTAAGTACTTAAAAATTTCACAACTTAATACATTCCCTTGTTTACAGAATATGTACAAAACATCTGAAAGTAACACCTACTTAGCAAAAATGGATAAAACAACAATGATAGTATGTGTTATTTACAATACATGTGTCACAATAGTAAACATTTCTTCATTCTATTCAACTAAATTATGTTAAATTATTCAAAAACATTTTTACATCATATACTGCAAAATTGATTTAATGTTGATTTTGCCGATTTTTGCTTTCAAAGAGGAAAAACTAAAATTTCTCCAATCTCAATGAAATGGAAAGAAGATACTGCATACTAGAGTGAATAGAACACTGGTGTTGGAGTTAGCATCTAAGTTCAAATCCAGTTTCAAATATTTACTAGCAATATGCTACTTTTAAAGTCACTTAACCTAGTTTCCCTCAGTTTCTTCTGTAAAATGAATTGGGAAGTAAATTTCAAACCACTCAAGTAATTCTACCAAGAAAACCTTAAATGGACTCATGAGAAGTCATACATGGTTGAAAACCTAAACAACGATAGCAAATCATTATTTATTCTCATGTCAGAAATTCTCTCAATAGAACAATTGACATTGGAGTAAAAAAGGAGTAAAAAACTTCAACTTTAAAAATATCATTCAGCTCTTCATGTTTGATGAAATCTTGACCATTTATTCTGTCTAAAATTCCCTGTGTCCTGAAACCAGATATATAATTTTACTATCTTTGATGTTTCTTCAAATTAATATTTTTGTTCAACATAATGGACCATACGGGGCTATGTAATGGACAACAATTACTGATCATTCTTTTTTTTTTTAATCATACACTTAACACTTCAACTCATAAAGGAATTGCCCTTTGGAGGGGTCGACTAGTCCTTACCTGTTGTAGTGTAAGTCATTCATATCAAAAGTATTTGAGTGTTCCCTCAGTCTGAAGTTTTAGGTAGAATACTTGTGTGTTTTTAAGCCAAAAAGTCCTGAACTCAGAAACTGCTTGACTTTTGTCTCCATCAATTTCTCTCCTATAGCTGATATGGATTTTTTTTTACTGAAGGTTCATTTAGGGTTGGTATTGAGTGAAACAGTTATGGAAGCCTAAAGAAAAAACAAAATACGAGCTGAATTGGACTTGGCTAAATGAACAGACTAGGTTAACCTAGATGATATTAAACAGAAACAAAACATAAAAGTCCAGGAAAACACACTCTGATATCCAACTTTCATTTCAGAAGGAAGAAAAAGCATCATTGGTTGTGTATATGTGGCTATATTTAAAAGGAAAATGAAAAATAATTCCCTCTTTATTTCTACTCCTAGCACACAATTACTTATCCTTATTATCATTTACCTATATAATAACAATCTCCCAATAAGTATTCTTTCCTCCATTTTCTCCTTGCAATTCATCTAAAGAACTACTGCTAGAGTAGTAACTTTTTAAATAAATTATTTCTAATTTATCATATATATATGTACATATATATATAAATTGCCTATATATGATTTGTTTGCATAAAGGGAAACTAATACTCATTCTGAACTTTAGAGTAAGGAGGGAGAATGATCTCAAAGTTGATAAATTGCAAGTATAATGTCAGAGAAAATGGCAAGTATAAAAGAAGGGATGGGAGAGCACTGTATTCTCTCTTTCTTGATATGACAAAGGGAAAAAAACAAAACAAAACAAAAATCCCTCCATTTTAAGTATAAACGGGTAATCAGACCTAACATCTTTATTTTGCCTTTGTTTACCCCAGGTCTTATGAAAAGCTATCCACAAGACAATATGCTTTCTTAGTCTCCCGAGGCCAATGACAGAATAATAAGTTAATGTTTGTTTTTTCTTCCCTTGAAACACAACATACTGCCTCCATGGTTGACAAGTTGTGAACCTAGCATGACTTTATGAGAAACAAGCTCATATTCAGAAATATCTTCTTCATAGATAGTTTTTATATGCTGTTTCTTCCTGTCTAAGCTTGTAACAATATATGGAATAAAACTGAAGAATAGATATCTACTGGAATTATTTTTTACATTGCCTAAATTTATTCTTTGTAACAGAGATGTGTTTTTAAAGAAAGAAAAGAAAAATTAATAAAAACCAATGAAACTATTGAAAAACAGACCTTATGTATAGTGTTTTGTACTATCTGCAAAAGAAAAGAGTATCCTCTCATATCTCTCTTTGGAATAGAACTCATTTTGTTTTTAAATGTCATAACCTTCATTTTCATTTTTGTGGTTATTCTTTTCATGTACATTTTAAATAATTGTTTAACTGTTTTCTTGACTTTTCTTTCTTCACTTTGTATGACTTCATACAGGACTCACCATGTTTCTCTGTCTCTTGTCACATGCACTGTTCACACAATAACAATATTTCATTATATTCATGTACCATAATTTATTTATTCATTCCACACTCTACAGGAATTTACTGTTTCTACTTCTAAGGATAGTTAATGAGCACAGTAGATAGTGTTAACAATGGACTTGGAATCAGGAAGAACTTTTCAAATCCATACTCAGAGATTTACTAGCTGTGTTGCTTAACAACCCTCAGCCTCAGTTTCTCTACTGAGCAAACTGTCCTTAAATCTTCCCAAGGTAAAGTGCCCAGGAAGCAGCTTGCTACAAAAGCTACTCTCACGAGTGCCGTCTCTATTGGAGAAGTCAAGTAAACTCATCACTTCAGCCTGGGTACTGCAGCTCTCAGTGACATCAGAATCAGATATTATCAGAAGGCTATGGAATTTTTGATTGGTTAACTTCCAGTGTCTGGTGGGGAGAAATTGCTGAGGACTTCAAAGCAGCTCTGTACTTCTGGGGTGCAGCAACACATGCTCTGTGGGATGCAAGTGAAGCCTATGTGTTTGGCCTGCTTGAGGACAGCAACCTATGTGCAACCCATGGCAAACTCTCACAGTCATGGAGAAAGATGCTCAGCTAGCACTTTGCATAGGGCTAAAGCTGTGCTATGACAGGAAACATTCATTCTCAAGATAGAAAAAAAAATCGATTCTTCTTGTTATTGGTAATTTGGAATGTAAGGTATTTTTTCTCATGGGATCAAAAGGTAACTAGTGTCTGATTGAAAATGTAAAAGTAGGGAACAGCATCAGGTATTAGCAAGTTTTTTTTTTATCTTCTCATTTTCATTTGTGTGTGAGTTTTAAATATAAATGAGAGGAAATAAAATAATATTTCAATCAAAAATGTTTCTGTGAATAAGTTTTAACAATTCAAATTTTATCACAGTTATAAATAAACCTGTAAATTTTTTCTGAGAGACTTATTTAGAATATTTTATATGACTCTAGATAGTTTTGATTTCTTCATCTAAAAAATTCTTATTCATATCCTTTGACCATTTGTCAATTGGGGAATAGCTAATTTTTAAAATTGATTGCATTTTTGTACATTTGAGAAATGAGACCTTTATCAGGGATACTCATGAAATATTTTCTAGCTTTCTACTTTCCTTCTAATCTGGGTTACATTCATTTTATTTGTATAAAACCTTCTTAATTTGAATAAATAAAATCAACCATTTTACATTCTACATTATTGCCGGTCTCTTGTTTAGTCTTAAATTCTTCCTTTATTCATAGATATAACAGGTAAACTATTCCATCCTCCCCTAATTTTTCTATGGTATCATCCTTTATATCTAAATAAGGTACCCATGTTGACCTTATCTTGATATATAGTGCAATATTTTGGTTTATCCAAAGTCTCTACCATATTGTTTTATTATAATATTCCCATCAGTTTTTGTTGAAGAGTGAGTTCTTGTCCCAAAGGTTTGAATCTTTTTATATATCAAACACTAAATTATTATGGTCTTTTATTACTACATCCTAGGACAAGGACGGAAATAAGTTTTAGCCAATTAAAGACTCCAAGAAGGAGGGAATAGACTAACTTTATATGCCAAAATACAGTAGCCCAAGGGCTCTTTTTCCTCCAAGACCAAAACTACTCAATCTTCCCGGCAAATCCTACCTCCTCCTGGTCTTATCCTGCTGCCCCTTTCCCTGGGTCCATGTCCCTTAAGCCGTAGCTTATCTGGCTGAATGATCTCTGCAAGCAGATGCTTATAGTTACTTGAATTGGGTGTCCATGGCTTGGGCCAGAGTGGCTAGAAACCTCAATCCAGGAGGGGAGTGACTTGGAGAGTTTTTTCTTTGCCTGACCAGGTTATCTTTTTCTTCTTTTCCTCTCCAACTTTTACTAATAAATAATTACAATTCAATATATATGTCTAAGAAAATTTTAATCATTACTTATTTATTAGCCAGTATCAGATGGTTTTGATGATTTACTGTCTTTTATTACATTAGAAATTTGGTTCTATTAGTCCACCTTCCTTCATCTTTTTTTTCATTGATTCCCTTGATGTTCTTGACCTTTTCTTTACCAGATGAATTATGTTATTATTTTTTTCTAGCTCTATAAAAATAATTTTGGGTCAATTTGATGCTATGGCACTAAATAAGTAGATTAATTTAGGCAGAATTTTCACTTTTATCATATTGGCTCAGGCAAGCCACAAGCAATTAATATTTTTCCAGTTGTTTTGTTCTGACTTCATTTGTATGAAGTATTTTGCAATTGTGTTCAAATAGTTCTTGGATTTTTCCTTGCTACATAGAATTTGAAGTACTGTTATCCTATATAATTAATTTAAATTGAATTTCTTTTTCTATTTCTTATTGCTCTCTCTTCCAATTTTTAAAGATAACTTTTGCCTTGGTAAATGCATTTATTTACCTTTCTTGCTTTTTTCTCTGGTGATTTCTTTTAATGTGATGCCCAGGCTATTTTTTTTCAATCATGACTTTCAGGTATTCTGATGATTCTTAGATTGTCACCCCTGGATGTATTTTCTAGATTAATTAAGTTTTTCCAGTGAGGTATTTTAGATTTTCTTCCATTTTTTTTTCTTTTTTAAAGAAGTTGTCTTACTGTTTCCTGATGTATTATGAAATCCTTGTCTTCTATTTGTCCAATTGTAATTTTTAGAGAATTATTTTTTCCTTGAGTATCTGGATATAGTTTTAAATTTAGATCTTCTTGACACCAAGTCTACTGTGATACCCACTGTGCCACCTAACTGCTCCATTTTTTTTACCATATTTTCTTTCACTCAGAATGTTTTCATTGTGCATCTATTTTTTTTTATTTTTGTTTTTCTCTTTCACTACTTTGGAAAGACTGAAGCCATGAATTCAACATTGTTTTGTCTACTCTGTCAATATTTTTTTCTGTGTAGGCTATTAATTCTTAGCTTTGTTCTCTTCAAACTTTCTTTTTTTGCCTTTCATTTCAAATTTGTACTATTCTAGCACATCTAGCTATTGTTTCATGTTTTCATGGAATTCCACAAGTTTCTATATTTCAAAAGGAATTAATTCAATTCCAGTTGGCTTAAGATATTCATTTAGAAAATTTTAATAATCTTTTTGAGGTTTGAGCATTCATTATAATTTTGATATACTTAGTTATTAATTTGTTTGGTTGTGTTGTATAATTAGATTTTAATACTCTTCAAATTTTTGATGGCTTCAAATATATCTCTGTCATTGGCTTTCTGTGTCCTTCTCATTTGATGGTAGGGGAAGCACTAGGGCTAGACTATAGTTTCCTCAGCCTCCTCCAAATTTAAATCATTTGCTTTTTTAGAAGGCTTAGCCCCTATGATAAGTACTTATGCCAAAAAGGGGAAGGAGGATTGTCAGTCGGCTAAATTTCAGGACTATAGTTGTGATTTAAAGGTATTGTCTCAGTTCTATTCTTGGATAAATTATATTCTGCTAGTTTCTACAGGGCAGTAGGAGGATAGAATGAGTAATTTGTTAGTCTCTAAATGTTTTATGGTTCTTTGGCTTAGGGACTGCCTAAGAGAGAAGGGAATCCAATATCCCTCATCTCCACATCTTCCTCAGCTGGTCTCTGGGAAGATTCACATCAGGATTGTTGAATAAACACATTCATACTTAGGGTTCTTAAGTATTCATAAGATTACAACCTTGTGTGTCTTATTTTATTTTTCTGTGGAATTCAGTTGTAATTGTTAACTTTTATTGTAGAACATATCATTTTAAATTAACTTTCTTTCTCCCCATCCCCACCCCTGTGATGACTAGAGAAATGTATAGTCTAGCACTTTCTTTGTCATATGGGAATATAGCCTTTTTCTGATGTGTATTCTAAATTGATTTTCTCCCCTTTGGTTGTTATCCATGACAATGGCATGATAATCTTGATCTGGTGATTAATTTTCTTAGAGAACACATCACTTGTGTTATGGTTTAGTTTGCTACACCTAAGAAATATTTGGCATTTTAACAGCAAGTTTCTGGAGAAGACAATGTTTCACCGGTTGGAAGCAAGCACTAATGATTCATTTTAGGCACTAGATTTGGTAGGGAGAATTGGACACAGGACATATCTTCTGACATCTCTGTTCATAATATGTATATGACTGTCTACTCTATCCATGTATCACACTTATCCTGTTGCTAACATTTCCCCTAGGTCACTCCTAGGAAAATGCTTGACATTTATAGAGCTTAACATTTGAAAACTGTCTTAGATGGCTCTGGGCCCTGAAGTTAGTTAATGCAATCTAAAGATAAATGATCATGTTTTTCAAATTTTGAAAGTTAAATGACAGACATCTGCACTGTCTTACTCATTCTTTTGATATATGTGGAACTAAATCTATTCTTTTACTTTTCTCTTACCAAAGAATGTGATTGGGGGATGGGGAGGCATCTTCATTTGAAAAATAAAGTATGTCTTCTGGCTATTTTCTATGGAGTATACAGAGAAGAGAAAAAAGAAACACAATCGGGGCACATTCAGCATTTTGGGTCATATTTTAAATTTTAGAGAATGCTATAGCTCTCAAAAACCACATTAGAACAGAGTATGTTTTCCCCAATTTGAAAATTTTCATCTGATTATCATTAATTATTTAAAATTTCCTGTCAGAAAATAGACTTTCGGATCCCACACACAACAGATCATTTTCCATCTGATTCCTGGGATTATTTTGTTGCTTTCTTCTTAGGAGAGTAAACAAGCAGCATCATTATAGTATCACAAGGGGCCATCACGGATGGAATACCCTGACATCTCTTAGACAGCAGGTACCTACAGACTGCATAGTGAACTAGAACTTCAGGTTGTGCTGCCTGGAGCAACTCCTCTGGCCAATTTAGAAGTGGCCCTGATGGCTTCCAAAGGGACTTATATCCAGCTGTCTTTGGGAAGAAACAGAGCATCATGGAAGGAAGGATAAAGAAAATGTAAATGATTAAAGCATGGTCCTAAATGAGTTTCTTTAAAAATGGCCTAAAAGATAGCCAACCAATTTCTCTTGACAGAGAATTTCTCTTTTTGTTTAGGTTTTATTTTGTTGTAGGAGGAGAGGGAGAACAAAAAATCAGTATTTCACGTGCTAACATAATTTGAATCTTGACATTATTAATTCCTCAGATATGCTTGTTAGAGGAATGACAATCATGTCAAAAGGATTTAAAATATAATGTAGTGCTGTCACCCTCCCCACATTTATCTTTAATTTAGCCTAAAGTAGCTTGACCACAGATAAGTTAATGAAAGCCCAAGTAATGAAGGCAGTGTGGTATAGTAGAAATCACACCAGAGTTGTAGCCAGCAGACCTGTGTCTGAAACCCAGTTTGATGTGAATTAGCCTTGGATTGTGGGCTATTAATTTCAGCTTTTGAGTTAACTTAAATCCTCTTTAAATTAAGGATGGTAATAATGTAGTATCACCTACTAGGGACAGTATGAGAACAGTACATAAATGTCATCTTACTTTTATTCTGGCTCTCAAGATCACACACAGAGAGACAGACAGATACACACACATGCAAACTTACGGACACAGTTACAGACACCAAGTGAGAAATCTATAGTTAGGCCACTCCCTGATGTCTCACGGGTTATTTCATGCTCAGACAGAAGGAGAAAACAGCAATAGTCTTTTCATTCTTGTCAATGTCTTACATATTCAATTCAGTTCTAAAAATGCTAAATGACTATCTTAGGTTAACCTGGCACATTCTAGGCACTTAATAAAGAAATATTTGTTGATTAATATCAGCTAATATTTGTATGATGCTTTAACATTTATAAACTTTTTAACATTATCTCACTTTATCCTTATACAACCACCACTAGGGTTACTTTCTCTATTTTATTAACAAAGATACTAAGGCATACTGAGGTTGAGACTCTTTATTAATCACACAGATCATAGAGGCATCAGGTGCAGCATTTTAAACATGTCTCCCAAATTAAAAAATGAGCTGAATCTGCATCCAGTTACCAATTAAATTGACTACATTCAGCTCTGGGAATCCAAATATAAAACAAGACAGTCTCTATCCTCAAGAAGCATACCATCTAATTGGGGCAAATGATAAGAGCAAAGAAAATATACAGACAAATAAAGGAGAATTTGAAAGAGAAATAAAATAACTGTCATAAAATGACTTTAAAGTTTTAGAAAGTTCTTTCTTCAAAACAACTTTGTGATATGTATATATGTAATATAAATTTTATAGAAAAAGAAATGCAGAAATGGAAAGGCAAATTTATTAACATAAGGTAGTAAAGAAAGAACTTGTCAGAGTAGTAAATAAAACCATTTCTTTTGATTCCTTAGAGCAGGGGTCGTCAACCTTTTTGACCGTGAGAGCCATAAACGCCACATTTTTTTTAACATTTATTAATAATCATTTTTAACATGGTTACATGTTTCATGCTCCTATTTTCCCCTTCACCCCCCGCACTCCCCCCACCCATGACCGACGCACTTTTCCACTGGTTTTGTCATGAGTCCTTGATCAAGACCAATTTCCCAATTGTTGGTGGTTGCATTGGTGTGGTAGTTTCGAGTCCACACCCTCAATCATGTCCGCCCCGACCCATGCGTTCAAGCAGTTGCTTTTCTTATATGTTTCCTCTCCTGCAGTCCTTCCTCTGAATGTGGGTAGCATCTTTACCATAAATCCCTCAGAGTTGTCCTGGGTCATTGTATTGCTGCTGGTACAGAAGTCCATTACATTCCATTTTACCACAGAATGTCAGTCTCTGTGTATAGAGTTCTTCTGGCTCTGCTCCTTTCGCTCTGCATCAGTTCGCGGAGGTCTCTCCAGTTCGCCTGGAACTCCTCCAGTTTATTATTCCTTTTAGCACAATAGTATTCCATCACCCGCATATACCACAGTTTGTTCAGCCATTCCCCAATTGAAGGACATACCCTCCTTTTCCAATTTGTTGCCAACACAAAAAGCACAGCTATGAATATTTTCGTACAAGTCTGTTTATCTATGATCTCTTTGGGGTACAAACCCAGTAATGGTATGGCTGGATCAAAGGGCAGGCATTCTTTTATAGCCCTTTGAGCCTGATTCCAAATTGCCAGCCAGAATGGCTGGATCAGTTCACAGCTCCACCAGCAATGCATTAATGTCCCCATTTTGCCACATCCCCTCCAACATTCATTACTCTCCCCTTCTTTCATTTTAGCCAATCTGCTAGGTGTGAGGTGATTCCTCAGAGTTGTTTTGATTCGCATTTCTCTAATTATTAGAGATTTGGAACACTTTCTCATGTGCTTATTGATACTTTTGATTTCTTTACCTGAAAATTGCCTATTCATGTCTCTTGCCCATTTATCAATTGGGGAATGGCTTGGTGTTTTATATAATTGCTTTAATTCCTTGTATATTTGAGTGATTAGACCCCTGTCAGAGTTTTTCGTTATAAAGATTTTTTCCCAATTTGTTGTTTCCCTTCTGATTTTGACTACATTGTTTTTGTTTGTACAGAAACTTTTTAGTTTCATATAATCAAAACCATTTAATTTACATTTTGTAATTTTCTCTAACTCTTGCTTGGTTTTAAAGTCTTTCCTTTCCCAGAGATCTGACAAGTATACTATTCTGTGTTCACTTAACATGTTTATAGTTTCCCTCTTTATATGCAAGTCGTTCACCCATTCTGAATTTATCTTGGTGTAGGGTGTGAGATGTTGATCTAGACCTAATCTCTCCCATATTGTTTTCCAAATTTACCAGCAGTTTTTCTCAAATAGTGGATTCATGTCCCAAAAGTTGGGCTCTTTGTGTTTATCATACACTGTCTTGCTGATGTCATTTATCCCCAGTCTATTCCATTGATCCTCCTCTCTATCTCTTAGCCAGTACCATATTGTTTTGATGACTGCTGCTTTATAGTATAGTTTAATATCTGGTACTGCTAGGCCACCTTCCTTCACATTTTTTTTCATTATTTCCTTTGATATTCTTGATCTTTTGTTATTCCAAATGAAATTTGTTATAGTTTTTTCTAATTCAGTAAAGAAGTTTTTTGGTAGCTTGATAGGTATGGCACTAAATAGGTAAATTAATTTGGGTAGGATTGTCATTTTTATTATGTTAGCTCGTCCTACCCATGAGCAGTCAATGGCTTTCCAATTGTTTAGATCCAGTTTTATTTGTTTGGAAAGTATTTTGTAGTTGTTTTCATATAATTGCTGTGTTTGTTTTGGTAGGTATATTCCTAAGTATTTTATATTGTCTAGGGTGATTTTGAATGGTGTTTCTCTTTTTACTTCTTGCTGCTCTAGTGTGTTGGAGATGTATAGAAATGCTGATGATTTATGTGCATTTATTTTGTATCCTGCAACTTTGCTAAAGTTGTTGATTATTTCTACAAGCTTCTTAGTTGATTCTCTAGGATTTTTTAAGTAGACCATCATATCATCTCCAAAGAGTGATAGCTTAGTCTCCTCCTTGCCCACTTTGATACCTTCAATTTCTTTTTCTTCTCTAATTGCAACTGCTAGTGTTTCTAATACAATGTTAAATAATAGAGTTGATAATGGGCATCCTTGTTTTACTCCTGATCTTATTGGGAAGGCTTCTAATTTATCCCCATTGCATATGATGCTTGTTGATGGTTTTAGGTATATACTGTTTATTATTTTTAGGAAAGGTCCTTCTATTCCTATACTTTTCAGTGTTTTCAATAGGAATGGATGCTGTATTTTGTCAAAGGCTTTTTCAGCATCTATTGAGAT
>NC_058135.1:84609237-84685993 GCF_016433145.1 Gracilinanus agilis
TGAGCCTCACTTTCCAATTGCAAGATTCTACCTTTTAAACTGTTATTTTCTTGCCAGATCTCTTCCGTTTTCCTCAAAATCTCAGTTTTGAACTCTTCCATAGCTTGTGAGGAGTTTTCCTCATTTGAGGAGGGTCCGAATGCTTGTTTGTTCTCCTCCTCTGATTGCTCGGTTGTCTGGATTTTCTCTGTGTAAAAGTTGTCGAGTGTTAAAGACTTCTTTTTCTTGTTGTTAATCTTTCTCTTCTGAACTTCCTGAGACTGGGTAGCCATCATTAGCCCAGCAGCTTCTCAGGTTTATCCTCGTGCTCAGGGTCTGTCCGAGGTCTTTTGGCTCCTGAGGTCTGAGTTCTGGTTTTTTCCAAAGTCAAGCCCCCTGGTGGACCCCCTTGCTTGATTCTCTGCTGGAGGTTTCTTTACAAGTCTCAGGGTGCTGCTTCCACAGTTGTATAACTGTCTGCACTGGTTCCCTACTCAGTGTTTCAGAGCTTTAGCTCATGGCTGTGTCTGCCTCCACCCACGCCTCTGCCAGTGCCTGCACTCTGAGCCCGTGCTCTGTGCCCTGTGTCCGTTCTCTGCGTCCTGCTCCTGTGCTCAGAGTTTGTGTGATTTCTTTAGCTTTTTGGGGTCCTAAATCTTGCTGGTCTCAGGAAAAGGCCCTGGAGCTGCCAATGACTCGATGGGTGCCCCAAACTTGCTCTATTTCTTTTTAGCTGTCTTTGGAGCTATAAGTGATGTGTGTGGAGGGGGTGGGGTGGGGTAGTTGCTCAGCCCGTGATTTAGTGAGAGCTGTTTCACCCCTTTATAGCATGGAAATGCCCCGATTCCACGTACCTTCCACGCTGTGCCCTGTTGTGGGGTTCCTCCGTTCGTCTGGACTTGTTTTTATGTCCCCTTGAGGAGTTTTGTGTGTTTTGGTTAGGAGAGGTTAAGAGCTGCTTCTTACTCTGCAGCCATCTTAACCCGGAACCTCTCTGTCATTAATCTTTAATCTCTCTCTATTTGCTATATTCCATTCCCCTCTAACCTTAGTGTCATTTGGTCTATCCATTCTCATTAGTTATTATCCTATATCATTCTTCCCTTTAATGATTAACTTCCTCGAGAAGCCCATCTACAAAAGGTGCCTCCTCTTCATTTCTCATCTCTTCTTATCGAGCTCTCTGTAGTCTAAATTTTAGCATTAACATTCACCTGAACCTACTCTCTCTAGTTACCAGCAAGCTCTTAATTGCCAATTCTAATGAATTTTTCTTAATCCTCATCGTCCATGATATCTCTAAAGTTTTCAACACTGTCAATTGCCCCTACTCCATACTGACTTCTCTCTAGATTTTTTAAACTTTGTTCTCCCTATTTCTTCTATTAGATAATATTTTGTTATATCTTCAACTAGTTTCCATCTACTAATCTGTTCTCCAAGTGTATCCTCAACCTTTTCAATTTTATATGGTTTTCTTTGGTGATATCATCAGCTCCTGTGGATTCATTTTATCATATCTATATAGATAATTGTCATATATACCAATCTCTAACTCATATCCTGACCTCTAGAGTCTTGCATTTTAAAATACCAAATGTTCATAAACATAAACTCAGTATGTCCTAAACTGAGCTCATATTCTTTCCCTTTTCTCTCCAATACTCCACTGACAGAAGATGCACAGAGAAAATTTTAGGTTTAAGATCAGAAAATTTTCCCTAAATACAGAGTTGTCCAAAAGTGGAACGAGTTGTTTTACTAGTTAGCAGACTACTCTCATTGAAACTATTCAGTTGGCAGCTACATGTCTACTTTTCTGGTGTATTGGAGTAGGGATTTGTTTTAGGTATTAGAAAGACATCAAAATTCCTTCCAGTTCTAAAATTCCTTTATTCTGTCATTGATTTTGTGATATTTTAATTTTAATAACTGCCACAAATATGAACTAAGTAACCATCCTCACTACTAACACCAACATCACTACCATTCTAATACTCCAAATAATTTACAAATAAATAATAATAAATAGAAATTTAAGAAAAATATTTTAGTAGATATCATATGAAGTTTGTTTCATAAAAAAAGTTTTCAAAACAGGAACCTAGAAGAAACAATTAAAACCATGCACGAACAGTATGATGTTCATATCATCTTTATCCTTTTGTCTGCTATGTAAGTCATCTTGAATTACTTTCAATGAGATCTCAGAAGATGAGGCCATATTCTATTACTTTTATTCAATTAAAATAAAGTTATTTTGTCCACTTACATAAACATCCATTGAATACTAATTTTATTTTTATTTCTTCAGTTTTTTATGTTGATACATTATTTAATAACATTTTTCTGACATTTCATGACCCATGTCCTTCCTTTCTCAGTCCTTCTGCTCTCTTCTCC
Source organism: Gracilinanus agilis (assembly GCF_016433145.1). NCBI lineage: Eukaryota > Metazoa > Chordata > Mammalia > Didelphimorphia > Didelphidae > Gracilinanus > Gracilinanus agilis. The sequence goes on from NC_058135.1 coordinate 84,611,620, forward strand.
CTTCAGATAGTAAGTAATATGTTATGGGTCACAGATGTGCTATCATGGAATACATATTTCCATGTTTGTCATATTGAGAAAGACAAATACACTAATGCAAGAGAAGAACTCATAAAGAACATGAAGGGAAAAATCTGCATTCATACCCCATCAGTTCTTTCTATAGTGGCTGGTAGTGTTTTGTTTTGTTTTGTTTTAAATTTTTTTTTTGTCTTGGATCTTTGCTTTGTTGATAATAGCTCATTCACAGTTGATCATCATACATTATTGCCATTACTTTTACTCACATTTTCCTGGTTCTATTCACTTCACTTTGCATAGTTTCAAATAAGTCTTTTCAGTTTGTTGTTTTTTTTTAATCATCCTATTCATCATTTCATATGTTACAATAATATTTCATTATAATCATAGGCCAAAACTTGTTCAGCTATTTCACAATTGATGGGTATACCCTCAATTTCTAATTCTTTGTCAACACAAAAAAGAACTGCCATAAATACCTGTGTACAAGTAGGTTCTTTTCCCATATTTTTGGTCTGTTTGGGATACAGACTTGGTAGTGGTATTGCCAGGTCAAAACACTAAAATAAAATAAAAATGTCCACAAGTGACATTTCAGGAATTCTTCTGAATTCTTCAAAATAAAATGAGAACAAGATCTTGATGATAGGGGAAGTAAATGGTAATGTTAATAATAAATTTAAAAATCTTGCATTCATATAGTGGTGTGTTTGTAAAGTACATTATATTAGACTATAAATTTGGCCTTCAAAAGGACCTAAGATATTTAGTCAAATAGCCACATTTGCAGGAGAGGAAACTGAGGACTAGAGATGACATGGCTTGCCTTAATCCATCATAGTAGTAAATGGCAAATATAAATGGGATGGGGTTCAAACCTAGGTTCATTAATTCAAGGCTGTTAGGATCCAAAGCACCATGCTATATCTATTAATTTAATATCAAATGTTTTTATTTAGTGTGAATTTCAAATGAACATTTTCCTGTTTCTCTCTGTCTCTGTCCTCTGTATCTCCTTCCTGTCTTTCATGTTGGAAGTTCATAACACGTTCTAATTCACATAGCACACTTTGCTTTTCCCAATTTGAATCTTTAAGACATCATTAAGTTGCTTCAATTTAAAAGACTTTAAAATATAAAGCAACACTTTGTAGAGATAAATTACAATCCACATTTTGGCTTTTACAATTTCAAAGTTATAACTACAATTTATTTATTAAAATTAAATTCCTTAAGGTATTTTAGAAGAGAGAAATATATTTCCTTCATGTCTTTATAGCCCATAGTAACTACCAAAGGGATGAAAAAGCTTTTGGCCTGAGGCCAAATCATGGCAAATTTCTGGACAAAAAAGGTGAAATTTTCAGAGTTCTTAGCACATGAAAATAAAGATATAAGGGAGATCATTTTGCAACTGTAACTACACCTGTCACTGTTCATGACAGCTCTAATGAATGCGGTCCCCACTGAGTCTTGCAGAAAATGAGATGTGATTCTCATGAGACTTTCTCAGTGAGTGGAAATTTTAAATACTTTTGTATTTTGGTGCCTATTTGCAGTTTTGCATTTGATTCCATTATTGTTCATCCTAAGGTCCTATCATCATTTATAATAACATTTGCTGAACAACAACAATGCACTAGACACCAAAATGTGATGCTACACACCAAGTACAATATAATCCTTTCCCAGTAGATAGAAGATTGTCAAATAATCATTATATTCTATTTATGTTATTTTAATTCAAATCACTGAGGACATCATACACTATTCATAGAATCAGAGAGTGGAATTAGAAACTAAGAAACATTTTTTATCTATTTTTCCATGATAGCTAAGTCACCAAGACTTGGCCAAAAGCTGGAATTGGTAGTTGGGATGAACTGGCTTCCAATTCTGGATCTTATGTTTATTAAATATGTTATGCCAGGCAAATGACTTAACCAATATGTGTCTTAGTCACACTAAGAGACTCCCATGTTGAAATCATAGCTTTTCCATGTATTCATTGTAGGAGAGTTAAAATCTTTGAAAGGGGGCAGAGATTATGCCATTTTAGAGGGGAGGAAGGAAGAGACAAAATATACCCTGGTTATGTCATATACTTGTTATGATCTGATCAAGAGTGTTTTAACTTTCTTCTAAGGTAGAATTATATATGTGTGTATGTGTATCACTATTTACACATATAAATATAACTATTTTCCTAGAGATACCTGTCTATATGTGTGTTGTATGTTGTGTGTATTCACATATATACAGAGAGAGCAGGAAATCATTTGATTCTGACTTTATAGAATGAGTATTAGAATTTTAGTCAGTTTTGGCACTTCTTTCCTATATGGCCTTTGGCATTTCACTTAACCTCTGATTCTGAATTTTGATCTCTTAAGCCATAAGTGCTTTAGACAAGATTACCTACAAGATTCCTTACTATTATAAAATCTAGAATTATATATATATATATATATATATATATATATATATTTTTTTTTTTTTTTTTTTGCTTGTGTAACTTAGATAATTGGATAATTGTTTTACCGAGGGCAAGGAGCTCAATTTGAATNTATTTATTTATTTATTTTTTGCTTGTGTAACTTAGATAATTGGATAATTGTTTTACCGAGGGCAAGGAGCTCGATTTGAATTTTATGTGTTGTATTTAGAGACTAACAGAGTACTTCAAGAAGATACTATACCTTGAGGGCAGCTGGGTAGCTCAGTGGATTGAGAGCCAGGCCTAGAGACGGGAGGTCCTAGGTTCAAATCTGACCTCAGACACTTCCCAGCCATGTGACCCTGGGCAAGTCACTTAACCCTCATTGTCCACGCTTACCACTCTTCTGCCTTGGAACCAATACATAATATTGATTCTAAGATGGAAGATGAAGGTTTAAAAAAAAAGAAGATACTCTTTCTATCTTATAACCATGAGATGTTGAACAAGTCACAATATCAATGTAGGTACAAAGGGCATTATTTAACTCAAATATGTGAATTCATAATATTAATCAAAATATCAAGTGAATTGAAGGGAGAGACTCTAAGAAAGAGGGTCTAAATTGTTGCAAGCTATATCAGGACCTGTGATATTTGGATATATTATAGTATTAGGTGAAAGAGCATGTTGATGAGTTCCATGATAAATTATAATGACAGTAAAATGAATGTATTAGCATTTAAATTTTTCTAAGTCTTTCCTCCAGATAACCTTAACTGCACCATAATTGAACTTGAGAAGTAGATGTATCAGAAAAAAATCACTGTATTTATATCCAGGGGATATGGTTTTGAATTTCCATTTGGCTACTTAGTTCCTAATATGGCATTAATAGAAAATAATAACTATCATTTAAATAGTGTTTTCAAGATCTCAATATATCTCATAGCAATCTTGGTCAGTACCTGCTGTTAACTCCATTTTGCAGATCAAGAAACTAAGGTTAATTGACTTTTCTAGAGTCACACAGCTATTATCTGAAGATAGTTTTGACCTCAGGACTTCTTGACTGCCTCTCTAGCCCTTTATCCTCTGAGCCAGCTAGTCACTTTACTTTGCTTGGCATCAGGTTGCTATGATAAGGAAAGTGGGTTTGGATTGGTTAGCTACAAAGGCCTTTCTCATTCTGGAATTCTCAATCTAATTTGAGTTAAGACATTTCATAGTAGTTTCTGTAAAAGATACTGCTTGTGCATTAGTCTTGTTTATTCAATTAATGAAGAAGCATAAATGTATATCTGGAAGAATAGGTCTGACTAATTGCCAACAACCTATCAGCTCTTCCCTTTAAGTGGAAAACACTCATTTTAAGGAATGCCTATGAGGCCAAAGAGATTCTGTCACTGCCAATTCCACCGCAGATAAACACAGTCACTGTTAGACAACTGACAAGAAACAATGAAAAAGTTTTAAAAAATCACCTAACTAGACAGGAGGCAAACAGGAAACCCCTCACAGGAGCCTTGGGTGACACGGTCAAAGTCAGTAAACCTTCACTCATCATCTCCACCATTATCAATCAGTAATCTGCCTTGAAATCAGGGCATTCAAGATTTTATGTCAAATTTAAAAGGGTAAACTGAAACATTCCCAATTTGGGAAAGAATCCTATGCATGTACATGTGGAATAAATGAACTATAATGAAAAGTTCTAGAGTTTTGATGTGTGCCACATTGGAAGCCGATCATTTTGGGCTTTATTAGTGGCATTCACAAATAAAGGCAAAAGATAACATGAAAAATGTAATCATATCAGTAGCTTTTTAGTTATTTTTCTGTTTTAAAAAAAAAGGAAGAAAGATGGAAACTTTTTTATGGGCATCTTTTATTATCCTTACTTTTGAATGTTAATTCCTTAGTTCACAATACTTCATTCCCTTTAACTGGAAGAACATTTATTCCTGAAGGCAGAAATTTACTTTGTCTGTACATTAGACAAAGGAGGAAAATCAGCTTAACTTGTCTGCATTGAATTGATAAAGCAATTAATTATTCAAATAATTAATAGAATCATAAGATCATACATTTATAGCAAAAAGAGACTTTGCAGGTTAGAGGTCATCTAGTACAACTCTCTCATTTTATGGAAGAGAAAAATGAATTCCAGAAAGATTAAGTAACATACTCAAGGTCATACAGGTACTAAATGACTGAGGCAGTAAATCCTGGTCCTCTTAACACAAAGTGTGGAAACTAAAATACTCTGAATTATTTGATATTTGATTCCATTTTGTAATTTACTTTATCCTGTATTACTGTCTCCTTTCTTATAATGGTTTATTTCAAATTTCTCTGTTCTTGACTTGTCTTTTCCTTTGAGTTAAAGTTATGTTAACTTGTTATCATGTCCAAAAGTTATATTGTCAACACTTGCCTGTCATCGTGCATCTTATCTCTATAATAAATCTTTCTAGGCTCCAAGTCTGCTAACTAAGTCTGTAAGATGCTGATGAGTCCCTTAAAATGATTCCTTAATTTTCAGAGAAGGGTGGTCACTAGCTCCAATCCTACTATGTAAGGATTTTTAATAGCAGCCATGTTGGGTCAAGCTTGACTGTCAGTTACCAGAATAGAATCAGAATAAACTGAGGGTGTCATGAGCCTGGCCTGAGCCAAGGGGCAGTTGGAAACTGCCTCAATAAGGGGAAAACCTGAACCAATCCTGGTCTCTGTATTGTAATACAACTGGGCAAGGAGGGAGGTTCTTGGGCTTAGGCTAGGGCAGAGTATATAGAGTATATTCTGATATAACTCTACTCTTCTCAACCAAAATATATTCAAACTTATTCACTTCAGTTCTCTTAACATCATCAAGAAGATTTATCCAAACCAAATCAACATCTGCTGAACAAACTTTCAAACACAGAAGAGCCTGAGCAGGCTGTCAAGCCATCTAAAGACTCCTGAATATCAGTTAACTATCTGGGAGATTCAACAAGTATTCATCAACTTAGATTTAACTTAGAAATCCTGTTCCCACTTCATCAACAGTCCTATTTTCCCTTCATCCAATATACACTAACATTAAAATCATTTACAAAAGAGCCATCTGCAAACCTGTCTGTGATTCTCAAGATTCCAGATAGAGAGTGTCAGTTGAAGAAAGTCATCTGGGTTGTGAGGGAAATACTTCAGAATTATTAATTCTCAAACCAGCCTCTGAAGTAATCCACAGTCAGAACAAGTTACCTAAACTAATTAACCTTGATTAAACACACATACAAGTTACTAGTTTAGGAATTAAATGAATTACATTCATCTTCATCAGTTACTTAAGGATTTAGGTAGAACTGTTCAGCTGTGTTCACAAATCATCTGATTCCTCAGCTCTAGCTGTAATACCAAACAACTGTCAGGAAGTTACCCAATTATTGGAATAAGAAGATTCGACACATTTCTTACTGAGCCCAATTTGAGCTGGAGGTTGACCTTTTGGGATCATTATTTACATTTGTAACCCAATAGGATAAACCTGTAGTAATTGTCATTAACAGTTCCAGAAATTATCTTAACAACTAGTATACTTTCTTTAAAATCTCTGTGGTCATTTCTTTAAAATAATCATATGTCAGGATTTTTGCTATAGTTGTGGTATTTTGAAGGATGTGATTTATATGAGGTTTATTCAAATTCATGTAATAATAAGCAGATACTTTAATTGGGTCTTTGTCTAAAATCTGAAGTAACTGTGTCTGAATATAGACTATATATCTAGTATTTTAAAGTTAATAAAGAACATCTGCTTTACTTCAGAATGTCAGACTTCATTTACATGCCATACAGTCTTGTAGCCTATCAGATAAGTTGTATTGGGGTTGCAGTCTGTGCTTGTGGGTAAATAAACACCAACAAAATGATAGATCTTTGAAATTTCCAAGTAAATTTTAGAAACAGTTTCCTAGATCTCTATTTTCTTTCAGTTTTCTACTTTCCTGTTGTGCTTCCCAAATTTACCTGCTCTCTGTTTTCCTCTCCACTGATTTTTTTTCTAGCAAACTTCTAGTTAATCTAATAAACACATTGATAAGTATTAGCTAAAATATGCTAATGTGCTGTTTGTAAGAGAAAGCATTTTAATGGGTATCACTATTTTATTTTTTAAATTTTATTTATTTATTTTAAGACATTTTTCCATGTTTACATGATTCATTTTCTTTCCCTCCTCTTTTTATTAACCCCTCCCCCAAGTCAGCAAGAAATTCCCCTGATTTGGACAAATGTTGCCACTTGACACCTATTTACATATTATTAATTTTGGCTACAGAATGATTTTTAAGGGCTAAACCCCAAATCACATATTCATATATACATGTGATAAGTGATGTCATATGTTTTGCTTTTGCATTTCTATTCCTATGATTCTTTCTCTCAATGTGGTTAGCATTGTTTCCTTCAGGAAACAAGTCCTTCAGTAATGTCCTGGCTTGTTGCATTGCTACCAGTAGCAAAGTCCATTACATTGGATTGTTCCAAAATGTTTTACTTTCTGAGTACAATGTTCTTCTCATTTCACTCTGATCAGCTCATTAAGGTTATCCCAGTCCATATGGAAAGGTTCCAGGGTATCACTATTTTAAAAATTATTTATTCAGTATGTAAAATATGTAGGAAAGGGTCAAGGAACACACTTACATTTAATTCAAGACCTTGTGGAGACAACAACTTAATCCCTGAAACTTTATTCCTCTCCCTTCTGCAGTAATCTCATTTATGCCATCTATTAATGATATTATCTTTATATTTTTCTTAATATCCCTTTTTGGTTTTATTTTAGTTTTCTTTAAATCCTTTCAAGAGGTGCTTCTAAGACTGGATGTCTTGCTCTAGTTCTCAATGAGTGAATATAACTTGAAATTTCAGTTTTATGAAAAAATAAAATATTTTGTGTTCATTCAAATCACATTACATGGATATGTGACTATTTGTGAAGTACTGTAACCAGGGAATTGATCTTTATTCCTCACTTTTAATACTTCTAGAAGGAGACAACAGAAAACCAAATTAGACATCATTGAACAATAATACTATATATGACATTAACATAGCTATTTGATTCATTTGGTCTTTGAAAATGACATCTCATTTAATTGGGCTCAATTAGAATTTTCATTATTAAAAAAAGAGCAAATGTATAATAGATGATTTAAAAAATATATTTTTTGATGTAAGTGGACCAGATTAGCAGAAAATAGAGTAGAACTAAGGAAGTTATCTCTAGTTATCCTAGAAAATTATAATTTAAAAGTATAATTGAAGGCTTCTCTTAATATATACATAATTCTTTCTTTTCTGCCCTAAAATAAATAATAATCATGGCTAACCCTAATGATAAAACTCGATTAAGTATACTATGTTTTCTTCCTGATCATATCTTACTTTACTGAAAATTATCTTAATTACACATTACTGGTGAAAAGAAACTCCAATTTTTTTCCATTCCCCTACTTTGGCAATGGAATCTCAATATCCACTAACCAAGGTGAAAGTATTGTGAGTGATGCCAAAGATCTACAAAAATGAGGCTTCATATATCTGCCTGAAGTGTGTGTAGCTATCAGTTTCTCAGAAAAGAGTTCACATAATTTAAACCTCTGAATTGAAAGGTCTTCTAGAAACAATTCTAATTTATTCACAAGTGACCATCAACTTCCAATATTTGAGCAGACTGTCCATTTATAGGTATATAATGGCAAACAATGCTTCCTTTCCTCATTGGTCATGTGGTTTAATTTATGACTATTATAATCACTTAATTAAAAAACAAAACAAAACAAAAAAACTAGCTAGTTGTTAACACACTGGAATAGCAGACTGGTTCTCTAATACTGGTAACTTCCTCATTCCGAAAGAGTAGATGTTACAAAGTTACTTTAAGGATTATGTGAATCTAAATGTGATAAGCTATTCCCTTCAGGATAATACATGGATCTGTGCCAAGAAAACACATTTTTGTACTATCTACTAAAAGTTTCTTCTCCCAAGCATATGGTGACTGGAGCTACTGGAGCATGTTGATTTAGTTCTGCTTGGGAATCCAATTGAAATCCCTGACAGTAGTCTGCATTACTAACCTTTAGTGCTGTCAGCTATTTATGCGGAAATCTAGGCTTAGTAAAACAGAGACTGATGGGTTTGAAAGAGTACAGCTATCTATTTGTTTATACAGCTCAGTATTTGATTTGTAAGCTAGTGATATCAGTTTTGGTCTCAAGAGGAAGTCCTTCTCCAAGTGTTTCAATATTTCAGGCTGCAGTAAATGGTAATATGCATTGCTAATGAGTTTTACTAGCTTTCAAATATTAAACATTTAAGATTAGAAAATTGATGCTATCCCCAAGAATGGCTGCTGGGAAAGATATTAAGTGTTACTAATCAATAAAATTCATTTGGTTGTGCAAATATGTACAGAATAGACTTGTTATCAGTGCATAAAATTTGTCATGGGAAACAACTCAAGTAGTGGTTTGTCAAGTCATTCTGATGGAACCTTAAGGAAAAGCAAGTGACTATATGACAAGAATTTTAGGGTGTTAGATTCAAATTGTTTTGTGCCACCTGACAAGCAATTGTATAATGTTATTATAGAATGGAAGTGATCAGGAAGAAATGAAATTGATCAGCAGTATTTTTCCTCTACTAATGGTATACTCTTTCCTTTAAATATATTGGGGTGATTTGTTCATTTATTTATTCAATAGTCATGTATTAACTATCTACTACCTATTGTGTACTATTAAAGTAGCATGGTATACTGTAGAGAGCCAGACTCAAAACTGGGAAAGCCTAGGGTAAAGTCTAGCTTGTAATATATAAAGTGACTATATGAAGTTAGAAAAAAAAATAACCAATCAGTGATCTAAACAATGTCCTAAGACTTACTTCCACAGCATTTCACTAATAAAGGAAAATTATAATTGTTTTCAAGGCTTTGAGAAAATAAGCTCAATTACTTTTGTTGGAACTGTGAAGTGATCCAGATATTGTGTAAAGCAATTTGTAAATATGTCCCCAAATCCTCTAAACTGTGCATTTCCTTCCACCCAGTTTATATCCTCTTTCTATTCCTCCGTCTTCCCTTCTTCCTCCTTCCTCTTCTCCTACTCCTCCCCTTCTCTTTTCTTTTTATTTTACCATCTCCTTTTTCCCTTCTCCTCTTCCACATGTACTTCTCCCTTTTTATTATGTTGCTCTTCCCTTATTTTCTCCCTATCACAACACTATGCTCAAATCTGAAAGTTGAAACATGTAGAACCTATGACAGGTGAAAGTGGGTATCGCCAGTTTTATCTTTTTTCCAGGGCCAAACCATCCACACACATTTGTTAAGGACCTGCTAAGGAGCCTGGGCTTGCTTCAGACAAAAGCAGAACAATTCTTGTTCTCCAGGCCTTTAGCACTCCCAAACATAATCATCTTTTTATGGGCATTTTCATTAAAGACTTCTTGGAAGAGTAATTATGCATTCTATCAAATGGGTTTCTAACCTAGGCTAGGGTTTGATTATAATTTGGTCACAAATTGTTCATAGTGTTTTTAGGCTAGTGTTTCCGAGTATATTAATCAACTTGTACATATGATTTTAAATATAACTGATTGATATACAAATTCATAGGCATAAATTATAGTAGTACTTAAAATATTTTCAGTTGAGGTGCCCAAAATAAGTCACCAAATTTTTATTTAAGTAGAATAGTCAATTGACAAATATTTATTAAGTGCTTACTAAGTTTCAGATACTGCATTATGTTCTGGAAATGCAATGAAAAGCAAAATAACTGTCTCTGATCTCAAGAAATTCACATTCTAGAGGCAGCTGGGTGCTCAGTGGATTGAGAGCCAAGCCTAGAGACAGACAGTCTGAGGTTCAAATCTGTCCTCCAACACTTCCAAACTGTGTGACCCTGGGCAAGTCACTTAACTCCCATTGCCTCGCCTTTACTTCTCTTGTGCATTGAAACCAATACACGGAATTGATTCTAAGATGGAAGGTAAGGGTTTAAAAAAAAGAAAAGGAAAAAAAAATGAAGCTTATGTTTGAATGGGCATTAGAAATAGCTAAATCTAAAATACCATCCAGACAAACAAGAGGATCACAAAGAGACATGGATAGGTTTATATTCAGTAATACAAAGTGAAGAACAAGGAGAACAGTATACACAGTAACAGGAAAAACATATGATAAAAACTTGCAATTAAAAACTTATCATCAATGCTAGGATCCAGGACAAATCTAAAAGGGACTCATGAAGAAAAACGTTATCCACTGCTCTGGAAGGAACTATTGGACTGTGAATGAAGATTGAAGCATGCCATTCTTCAATTTTTTCCTCCATAATTTTTAATAGCATGATGAACATGGAAAATATATTAGATAATGACACATGTATAATTTTTATAATATTGCCTGCAGTGTTGTGGTGGGAGAAGAGAATATGGATTGAAAAATTTCAGAAAATAATTCTTAAAAATTATATCAATGTTTAATCTGGAAAAAAACACCCCAATTTCCTTTATTCCTTTCAACTCTCCTCTGTATAAGAGGAAAACAATTTCCTAGATCCCTGCATTTTCTACCATTTTATAACTTTGTTATAATAAAGTCAAGTTATATTTTATTTTAATATGTCATGTTTGAGTATGCCATCCAGCTATTAAATCATTCCTGGGGAAGTGAGGTGAGACTATCAGTTATTTTTTCTGATGATTATTTGGTTTGAAGCTTGGCAGAGTCATGATTACTGTAGTAATAATTTATCTATTAATCATGTTTAAGATGATTAATTTGACAAAGTAGATTTCTCTTAAATTTCATAATCTCCCCTCCCAACAATTGCTCAGGTAAGCTTAGAAATGTAATATTTCTAAACAGGTACAAAACATTGGAAAAGTCATTTAAAAAGTCATTCTAAAGTTTATTATTCTGGAAAATGCCATCTTAAGTTACCTATTAAACATATTTTTGTAACATGTTTTCAGTTTTGACTTTATTTTTAAAAAGGCAGCCAATTAATCAATTGTATTTATAGGGCTTCTACTTGTTGTGTAGAGCACTTCTTTCAATGCTTATGGGACTTAGTGAGGAAGAGGAAGATGTAGTTTGTTTTGTTTTTGTTTTCACTCAAATAATTTACATTTTGAGAACAAAAACAAATGGAAATATAAAAATTTATACAAATATATGTAGTTTCAGCAGAATAGGGAAATTTATACAGTAGATTTATTGTGCTTATCATCATATATTTTGGAAGGCATTTTTGTGCGTGTATGTGCAAAGACTACCCTGGGTGCTGAGAAGAATAATAGATAAGAGCAATAAAACCTATCCTCAAGGGGCTGCCAGTAGATTTCAAAAGACAAAAATACATCCAGACAAAAAATGAAGCATATGCCAAGTAGAACTTGAGTAATTTAGACTCTAAGTGATGTCTCACTTCATAGGAAACCAGAACTCACTGTTGCCTGGGGAAATTTAGTAAGACCAGTAGAAATTTACCTGTCTTAGAGGTATATGGTAGTATATGTGTGTGGGAAAACTATAGGTAAAGGGAAATATTTATGCTAATCTGCTAGAATTCATATGTGTTTCAAGGAAATTATTTTTTCTTTTTTCTTTTATTTTTTAGAAAAATTTTCCATGGTTACATGTTTCATGTTTTTACTTTCCCTTTCACTCCCCCTTCACCCTCTCCCCCCCCCCCACATACACAACACACATTTCTACTGGTTTTAACATCTGTCATCAATCAAAACCTATTTCCATATTAGATAGTTGCATTGGTGTGGTCCTTTCAAGTCTACATCCCCAATCATGTCCTCATCAACCTAAGTGTTCAGGCAATTGTTTTTCTTCTGTGTTTCCATTCCTGTAGTTCTTCCTCTGAATGTGGGAAGCATTCTTTCCCATAAGTCACTCAGTATTGTCCTGGGTCACTGCTTTGATGCCAGTACAGACATCCATTACATTCGATTTTACAACAGTGTATTGGTCTCTGTGTACAATGTTCTTCTGGCTCTGCTCCTTTCACTCTGCATCAATTTCTGGAGGTCTTTCCAGTTCACATGGAATTCCTCCAGTTTATTATTCCTTTGAGCATAATAGTATTCCATCACCAGCATATGCCACAATTTATTCAGCCATTCCCCAATTGAAGGGCATAACCTTGTTTTCCAGTTTTTTGCCACCACAAAAAGCGAGGCTATAAATATTTTTGTAGAGGTCTTTTTATCTATGATCTCTTTCAGGTAGAAACCCAGCAATGGTATGTTTGGATCAAAGGGCAGGCAGTCTTTTAGAGCTCTTTGGGCATAGTTCCAAATTGCCCTCCAGAATGGTTGGATCAGTTCACAATTCCACCAGCAATGCATTAATGTCCCAATTTTGCCACATCCCCTCCAACATTTATCACTTTCTTTTGCTGCCATATTGGTCAATCTGCTAGGTGTGAGGTGATACTTCAAAGTTGTTTTGATTTGCATTTCTCTAATTATTAGAGATTTAGAACACTTTCTCATGTGCTTATTGATAGTTTTGATTTCTTTATCTGAAAATTGCCTATTCATGTCCCTTGCCCATTTATCAATTGGGGAATGACTTTTCAAGGAAATTATTAAATACATTTGCCTGGAGTTGTAGGCAATGAGTTAAGATAAATAATTAATGGACCCCTTTACAATTTGGAATTTCTCTTGTGGGCAAAAGACACCTAAATATTTTTGAGCTGAATGGACCTGTGTAAAGTATTTTAAGAAGACAAATCTAAACTAATGTTAAAACAGTGAAAATAGATGGAAAATATATACTGGAGATACTCTAAAGCAAAGTTAAAAATCTTGGTTACTGACAATGGTAGAAAAAATGGAGATCAGAAAAAGCAGTTATGATTACAAGCATTCAATACTGAGTGAATGGTAAAAATAATAATATGCCTGGATAAATAATGAGCTAGTTGACAGCAAAAGTTGGTGAGTTTTGAATTTAGGACCATTAAGTTTGAATTGATGGAAAGACTTAGTGATACATAAACTCCCCCACCCACCCACTGACCCCTACCAAAGACACCATTATATAAAAAATATCTCAAGGATACCATCATGGTTAAAGGAAAATGTCCCATGTATACAAAAGTAAATAGCTTATCAGAAATTGTGTAATAATAATTCCAGCTTCAAATCAGTGATTCTTGAGATGCATATGGAAATGCCCAGGATCTAGTTGGGATGGAAGTCTGTAGACCTATGTTAAAAAAATTAAAAAAAAACTCGCAGGAGGTATCTTTGTAGGGTTTCAAATTGTAGTTATGGAAATAAAGAGTACAAGATCTCTTCCAAAGGAGAAAATGTAAATGTTGAAAAGGTAAGGGCTTACACTTGGAACATACTCCAAGGGACAGAAATAAGTAGAGGAAACAAGAATTACTAGTTAGATGAAAAGGAAATTTAAGAGAATTACTAGTCACAGAAACCACAGGGATAAAAGAATTTCAATAAGAAAAACTGTTAGTGTTAAATATTGAAAAGAGGGGGGGAGAGTCAGATTTAGAAGAAAAATAGATATGAATATGAGGTTAATAGTAATCTTGAAAAGCTCAATATAGATAGGGCTGATACCAGATCATAAGCAAGTAAGGACTAAATTGATAATGAAGAAAAAAGGCAGAGTGTTTATACTATTCTTTTTCTTTTTAATGACAAGTGAAAAATCTGATGAAAGTTAAGTGAAGTACTTGGGACCAGGAAATATTTGTATTGTCATTTTATTTTTTAAAGATAGATTGTACCTGAGTTATGGAAAAATTTTTCTTACTTTTTCAAATTTTAAATACAAAATTTTACATAAGTTTTCCAAAGTTATATGATCTATATTATCTCTCTCTCTTCTGCTCTCTGCCCTCTCTGAGTTGACAAGCAATTCAATCTGCGTTATACATGTATTATCATACAAAACGTATTTCCATATTATTCATTTTTATAAGCAAATAACATTATAGAACCAAAACCACAAAACATATGCCCAAATAAACACATGAAAAATCATATGTTTTCATCTTTCTATTCCTACAGTTCTTTCTTTGGAGGTGGATAGCATTCTTTTTCCTAAGTTCCAAGAATTGCTCTAAATCATTATATTGCTGTTAGTAGCAAAATCTATCACATTTGATCATTCCACAATATTTCAGTTACTGTTCTCCTGTTAATGTTCTCCTGGTGCTTATTTCACTCAGCATCACTTCATAAAGGTCTTTCCAGCTCTTTCTGAAATCATCCTGTTCATCATTCTTTATAGCACAATACTATTAGAAGTTATAGAAGATTTTAAAGAAAAGATGAAATGTACTGAGTATGGTAAAAGTGTATAAAGACAAGTAAGGTAGCTCAGGCCACAGAGAAGTAGGGCTGGAAATGATAGGTCCTGGTTCAAATTCAGCTTGAGATACTTCCTTGGGGGACTGGGTAAGTCACTTAACCCCAATTAGCCCTTACTGCTCTTCTGCCTTGAAACTAAGCCTTATTATTGATTCTAAGACATAAGGAAAGGGTTTTTAAGAAAGAAATTGTGTAGGCAAAAAGGGGGAAAAGTCTTACTTTCATCCTCATTTAATGCTCTACCATAATTTTTACTTTTACTAATAAGAAGCAATCCCCTGCCCAAGATTTAAGAGAATATTGTGTGAATTGCACTAGTTTGTAAGTAAATTCTCTTACATAAATGTTCAGAATTATTATTCCCAATAAGGATGAAGAGATTAGAAAAGGTAAGTTAAATTTAGAATTAAAGTATTAAACCTGATTTCAAAAATAGTCCCTCCAAAAATAATTTGTTGGGAAGGATATGGTTAGACTTCAGGTAACTAGGGAAAAATTACAGATATTTAGGTTTTCATGAATTTCAAGGGCAATATTAATCAATAGTTTGGTATGGAAATCAATCAAAATTATCCAATATTAGGTTGAAAAGAGAGAAGCAAGATGTCTAATATTAGGAAGAAGAAATAATTCTATTTTCCTCATACTTTTTTGACCAAAATTTTAGGATATTATATGTAGTTCTGACCCTACACTATAAGAGACACATTGGTTTTTGTTCAAATGACTGTAAGTAGGATAATAAAGGAAGGACTTTTAATTCATGGCTTATGTTGATTGGTTGAAGGGTATGTGTATTTGAGAGGAAAGAATTCAGTAATGGATTGGTATATGATAGTTTTCTTCAAGAATCTGAAAGCCTGTTATGTGGAAGAGCAATTGGACATTTTTTCTTTAATATCACAGAATAAAACCAGATAGACAAAAGATAGACATTGAAAAAAACTAAAACTTAAACTTGATTTGAAGGAAAAAATAATATTTTTTGTTAAGCCATTTCAGATTCCTTATTATTCTATTTGGGATTTTCTTGGCAAACAGTGGAGTTGTTTGCCATTTCATTTTATAGTCCACCAAAAGTGAGATGAACTACTTTGCAAGGGAACAAGTTTCATTCTCCTGGAAACAAACACTCACTTTTTTAAGTATGTGGCAGAAGTTTTTTTTATC
Organism: Gracilinanus agilis; assembly: GCF_016433145.1. Lineage (NCBI taxonomy): Eukaryota > Metazoa > Chordata > Mammalia > Didelphimorphia > Didelphidae > Gracilinanus > Gracilinanus agilis. The sequence continues at coordinate 84,627,674 of NC_058135.1, forward strand.
AGCATGGATTTATTTCATAGGTCTTTTTAGTCCCTTCATTATCTGATATTCTTTGTTTCTGTGGACCATGATTTAAAGAAGAAAGTGATAGAGGAAAAAGAAAAGACTCAGGAAAAAAAAACCAATGAGAAATATAAAGAGAGATGATGGGAGCTAAGGTGGAATAAAGGAATAAAGGTTCAACTCACACAAACCCTCCAAACACGCAAGAATATAAAAAAAGGGCCACAACCCAAAGGAACTTAATGGGATATGTTTCACTAGGTTGAGAAAGGAGAGTTGCCAAGGAAGTACAGCAGCAGGGGAATCAGCAATATTGTCATCAGTCTGATTGCTACCAATGTAGGAAAATATAAGTAAGGTAATGGGGTCACCATTGGAATTCCCACATCCAGCTCCTTCCTGCTAGGTACTTCCTAATCAATACATAATCAATACCTAATAACCAGCTAATCTAATCTTACTCATAACACCAAACAGCTTGAGGCAAGGAAATGGCAGAGAAGAAGCCCAGATAGCCAGCCCTACCTTCTTCCACTTAGTTTGAGGTAAAGAAAGAGTAGAATAAGGGAATACAATAATGTACTACTAAATAGCCTAAGGCAATGAAATGGCAGAGTGAGAAATCAGTCCAAAATAAAAGGTCAGAAAGAGAATGAGTGATGAGTCTTACTTGGAACCCATGCAGATGAAAAATCAGTGGTGGAACTAGGTGGTGCTGGACAGAAGCAGCAGGACTCTGGGGAATTCTCAAGCCAAAATAATAAGGGAACCATATAACTGATCAGAAAGAAATTATAGGATACCTCTGTGCTAGCACTGCACACAGGACCAGATGCTCTTTGGCAACACTATTGCCTATTTCCATTTCTGGATCATTGTTCAAGAGCAAAGAGCACTTTCACTCAAGAAAGAGTGGAAGTCTTGAAGGTAAAATGTTTGGTAATTGTACTTTTTATGCCAACTTCTGGGTCACAAATTAAAGGTAGAGAAAAGTACTCTGAAGTATTCTGAAACTTCCTTCAGAAAGGGATCAAGAACCCTGAGGAGAAAATGTATTCTCATGAGGAGGAGTATTGATTGTAATCTGAAGTGATGAGAGGCTTTTTCTGGGTAAGAGTCAGTGTTGACCAGGAGAGCAGTGACTCCCCTTCCCAGATCACACTACCTTATTAGTACTGAAAATTTCTACCCCCTCTACCCCAAAGTAGTTCTGAAAACAGCAGTGCAAAAATTCCTGAAACTTGGGACAAAATCCCATACTCCTCATGCAAGTAATAGAAATTAATATTAATTTAAAGACTCAAATTTAAAGATAACAGGGTTGGAAAAGGAGGAAACAACAGCAAAAGAACTTGACTATAAAAGCTACTATGTTTACAAGGAATATTAAGACACAAGGTCAGTGACAAAACACCACAATGAAGTCAAAACAGCTACCAGCAAAACCTCCAGGGGAAAATGTGAATGGGACAGAAAATAACTTTTGCAATAGCACCTCATACCTATCAGATAAACTAACATAGCAGAAAAGGAAAAAGACAAATGTTGGAGTTGACATGGGACTGTTGGACACTAATGCAATATGGATGGAGATGTGAAGTAGTCCAACCATTCTACAGAACAATTTAGAACTATGCGTAAAGGGCTATAAAGCTGTGCATAATATTGGATCCAGCAAAAACATGAATAGGTCTATATCCCAAAGAAATCAACAAAAGGGGAAATTACCTCTTTGTATGAAAATGTTTCTTGCAGTTCTTTTTGTAGTGATAAAGAATTGGAAACCAATGGGAGGGATATCTATCAGCTGAGGAATGTCTGAACAAGTTGTGGTTTATGATTGAGATGGAATACTATTACGTTCTGAGAAATAATGAGCAGGACAGCTTCAGAAAAAAAAATCTAGGAAGATTTATCTGATCTCAAGCAAAATGAAGTAAGCAGAACTTGTAGAACATTGTATACAGTAATAGAAATATTTTTAGGATGATCAACTGTGAAAGATTTAGCTACTTAGGTCAAGGGAATGATCCAAGACAATTCCATAGGATCCATGATGAAAATAGCCATAAATCTCCAGATAGAGAACTGAGGATTTTTAATGCATATTAAAAAACTTTTTTTAAATTTTACTTTGTTTATTTTTATTATTTTGCCTTTTATTTTATTTTCAAACACAGCTAATGTATAAACAAGTTTTGTAGGACCTCACGTATATAATGTATGACAAATTGCTTGACTTCTCATATTTATGGTTTTACATCTAATTGTGAAAAATGTAATAAAATATGCAAAAATTAGTTTAAAAGTACCCTGCTTTTACTTATTTTTATTCTTATCATCCTCTCCCAAATCCTTTCATTTCTTACTTACTTTCATCGTTTCTTTTATGGTGATCAAGAATATTAATAAGTTCACCTTTTCTACTAGGAAGATTTTTTTTTACATTCATGATTAGTGATTAAGACAGGTATGAAAATAAAGATGGTATGTACAGAACAAGTCATTAGTATTTTTAATGTAGATAATTCCTATCAAATATCACGTTTTATTTTCATTCTTCTTTCCTACTTATGAAATGCCTATTTGTTATAAATGTTCATATTTCTTTTGGACATCCCTGCATATTAATTTCTTTTCAATAATTTCTGAATTTGGTCATAATAACAGAGTTTTGCCCTTTAGCATTTTAAAATACAGAGAAAACAAATTTGAATAACTTGTAACCCAAAAAACCCTTCACCCAGGGAAACACTCTTTACCATTCTGGAAAGATGCCCATGAGAACACATTGGAAAGCCAATCAGCTGAGACCAACTAACATTGTAGAAAACTCAGCAATTGGTGATTTGCTTTTTGGAATTAGTATACAATTTAAATTCTACTTCAAGTTAAATCATCCATGAAATATAAGTATGTGTCAAGGGCCTAAAATCAATCAGGCTGAGCCTTAAAGGCAATCAACTGGGCCTAAAGGAAATCACACAGTGGCTCTTTGAAAATCAGGTGGTAGCGTAGGTCCAAAAGAAATGTAACACAATTTGTCACTTTTTAAAATTTCCTGCATTTTTTCATGAATTCCATTTTATACATATATATATATATATATATATATATGTGTGTGTGTGTGTGTGTGTGTGTGTGTGTGTGTGTGTATGAGCAGAGGTCTGAGTATGCAAGATTAACTAAAGGCATAGGGATGATTTCTCTTAAAATTTTGATAAAGTTGATGATTTTGAGAAGGTGACCAAGGGTAAGAAATCATATTTTTACCAATCATACTATATATGCCCTGTTAACTAGATCACTATATATCCCCACCTCCATCTATTCTACTTTCCAAAATGAACTGGGAGATAATCAGGAAATGTATAATACCAATATCATATTCAAGAAAAAATATACTTTATGATATTTGATAACCTTTCTCTTTGAATGTATGTGGACTGGGTAGAAAAGACCCTAAAACCTTGATCTCTCAAATGTAGAGTATATGTTTCTGCCAGCAACAGTTAGTTACCAGAGTTGCACAAAGGGCAGAATAGTTCACCTATTGAAGGATAAGATGAAAGGGTTGCAAGAATGAAACTATATCCTAGGTCAGTGATGGCGAACCTTTTATATGGGTGGGTGATGCGAGAAATGGCTCAGGTATGAATGAAGAGAAGGAGGGAAGCAGCCCAACCCCTTCATCCCTCTGGTTTTCTAGCTAGTAATGAACTCTGGCTAACTCTGTGCTGGGGCAATGGCATGTGTGCCCACAGAAAGAGCACTGAGTGCCTTCCCGTCACACGTGCCATAGGTTTGTCACTACAGGCTGAGGTTATCAGAAAGTTCATGAAGTAATTTTTCAAAAAATGGAGAAATATGCATCAGAGGTAAAAAGAAAAGAAAAAAAATAATAACAAATTGTTGAAGGGAATCACAATCTGTGTCCAGGAATTAAAGGGTAGAAAAAGTCACGGAATAATTATAGTTATGCAATAAATATAAGACTTCCTCCTATTTCAGTTAGAGGTTTACCCTCAAAATGAAGAATAACTTCTCATACTCATTGGATTAGAGCTATAACCTTAAAGTAAAGAATTTTTTTTATATTTCAAGGAAATAGGGTAAGGGTTAAAATAGGTAACAATTAATAAAGGAAGAAATAACAAGTCATCATGGGTATTTAATTCTTTTTGAAGTGGCCATATGTTGAATTAATATGAATAAAGCTAAGGTATATTGTGTTCCTTAGTAACAAAGAATATTCTGAGATTTTTCATGTACATAGAAAGAATCAGTCATTTGTGAGAAAATCTACCCAAGAAGACAGAAATAAAATTCATGATATCCAATGTCTACAAAAAGATGTATAAAATATAAGTAATAAACATGAAATATAGATGGTAATCCAAGGAGGCAGATTCAGCATCATTGCCATCATTCTTAATTGTTGGAATAGGATTTATGACTTGAATATGGCTATAAAAGATATACCTTATTTATTGAATGAAAATGCATTTATTATGCTCCAGATGTGAACCAAATGCTGTGATAAGTACTCGGGCACTATGGGTTTTGAAAGAAAAATATTGTATGCTGGGGGGAACTATACCTCCCATCATGTCTTGCACCTCCCTCCCACTCCCTGGTGTGGGATTGGTCTATAAATGGACTAATCTTGTGCTAGGGAGGGACAACTTCCCCCTACTTTCTGGTATGGGATTGATCTATAAAACAACCAATCCCACCTCAAAGAGGGACCTTTGATCAAACTTGGAGCCGATTTGGGGGAGTGAGGGAGCCAAGGAGCTGGTCCTGAAAGAAGGTAATTTTTTCTTTATTAAAGACTTTTTTTTTCTCTTGACTTTCTCTACTGTTTCTTTATTTGTGATCTACACAGCACAAAAAGAAGAAAGAGCTCATCAAATGCAAGAAGTTTACATTTTCTGAGATATTCGACAGGTTGTCAAAATAATGCTAGGAGACAATAATTCATAGGAAAATCACAGATGACATTAACAGAATGATTTAAGCAGGGTTATGTAACATTACCTGTAACTATGGTTGCAATCTTCAAGAAAGCAGATGTTTATACATTATTATGACACAGAAAAATTTCAAAAACTGTTAATAAGCCATATTTCTCTTTGAGGGGATTTTTTGATCAACTGCTGATACTAACCCAGTGCACCCTTCCAGATAAGCTGGCTAGTGCTCTTTCTAGAGGTCTTCCTCTGATATAGATCCTTCCCTTAAAATCAGCCACTGCTATGCTAGTGTGCATTACTGTTATTGTTGTGATGGTGGGGACTACTGCCATCTCTGTTGAATTCATAAGTGATCTAACAAAAAAAAATAACCAAAAAAAAAAAAGCAAAAGAAGTGAATGAAAATTTATAAAAGTTAGATTTGATAGATTTTTGAAGAAAATTGAATAGGGATGTAAAGGAATATGCCTTCTTTTTCAGCAGCACATTGTGCTTATTACAAAAATTGTCCATGTACTAGTATATAAAAACTCCATACCAAAATGTAGAAAAGCTAAAATAACAAATTCATTCTTTCAAATCACAAAGCAATAAAATTATAATCAATAAAGTTCCATGGAAAGAAAAATTGTAAATTAATTGGAAACTAAATAATCTCAATTTCAAAAATGGGTAGGTAAAAGAGCAAATTATTCAAATAATAATTCTTTAATGAGAATGCGCGGACAACATGTAAAATATGCAGTATAGATAGTACTTAGGGGAAATTTTATATCTCTGAATATTTACATCAAAAAATAGAGGAAAAGCAGATGAATGAATTGGGCATGCAACTAAAAAGAAAAAACCAAAAACTAGGAAAAGAATGAATTAAAAAATCCCCAACTGAGGACTAAATTTAAAATCCTAAAAATCAAAGGTGAAATTATTAAAAATGAAAGCATCAGAACTATTGAATTAATAAATAAAACCAGGAATTGGTTTTATAAAAAATCACAAATATAATAGAACATTTGTTAATATGATTTTAAAAAATGAAAGAAGAAAATAAAATTGCCAGTATCAAAAATGAAAAGGCTGAATTCACCTCCAATGAAGAGGAAATTAAAGCAATCATTAGGAACTATTTTGTCCAGTTATATGACAATAAATTTGATAAACGAGGTGACATTAGTAAATATTTTAAAAATATAAAATACCCAAATTAAGAAAACAAGGAAATAGAATATTTAAATAATCCCATCTCAGGAGGGAAAATGAAAAAAAGAAATCAAAGAAGATTCTAAGAAAAAATCACTAAGGCCAGGTGGATTCACAAGTTAATTTTATCAAACATTTAAACAACAATTAATCTCGATATTATATAAACTATTTGGGAAAATAAGCAAAGAAGGAATCTTATCAAATTATTTTTGTGACAAAACATAGTGCTGATACCTAAGACAGGAAGAAAAAATTACAGAACAATTTCCATAATGAATATCAGTGGAAAAATATGCAATAAAATATTTGCAAAGGTATAACAACAATATATTGCAAGGACCATTTATCATGACACAGTGGAATTTATACCAGGGCTGGCATAAGGAAAACTATCACCATAATTGGTCATATCAATAACCAAACTAACAGAAATCACATGGTTGTATATATCAAAAATAGATGCAGAAAAAAGGTTTTAACAAAATAAAACACCCATTCCTAATAAAAACACTAGAAAGTGTAGGAATAAATGAACCTTTCATTAAAATGATAAGTAGTATCTATCTAAACCATCATCAAGTGTTGAGACCCACTCAGAGAAATAGGGTCTTTAATTTTTTTTTTTTTTTACTTTTACTTTTTACTTTTATCTGGACCCCATCAAAGTTGATGTAGCTGGCAAGGCCCTATTTTGATTCATTTGACCTGAAAAGTTCAGTCCATGTGTTGGATAGCATATCTGAGATAAAAATTTAGACCCCCTCTCTGTGGCTCCTTTTATTACTGAAAGCATATTAATTTAATTTTTAGGATAGCCTCAAGTTTTATAGAAAGCCTCTAAATACCATATAGTAAAGCAGCAGTTAAGGAGTTAAAATTTTTTCCCCAAGCCAAAAAAAGCAGAAATTAGCAGAAGCTGCTCTGTATCTCTTTCCCTGCTTTCAGACATTCCAAGGACACTTTGGCAGATCCTGAAAAAATTCCACTCTCACTTAAGTACTTTCCAATGACAAAATACACCCTACAATCTTAAAGGCCTATTTTTTAACCTTGGACACAGTCTCATTGGGCATAATCTACATGGGAAAAAATTTGTATGTAATGTAATTCTGTAACCATGGGTATACAACTGTGAATTCAATTGTGCTTTGTAAGAAACTACTCTTGAAAAACGTATATAATAAACCCCAGACTCAATGCCTGTTTGGAGGAGTCATGAGCTAACTGACAGTTCCCAGCTTCTGCCTCTTTCTTTCTCACCTAAACTGTGCACCTTTCCAAATCCCTGGAGCTTCTGGATAGCTTCTAACAATCAAGAATCATCTGCAAAGGGGATAAGCTAGAAGCCTTCCCAATAAGGTCAAGGGTAAAACAAAGGCTCCCATTATCACCACAATTATTTAATAATGTACTAGAAATACTGGCTTTAGCAATAAGAAAAGAAAAAATTGAAGGAATTGAAGTAGACAATGAAATAACTAAACTATCACTCTTTGCAGATGATAAGACTTACAGAATCCTAGAGAATCAACAACTACAACAACAATAAAAACTATTGAAATAATTAATAACTTCAGCCAAGTTGCAGGAGTCAAAAGAAACTCACATAGATAATCAGAATTTCTATATATTACCAACAAAGTTCTATATATTACCAACAAAGCAAGAAATAGAAGAATAGAAAAGAAAGAATAGAAAGAGAAATTTCATTTAAAATAATCATAAACAATATAATATACTTGGGAATTCTAATGAGGGAAAAACAAAAATGCTTTGGTAAAAGGAAACAGAGAGGAGTTTGCAAAATAGGAGAGTACTGGACCTTACCATATGTGGTGCTGCATAAGGCTGTGTTCTGGAATGTATGGAAAATATAAAAGTGGACACAGAGATTTAACAGTATGCTTTTTGGACGTCCTATGACTTGGAGACCCTGAAGCTGAAATTTCTTCCTGCTTTGGATCTGTGTAAGCCTAGGAGGGCTTTGGTTTCTTGTCCCCTTGAGGATGAATCTATCAACTCTGTTTTCCAGTTTGAATAAATCCTTCATATCCTGTCATCCACTTGTATTTCCTGCTTCCTACCAGAGTGTTTCTGGCTGCTCCAAAGATCTCTGCTGGCAAGCCAGTAAATTGTCTGTGGAAAAGGCCTGAATCCATTTTAGGTCAGACCTGGATAGGGTTGAGCCCTCTCATAAAGGGTTCACCCCAAACTACACTAAAGAACTATATATCTAACTGAAAGTTTTCTGGGAGGAATAGTGTCAGGCAGTTAGATAGCTGGGAATTATAGACAGCCAGAGTAGGGAATTAAGCAACTTTGAAGACCAGAAGAAACCCCTTTACAGGGATTGTAAAGGTGACAGGTTTTAGCTAGATCCCTTAGTGTAGGGCATCCTAACTATCCCTTAATCCTCCCTTCTAACTTACCATGATTCAAAATAAACCCTGTCCTGTTTTTTAACTCTGTCTAAGAGTCTGAGCAGCATGCTGGGCACTGTAAGAAGCCTTTCAGTTGCTTCTGACTATGAGTTACCAGAAAATTCTCAATTTTGGTATCTCACTATTAACAAAAACCCATCAATCAAGAATACCCACCTATTTCAGAATCTACTTGTCAAGACCAAGACAAGAATTATATGAACATAATTACAAAATACTTCACTCAAAAAAGTCAGATGTAAATAATTAGAAAAATAATAATTGTTCATGGGTAGGCCATGCTAATACAATAAAAATGACCACTTTACCTAAATTAATTTACTTATTCAGTGCCATTCCAATTAACAACAAAAAACACAATTTTCTATTTGAAAATTTCTACTTAATTAATTTAGAATATTTTTCCATAGCTACATGATTAATGTTCTTCCCCTATCCTCCTCCCACTCCCCTCCCATAGCCAATGAGCGGTTCCACTGGGTTTTACATGTATCATTGATCAAGACCTATTTCCATATTATTAATAATTACATTAGGGTCTACATCCCCAAACATATTCCCATTGGCCCATGTGATCAAGCAGTTGTTTTTCTTCTGTGCTTCTACTCCCACAGTTCTTTCTCTGGATGTGGACAGCGTTCTTTCTCATAAGTCCCTCAGAATTGTCCTGGATCATTGCATTATTGCTAGTAGAGAAGTTCATTACATTCAATTGTGCCATAGTGTATCCGTCTCTGTGTATAATGTTCTCCTGGTTCTGTTCCTTTCACTCTGCAGCAATTTCTGGAGGTCATTCCAGTTCACATGGAATTCCTCCAGTTCATTATTCCTTTGAGCACAATAGTATTCCATCACCAACAGAAACCACAATTTGTTCAGCCATTCCCCAACAGAAGGGCATCCCTTCATTTTCCAATTTTTTGCCACTACAAAGAGCAAGGCTATAAATATTTTTGTACAAGTCTTTTTCCTTATGATCTCTTTGGGGTAACAACCCAGTAGAAGCGGACGATCTTTTAAAGCCTTTTGGGCATAAAAAACCCTTAATTTTGTAGAACTAGAAAAATTAATAACAGAATTCATCTGGAAGGACAAAAGGTCAAGAATATCAAGGGAATTAATGGGGGGAATGTGAAAGAAGGTGGCTTAGTAATACTAGATCCCAACTATAGTATAAATCAATGGAATAGATTAAATACAAAATATATAGTGGTAAACGACCTTAGCCAAGTAGTGCCTGATAAATTAAAAAATCCCAGATTTTGGGATAAGAACACACTATTTGGGAAAAAATTGAAAACACTATTGTAGAAAGTAGGTATAGGCCAATATCTCACAACCCACACCAACATAAACAAAATGAGTATAAGATTTAAACATACCGGGTGATACCTTGAAAAAATCAGGAGAACAGAATAGTTTATCTGTTGGATCTATGGGTAAAGAAGGAATTTATCACCAAACAAAAGACAGAGAACATTTTAAGATTTATAATGAATAATTTTGTCTATAATAAATTTAAAATAGTTTTTGTATAAACAAAACCAATGTAACCAAGATGAGAAAGGAAACAACAAACTGATGATACATCTTATAACAAATTGATGATTTCATTTCTCAAACATGAAAAATTAAGTCAAATTTATAGAAAATAGAAGCCATTCCTCAACTGACAAATGGTCAAAGGATATGAACATGCAGTTTTCAGATGAAGAAATCAAAGCTGTCAGTAATCATATGAAAATGATTTTTAAATAATTCTTCATTAGAGAAATTAAAATTAAAACAACTCTGAGATACCACTTCATATTATTCAATAAGACAATAAAGGAAAATGATAAATGCTAGAAGGCATGTGGCAAAACTGCTATACTAATGTATTCCTGCTGGAGTTGTGAGCTGATCCAACCATTCTGGAGGGCAAATTGGGACAATGCCCCAAAAGCCATAATACTTTGCATATCCTTTGAATCAGTAATACCAGTTTTAGACCTGTATCCAAAAGATATTTAAAAAAGGAGAAAGGATGTCTCTGTACAAAAATGTTTATAGCAACTCTTATTGGTGACAAAGAATTAGAAATTGAAAGATTATTCATTAATTGGGAAATGGGTGGAGATATTGTGGAATATGATTGTGATGAAATTCTATTGTGCTGTAAGAAATGATGAACAGGATGATTTTAGAATAAACTGGAAAGACGTACATAGCACGATGGAGATTGAAATATGAAGAATCAGGAAAACACTATATACAATAAGAGCAATATTATATGATGATCATCTCTGAAAAGCTTAACTACTCTCAGCTATGAAATAATTTACGACAATTCTGAAGGACTTGTGACAAAGAATGCCATTCACCTCCAAAGAAAAACTATTGGAGTCAGATGCAGATCAATGAATATTATTTTCCACTTTATTTAGGTTTTCATTTTGAGATTTGGATTTTCTTGAGTATTCTGTTACAACAATGATAAATACAGAAATATGTTTTGCATGATAATACATTATACCCCAGATCAAATTGTTTACCATCTGCTGAGAGGGAAGAAGACCATTTGGAAATTATAACTTCAAAAAATATGTGTATAAAATTATTATTACATGTAATTTGGAAAAACAAAATATCTTTTTTAAAATAGCATATGTATAATTAGGCAATTAGGTGGCACAGAAGAAAGAATGCCAGTATTGAAGCTCCACCAGTCCAAATCTGGCCTCAAATAATACTTAGTTGTGTGAGCCTGAATAAATCACTTAACTCTGCCTGAGTTTCTTCATCTATAAAATGAATTAGAGAAGGCTACGACAAGCACCTCCAGCATCTTTGCCAAGAAAATCCCAAATGAATTCATGAAGAGTTCAAATCTGTTCTCAGACACATACTGGTTGTGTGAGTCTGGGCAAGTCTACCCTGTTAACTTCAGTTTCCTTATCTATAAAATTAGCTGGCAAACAATTCCAGTATCTTTGCCAAGAAAACCACAAATGGAATCATAGAGAACCAGATTGGACTGAAACAAATGACAAGAAGAACATAACAAGAACACTCATAACAACCTATTTATGAATGAAGAAGTCCAGTAGATAATGTATCAGGCAGCAGGAATAAGAGTTTAAAGTAGAGAACAAACACTGCAGCAGATTCTTCTCTGCTGGAACTACTCTCATGCCACTTATAATTATTCTTTGTGGCTAGTCATGGATGTGGCTTGTTTTTTCACTTTAGATAATACATTCTGAGAAGTGAGAGACCATATATTATTCTTATTGCATCTTCTATAATTCTTAGCATAGTCTCTTCCATGTATAGCAGGTGCTGAATGAATAACTATTTTTAAATTAAAAAACAAAAGAGCCTGAGTCAAAATCTCTGTCTGTACGCCAGCCAAGTCTAAGCCTGAGCAATGAGTCACACATGGACCAGAAGTTAAAATTTAAAATTTCAATGTTGCCATCTGAAAGCAGGCAGAAAATGTTTACATATGCTGCAAAAGGATAGGGAGAAGGCATCATTATAACTTCACTCAGGGTTTGGGAGTTCGAAGACCTTTCATTATTGTTACACCATTATTTTGTCTGCTATGAACAAACTTTTAGAGAGAATATTCTATAAGCCAAAAAGACTGTTTTGGTCAGTTAACAAGCCTTGTGTCTGCAAAGCCTTGATAGGTGTCAATTTCTATCTCTCTCAGTTCCTACTATACTCATATGGTACTCTGGGCTCACAGAAAAAAAAGAGAAACAAAGAATAAAAGGAACCCTTATTTGTTAATAAGGAGCCACTTGAAGGACCAGAAAAACTTCTTATAAGACATACATATTTGGTCTTTGTGACATATACATATGAGAGTAGTTGTGTAAATTTGTAGTTCTGAGCCATAAAATTAAAACTTAAAAATAAGAAAGTTTTCAGGAAGTAGCTCTATTCTTAAATACAAACAACATCACTGCAGTCCAAGATTCTGTCTTCTCTTTCATTTATCACTGTAAGACTCCAATAAGTTCTAGTAGTGAAGTAAAATAAAAGACTGAACTATCTGATTTTGCCCCAAAGGTCACAAAAGCAAGACTGTTCATGAGGAAAAAAAGAGACTGTAACATTGATGCTAGATAGAGTTCTAATTTGAAAGCATAGGATGAAGGAAGGAGATGTCAAAAATACATATTTAGATTTTCTCCCCAAATCATAGCTTACATATTGTCTTTCAAATTTTCTTTTATTTTTAATTTAGTAATTTTTTTAATTTTTGAGTTGAATAAGTCTCTTCTTCCCTCTGACCTTCCTCCATCCTTTGAAGACAATGAATGAATTTAATATCAATTGTACATGTGAAATAATATAAATTGTATTTCCCTATTTATTAGCCACTGAGCAAAAAGAAAAAAAACAAAAATGAGAAAAATAAAGTAAAAAATTGTGCTTCAAACTTATTTTATACCATCAGTTCTTTCTCTGAATTTAGATCACATTTTTCATCATGGATCCTTTGGAATTATTTTAGATCATTGTCTTGACTAGAGTAACTAAGTCTTTCCTAATTGATCATTCTTACAGTATTACTCTTATTCTCCTGGTTCTTCTCACTTCACTTTGCATGCTTTCATATAAGACTTTCCATGTTCGAGTGAAATTATAATGTGAATCATTTCTTAGCATAATAGTTTTCCATCACAACCATATGCCACAACTTATACAGCCATTCTCCAAAAGATGAGGGCATTTTCTCATTTTCCAATTCATTCCCACCACAAAAAGAACTACTATAAAATATACATAAATATTTTCATACAAATAAGTTCTTTTTCCCTTTTATTTGACGTTTTTGGGATACAGACCTACTAGTAGTATGTTTGTATAGATTATTTCCCTTTTTCTTTTATCTCTTTTGGAAATAGAATTGGTACTGAGTGAAAAGGCATGCATAGTTTTATAACCATTTGGGCACAGTTGCGATTTGTTCTCCATAATGATTGGGCTGGTTCACAATTCCACCAATCATGCATAAATGTTCCAATGTCTCCATATCCTTTCCAACATTTGTCATTTTCCTTTTCTCTCATATTTGCCATTCTGATAAGGAAGAGGTTGTGCTTTGGACTATTTTAAATGTGCTTTTCTAAAGAAGATACTGATTTAGAATTTTTTTTGGTATGACTAAAGAAGTTTTGATTTCTTCTTCTAAAAACTATTTATTTATGCCCTTTAACCATTTATCAGTTAAAGAATGACTTGTATTTTTATAAATTTGAATGAGTTTGCTGTATATTTGAAAATTAATGTCGACAGAGAATCTTGCTTTAAAAATTATAAATAAATTTTGAATTTTCCTTTTAATTTTGGCTGCAATGATTATGTTTATACAAATTATTTTTATTTTAGTGTAGCTAATATTAGCTGTTTAGCTTCCCCAAAACGTTTACATTTGTGTGGAGGAAGATAACATATGAAAAGAAATAGAAAGGAGAAATATGCAATTTCAAAGACAGGGAAGCATGAGTTACAAAAGGACAATGAATAAAAGGCCTGGTTCTAGATAAGATAGTTATCTCATAGATTAGGCAACAAGAAAGAAAAAAAATAATAATTTTTAAAGTCTCCCAAATACCTTTTATTTTTCTTATGGTTTAGGCCAGACCTGTGATTTTTTCAGTTTTTTTTTAATTTCAAACTTTCCAGAACCAAATAAAAATTTCCATATACAAAGAAAAAGAAGATTGTACATAAATAAAATCACCAATTTCTTATGTTGTCAAGGAGACCAATATATACATATATATTGTCTTTCATGTTTCACCTTTCAGGTCACTTTCTGAAGGTAATATTCAGAGTTTATTCTTCCAGCACTAATTCTGTTACTGTGTATATTGTTCTCCAGGTTATACTCATTTTCCTGTTCATTATCTCATGTAATTCTTTGCAAGTTTTTTCCCCTGAAATAAGTTTGCTCATATTTTCTTATGGCACAGTAATATTCCATCATAATCATTTACCACAATTTGTTTATCCATTCTCCAATTGATGAGCTTCCCTGCAATTTGCAATTCTTTGCCACCACAAAGCTATTATTTGGAATGCATGGGTTCTTTTCCTTTTTCCCTGATCTTGGGAAATAGATCCAGCAGCTGGGTCTAAGAGCATACACAGTTTTATAACTCTCTGACTACATTCTCAAATTAACTTTAAGCTTTTAAAGCTTCAAACTATATTAAGGTGCAAATGTCTATGACAAAAACTTCATTTCTCAAATATATAAAGAACTGAGTCAAATTTATAAGAATAGAAAGCATTCTCTAATTGGAAAATGGTGAAAGAATATAAACAGGCAATTCTCAGATGAAGAAATTAAAACTTTCTTTACTCATATTAAAAAATGCTCCCAATCACTATTAATTAGAGAAATGCAAATTGAAATACCGCATTCCTATCAGACTGCCCTATGTGACCAAAAAAAAAGTAGAAAAGAAAATGATAAATGTTGAAAGGAATTTGCAGAACTGGTGCATTAGTATCAGTGTTGGTAGAAATGAGAACTGATCAATTCATTCTGGAAAGCAATCTGAAATCCTTCCCAAAGAGACTTCAAACTCATTGACCCATTAATATAACTACTAGATCTGTATCACAAAGAGATTAAAAATAGGGAGAAAGGACCTACTTGTATAAAAACATTTTCAGCAGGTCTTTCTGTGGTGGTCAAGAATTGGAAACTGAAAGAATATACATTAAATAGAAAATGACAATAACTTGTGGCATATGATTATAATGCTATTTGTGCCATAAAAAAAGACAAACAAGGGGACAACTAGACAGTTTAGTGGATTGAGAGGCAGGTGGAGAGATGAGAGGTCCTGGGTTCAAATTTGACCCCAGACACTTCCTAGCCATGTAACTCTAGGCAAGTCACTTAACCCTTCTTGTCTAGCTTTTTCCACTCTTCTGCCTTGCAATCATTGCACAGCATTGATTCTAAGATGGAAAGTAAGGGTTTTTAAAAAAAATAAATGACATATAAGATGTTTATGAAAAATCTGGGAAGACATATGTGTAGAGAGCCATTGGAGAAACAGGGTCAAAAATTAGGGCCTGTTATCTGGATTCCCTATGTGACCAATCCAGGCTGAGGCAGTCTTTGTATTTGGTCCTGGTCACCTGAGCCCTGAAAAGCTCTGGTACCAGCAGGTAGATTAATCCAAAAACAACTTGACCCCTCCAAGAGGCTATTAGGAGTCATTTAGAGAAATAGAGTCTGTAATAGATATTTTATCTGGATCTCATTAAAAATCATCGGCAAGTAAAACTGTGTGTATGATTTTTCTGCAATGCATGTCAGATGCAGATAGAATGGGCCATCTAAGGTAAAAATCTAAGGCTCCTCTTTTGACTCATTTTTAGATCCCCACCTTTTCTTAACATTCTTATTGGAAAGCTTTGAGTTCTTAGCAGACCAGAGTTAACAATTTTCTCCTTGATAATTAAGAATCCCGAACCCTAAAAAATATTACTTAGATAAGGTGGAGCCGGACAATCTAGTCCAGACTTTATCTGACCAGGTCCAGATCTGTAAATCAGGAAGACAGGACTCAATTAGTAAAAATCTCCATGAAATATATTTCTGCTCTCAGAATTAACCTCTACTAATTGGTAGTTGGAATTTGGCACTTGTCCTTGTACCTATATCTCTACTTTTTAGACTTTAATAGGTTGTGTATGATTTGTAACCCCTTCACAGCTGTGACTCTTTCTTTGTGTTCAACCAGTATAAAATTATCTCCAAAGCCCATAGAGGTTAGAGCAGCATGGGCTAACCACTAGTCTAGTTGTTCTCATTTTCTTTTTCCTGTCTTATCAATCTGACGCCATTAAACGCCACTCAGGACCCCTACCATATAGAGAGCTGGTTCTCTCTATATATGAAGTGATATAAAGTGAAGCAAGCAGAACTAGGAGAAAGTTGTACACAACAGCAATAATAAAATACTATGATCAACTGTGAATGACATTTATTTTCAACAAAGGAAGGGTCTAGGACAATTCCAAGGGACT
Source organism: Gracilinanus agilis (assembly GCF_016433145.1). Taxonomy (NCBI): domain Eukaryota; kingdom Metazoa; phylum Chordata; class Mammalia; order Didelphimorphia; family Didelphidae; genus Gracilinanus; species Gracilinanus agilis. The sequence goes on from NC_058135.1 coordinate 84,644,346, forward strand.
CATGCTAAAGAAAAGGCTATCCAGCATCACAGGAAGAACTGTGTCCAAATGTAGATTGAATCATTCTTTATTTTCTCTGTGAGTTTTTCTCTAGTGTAAGTAATATGCATCTTCTTTTACAACATGTCGAACATGGAAACACATAATATATTGTTTCATATGTAGAGCATATATCAGATTTCCTGCCTTCTTAAGGAGGGTGGAGTTATGGGAGGATGGGAGAGTATATAAATTGTAAAATATCAGAAAACATTATTAAAAACTGTAATGATGTGTAAAAAGAAACTACACTAAGTCTTTTGGGAAATTCACTATGGCTAGTAGGTTACTCAGATGAATAAACTATGCTCTGGATGAGAAAAGCACAATGGCAATGTACTTGAATTGAATTGGTGGAAGACAAAATAATAATATTAAGAGCATATTTTACAAAACATGTAGCCTTGAGGATGAAGGGGATGATGAAGATGGAAACATGATAATAAATATAATATATAATAATTATATTAAAAGGATGGGATCTTTCTACTAAATGGACCTCAACCTTAGGGGTTGATCATTTCTATTCTTTTTACATTCTTCTATATAACTATACTACTAACTATTCAGCAAAAGGAGTCAGTAGCCAGTAATATTGTATATTCTAAAATATTTGATTGAAAAGACTGCAGGAGATCTTTCCTTATCAAGATGAATTATTAATTCATTCCTTCAGTAATGGTGACTTCCAATCTTAGTCATAATCTTCATCATCATTCACTCCACAAATTTTTTTTCCCTCTCTGAGAAAAGACACAAGTATGGACTAGCCATTATTTCAAAGAATAATCATTTATTATTATATTCTGTAGACCAATCAGCCTCTATACATTCAATGAATTTCTTGTATATTTCAAATAACTTAATAGTTTAAAAATAAAAAGCTTTTATAAGCAATGCAAATGAACATGTGAAAGATTGATCAACATAGCTTATAAGAGGAATTCCACATCACTCAGATTTCACCTCTCATTAATGAAGTTGATGTAAAAAATTTTAAAAGTCAATATTGGGGGCCTGTAGGAAGATTGGCACACCATTCACTCACTATGAATCTGTGATTTTTGTCAGTTTTAGAAAACAACTTATAATTATGCTCAAGAAGTCACTGAACTATTCATATATTTGATGCAAAGATCTCACTATTGGTCACATATATAAATGTACTCTGTGACAAATTGAAAATTCCTTCAGCAAAATAATAATAAAACATTCTTTATGATAACAAAAAGGAAAAAAATGAAAAGAAAAAGCAGAAAGGAAAAGGAAGATGAGAAAACATAAAGAAAATAAGAGTAAAGAAAAAAAGAAAAGGAAAGACAGAAGTAAAATATGCTTCTAAATTGGGTCATGACTGAACAAATTTTGGCATTTGTATGTAACAGTATATTATTGCACAAGAAATGAAGAATATAAGAAATTTCAATAAATATCAGAAGACTTGTTTGAAGTGATATAAAATAATGAGGAGAATAAAATATACAAAGGCTATAATAAGTTAAAAGATAATCTAAAAACCAATAAAACTTATGAATTGTAATAGACGACCTCAGGCCTAGAAAACTAATAAGTAAATATTCCTTCTTTCCTTAGTAAAAAGGAAAATTCAATGGAGAAATAATTTGTTATACACTGTCAGACATAATTGTTTTGGTTTGTGTTGCTTTTAACTTTTTTTAAACTTTACTACAATGCTTTCTTTGTTAAAGAATGGGCTTCTTGATACCATGACTAGATGTTGTAAGAAATGAATAAAACAAAAAAGTAGTGATAAACTTTTAGTAACTTTTTAATGTAGGACTTCATTTCTCTACATAATATTTTGCAGAAGAAGATAATAGTTTTTTAGCACATCTATGTCACTGATATTCACTATTTTTGGTCCATTTAATTGTTGTTATTTCTCGTTTTCTCCAGTTGTGCCTGACACCATTTGTAGTTCTCTTGGCAAAAATACTGGGGTGGTTTGCCATTTCCTTCTCCATCTCATTTAGAGGATGAGGAAACTAAGATAAATGAGGTTAAGTGACTAGTATGGAAAGCTTGTAATTATCCAAGATCAGATTTGATCTCTGGAAGATGATCTACCTGACTAGGCATGGCACTCTATCCATTGCATCACCTAGCTGCTCAGCATTAATTTAATTATAAAGAAGGAAAAAAAAACTTTTAAGGGAATTTTAAAGTATGATTCATTGATCTAACATCAGACTTTGATTCATTAGTTAGGAGCTACCTATCTGGCTCAAGTTCACAACTTTGATATAGAGCCTAAGCTATTAATACTTTCTTAAAGGCTGTATCACTTTATTACATTGTGGATGAAATGAGAGCATGCATGAATAGCAAATTTCTGACAAAAGCAATCCCAATCTCAGAGTACCTCATTATCCCAACTTTTTACCTATATTCAACAACATACTGTCATCATTAGGCATTCAGAATGGTGTTATGCTATTTTCTTCAAAGAAATACAACCTTTTAACTGTGGATAAAGCAAAGATGATGATGAGGACAACTTAATCAGAAGCCTTAGGAAGGACTGAACTTTTTGTGGGCTATTATTGCCAGAAAAAGCAATTCATAATCAATTACACACACACACATTAATTTTATTTGCTTTTTGTTTTTTAGTGTATGTTGATAAGCAGTTACTGAATGGATATTCTACAAGATTGAATGGATTCCTAAGATTCTTTGACCCTTATCCACCTCCCACAAAAACAATTTCATCATTCCTACTTCTTCCCACTTCTCTGATGCAGAACAGTGGCATAGAAACTAAACATTTGAGTAAAACCTTGAGAAGTATCACTGTCTCTTCTAAGGAACAGAGTCAACTGGCAGAAACCCTTATTATTAAAATAAATTCTACTCATAATGGATCTATTCTATTAAGAAAAACCTTGTACCTTATTTAGATAATTAAGTGATTTGAATTTCTGTCCCCATCAAAAAAACATAATGCCTTTTAAAATCATCTTCTATGTGCCAATCACTGTTCTAGATCCTGGGGATGAAAAGCTAAAAAGTAAACTATTCCTTTTCTAAAAGATCTTATAGTCAAATAGATATAATACTTTTAAACATATATACATATACACATATATGGATAATAAAGATGTAAAATGAAGACAAGCTGACTTCTAAAGTATATGATTCTAATTAACACAGATTAGATAGAGATTCTTTTGAGAAAATCACCAAGACTCATCACTGGCAAAAAAAATTTAAGACTTAAGATATGTGAAAAAGGGAGTCAAGTAAATAGGTTGAATATTATCTATTCTAGAATTCCCAAGGAAGTAAAATTCTTCATTAAGGTAATATCTATTAACCTATTTTCCCTGCAGATGAACATATCTACTTTTACACATCATTTTTTTTCTTTTTATCTTAGAAACAAGGAAATTTAATACAATTTCAGATTTAAAAAGGTCACCTCAGAGACATGGTCATATTCCCTCCTCTTCCTTTGATAAGATTATTTAGTTTCCAGTTAAGTTTTAGTCTTTCTACTGTTGTTTATTGAATGCAATTTTATTGCATTATGTTATATTGAATCTCTGGGAGCTTGAAGTTCACCTTTGATTGACAGATAAGTCAGTTGGATAGAATGTTCCCAGGGAGGCATGCGAAAGGAAGGAGGGGGCAGTTGAGAACCCTGAGCAGAAGTTCTGGGTCTTTGACCTGTGCTGAGGCTAGAGATCGGTGGATCCTGGTCTTGGAGTGAGAGGGTGCAAACATCTCTCTGCAAGCTCTTCCTGTCCTTGATAAACCGTTATCAACCTGTACATGACCACCACTTCGGTGTCTACTGTCCCTAGATATTAGGAGTTTCATCATCTAGCTATCTAAGCTTTCCAGGGCCCGGGAGGGATCCGGGAAGTGGGCAGGAGACAAAGAAGTGGGTGGAAAGGGTGAATATATCTCAACGGTTAGGCTTAAGATCTACAGAAGAAGAAGCTGAAGATTTCCCAGAAGTTTACCTACTCTGGTTAGTCCTGGCCAGGCTGAACCAGAGGGAAGCTAACATTGATTCTTCATTTGCCAGCAGTTGGGAGTTTCATTAGTAACAATTAAAGTAGGTTTTCCTATACCACAGTCTTTTACCCATATCCTTCTTATTAATATATAAAGTTTAAAGTACCTTCCTAAATCACTTTCAAAGCTTGTTTGGGAAGGGAGACAACACAGTCAGAATATCGTTGTTATCCTAGCTGAAGAGCCCAAATCAATATATCAATTAACCCCAGGTGGGTCCTGAAGGGATAAACCTCTTTGACCTGAAGGATCCTGCCTGGGCAACTGTTATAAAGGAGAAGTGTCATCTTATCCTCTCTGTACATCATTTCTACCACCTCAAATAGATACAAGTGACCTCCCTTAATTATAACAATTATGATATGGAAATAATACATTTAATATTTTTGCATTTCTGCAAAAATTTCTGGTTGTAATGTTTTTATGTCTATTATATGATCAATTATTTGTGGACGTGTCACAAACTGCTGAGGAAAAAAGATATATTCCTTTCAATTTCCATTCAGTTTTCTCCAGAGCTCTATCATATCTATTTCTTTTCTAAAGTTCTATTTACCTCTTTACCTTCTTTCTTGTTTGTTTTTTGGTTGGATCTATTTCTGAGAGGGAAAGGTTCAGGTCTCTAACTAGTAAAGTTGTACCCAATATTTCCTCATGTAACTTATGTAACCTCTTCTTTAGGAATTTGGATGCTATGCTTTTTGTTGTTTTTATGTTTAGAATTGATATTGTTTCATTGTCTATGTCTTTTATCAAGTTGTAATTTCCTTCCTCATCTTTTTTTGTTAAATTTTTATCTGTGCTTTGCCTGAGATCATGATTGTTAGCCCTGCTTTTTTTTTTATCAACTTTAACTGAAGCATAAAAGACTGCTCCAGCTCCTTACTTTTACTTTGTCCGTGTCTCCCCACTTTAAATGTATTTCTTGTTGACAGCATGGTGTGGGATTCTGTTTTTTAATTCATCCTACTATCCTTTTCTGTTTTATGGATGAGTTCACCTCATTCACATTGAAGGTTATGATTGCTAGCAGTATATTTCCCTACACCTTTTTTCCCCCATTGCTCTCTCTCTCTCCTCTCTCTCTCTCTCTCCATTTAGCCTTTCCTTGTTCACAAATATTTTGCTTTTGACCGGCCCTCCACCAATTTGCCCTTCTTTTTATCCAATTCCCCCTTCTCTTATTCTCCTCTTCCCTCCTAATTCCCTAAAAAGTAAAGTATGTTTCCATACATGACTGAGTGAGGATGTTATTCAAACTTTGAGTTAATTGCAATGAAATTAGACATCAAGCATTGTCCATCATTCCTCCATTTTCTCCTCCACAGTGTTGACTCTTGTATGCCTCTTGTGAGATTCTCCCTATGGGTTCCTCTTTCAGGTCCCTGGATTTTTTTTTAGGGCAGGAAGTTATTAACTCTACCTATTCAGGTACTCCCTTCCTTCTTCCTCTGTATACTCCTTCTCACTGTCTGAATAGTGATAAAGTTCTAATGTAATAATGTAATAAACACTGTAGGTATCTTGAGCACTTTTAGTACCTTAAGTATCTCAAGTAATGTAGATATTTTGAGTACCTCCATCACCATCTACACAGGTATAAACTTACTCAATTCAAGGTTATTAAATTATTAAATTATTAAAACTCTTAAGGTTTTAGGGAGTTGTTTTATTCAGTGAACTTTTACCAAGGTCTTGATTCTTTACCATTTGTTTTATTATTTGATTTTTTAACTTCTTTTCAAGTTCTTCCAAGAATTCTTTTAGGGCCTAACATCCTTTCTCACCTTTTGTTTTTGCATTGTTCTTATCTTCAAAATTTGTATTTAGACCATCTCTGTCACTAAAGTTACATTCTAAGGTTAGGTTTTTTCTTTGTCTTATGCTCATTTTTAGTTATTTCTTCCTCTCATTACCTTATCAATCTGTTGAGGCTCTGCTCTCCTCCTGAGATAAAGGGAGCCCTTTTCCAAGCTTGCAGAGTAGACTTCTCAGGTGCTTGGGATAGGTCTATTTCTCTTTAAGTCCCTCAGTAGACACTTTGAGGGCTTGGCCCAGCTTGTTTCTCATGGAGAGGTTTGCAACTATTTTGTTCAGCAAGCTTCTGTTACTTCTATATCCAATTCCCCTGTTATATCCTGTGCTGAACTAGTCCTTCAATCTCCTATTTCACTGCCTCAGGCCATAGGAGTAAGTAGAGCTGACCTTCTCTTAAATTGCCTTAGGCCACTTGGAAGTAAGTGGGGTCATTTTCTGCTTACTGTTTTGTTGCCTTAGGCCACCTGGAAGTGCTTTGGACTTTGCCTGCTATTTGGACTGCTCTGCTATTCAACTGCTCTCTCCTCTGCCATTTTCTCAACTTAGGTCAAGTGGAAATACTTGGTCTGGTCAGAGTCCCTCTAATATCCCACTCCATTGGCTATTCTCCCTTCTCACCCCAGTGAAATGTATTCCTCCTACTTTCTTTTGGTTTGAAGAAATTTTTTTTTTCTATATTTTTGTGTTTGGATGTTTGGGTTAGGTGAGCATCCCTTAATTCACACTTATCTCCCAGAATGCAACTCCAATCCCTGTCACTTCCTTTGAGATGGTTTTTTTTTTGTCATAACCTTATTTTATCTGGTCCTAAGTCTTGCATTAGGAGCTCAACCATAAATAATTTTTGACCCATTTAACATCATCTCCACGGCCATATATCAACCACTTAACTTGTCTGATTTTACATTTTCTCTTCTATGATAAAATAATTAGAATAGTTATCCTAATTATCCCATAGAATTGAGATAAGCATAGTGCTTTATAAATAGGAAAGCACTGTTGGGAATATGCATTATGAATTATCACCTCCCCAATTTGTGAAGACATAATCTACTTTGTAGCTATTTACTTTATTATTTTGTTCTCGTGAAAATCCTGGTGGCAATAAGGGAACAGAGCCTGAACAGAAATTAAATTTAAAACATCAGTTCAACTCATCTCTCTTTTTTTGTTTTTTTATTTTTTTGCATGCTGTTCTCTAACATCTGTTCTGAATCTTACATACCCGTTAGCGAGGAAAAAATTTTCTTCAGAGTGAGAAGATTGTTAGGTTTTTTTTCTAATATTTTTCTAATATTTTGAAGTAGTCCTGTTTCTTTTGGACTTTTATTTTGAAACTTGCTAAAGAAGTAAGCTTCCAAGAAATCATTTCTACTGAATGCTTTTGGGGAAAAGCACATTATTTTCAGTTTTAGAAAACTTTTCACTTAATGCTTCATTCTTCATCTTTTTGAAAGTTTTTTTTTCCTTTTCCTAATGTTTGTCCTTCCAGAACAGACAAAAGGAGATTCTTTTGGTTTAGTTCCTAAGAACATGATGGTAATGTTTCTCTTTATAGACCACTGAACCAGAATTGAGAGATTTTTTAAAAAATGCGCTCATAAATCTTACAATCTGGAATTGTTAGAGATAAAATTGGAAATGATACTTTAGAATAGGTAAACGCAATGCAAACTATTAGAGATGGAATAAATTAAAGAATTACAAGATTAATTGCTATTTTATATAAGTGGAAAATAATTATCATAAGGGGTACATCAGGCATAGGTATAATAAGGGTTTTGACTTGGCGTGCCATATTTAAAAGTTACAAGTGAAAGCTGCTATTCTACAGCAGTTTAGACTCAGTGGAACTCAACACCTCATGAATAAGAGTAATTAATTAAAACTGGAATCTACCAGATAGTAGGCTTGGGTGAGTTCCTTCTTCCATGATGACCTCACAACACACACACACACACACACACACACACACACACACACACACTCACAACATGTCAATTAGTTTTTAAAGAATAAAAAGAGCTAACAAAAATGGCCTAAGCTTAGGGACTAGCAAGAACAACATGACTGCAGTTTTGGTCCTGGTTATCGGGTAGAAAATACAGAGAGCGTAGAATACATGGAAGGACATTCCAGTAGAATATAAGTCTAAGTCTCATAGGGAATAAGCATTTCAGTTTTGTTGTTTATTTTGTTTTCTTTTTGTTTATTTATTTAACAGAATATGTACTTAATAAAAGTTTACTGAATAAACCGAAAGAGTAAGTAATGACGTAAAACTGGAAAGACAGACAATGCTAAACGTCACTGTTACTGTAATCCACTTTTGTGGATTATTATTTGTCATTGATTAATATTGCTTTAGCCTAACTCTTTGTGACTAGCAATTGGTTGAACCCAGAATGTCACCTTTACTGCAGTAATTCCAAAAAATGTTAGAGATAGTTATAAAGAGTTTGGAGTTCTTTTGGGTCCTAGATCTATCCAACAAAATTCTTGGTTTGGGTCTCCACGCCAAGGTCTTGTTTTAGACTATGGCAAAATTTTATTAAATGTTTACATTTACTCATATCCATCTCAATCTACCTTTGCTTTCAAATTGTCTCTGCAAAATTGCTAAACTTTGTACAAATGGTTCCTATATGTGCAACATTGTATAAATGCTATGTGATGAAAGTCTTCAAGGGCCTGAGGGACAGGGAGTCACATCTCTTTTCTCACTTTATCCTCTTTTAAATTACCAAATAAGTTTCTTTCTTTCTAAACACATTCTGAATTTTGGCTTGAAAAGCAAATAGTGGAGCTATAGCAAACTATTCCAAAAACACAGAGTTTGCATCTAATTCTAACTAGTGACTTCATAAATATCTATCATGGATTACAAAAAACACACACACACACACACACACACACAAATCTTGTGTAATCAATGAAAATCACCATGATAGAATTATAAATTAGTCACTGAAAAGGAACTCAGAGGTTATAAAACATAACCCCCTTTATTTACAGATGAGGGAACTGAGGCACAGAAAGAATAAGGGTCTTGCCTAGTATTACCTAGATAGTAATTTGAAGCATAATTCAAACCCAGGTATTTTTTTATTTTAGATCAATTGCTCTGTCTACTTCATGCAGCTAGCATCTTTATTAGAAAAAAAAAACAACCTAAAATATATGAGCTAAATCCTTTTGCTCCATGATAGAGATGCCCCTGTGTAAAGATAAACAACATGAACTGAAGAGTTTGTGTTTTTGTAATAAAAATAGCTGTGGCTTAAAAAAAAAGCTACGCTTTCTTAGAGAATGTGTAAAATGTAATGTGGGGTTGACTTGGAATTAATGGAAAAGGCTTAAAATAATTCCATTCTAAGGAAACCATAATTATTCTTCAGTAAAACCTACATAAGACTAATTTAGAAATTGCAGTGGATTGATTAAGATAACCAAACTATTAGGACTAGATGGATTCTAGAGCATTATTTAAATTAAGAAAGCACATCTTACCTTTTCATTCATGAAATATTACCATGACCATTTAGCATTTCCTAAATGTGTAATGCCATTTTAAAACTGTTTTAATGACCATTTGTCTTAACTTCTCTCATAAATATTTAAATATTATACTTAACTGCTTCTATGCACTTATAAGAGGCATCAAATTTTTGAGGGGGGAAAAAGCCAATTTAATTGGTGGAAATTTTCTAATGTGAAACTAGAGTCCACTAATCTATGTTTCTTCAAAACATTTGTTTGGAAAGGTTTTTTTCTGCTGTATCAAGGGAAATTTTCTAGCCTGAATATTTCATGATGCCTGACCTCAATGATTCTTGCAGTCTCTCAAAGTAAAAGTTACATCATTGGTCATTTCCTTCATATTTTTTTAATACTATCTGTGTTTATTTTACTATACCCCCAATAGAATGTCAGCTTCTTAAACCTAGAGATTATTTAATTTTGTCTTTGTATCCCTAACACTTAGCACACTGTCTTCCAAAAGCAGGGGGTGCATCTGGAAAAATGCTTAATGATTTATCGATGTCACAGAAATAAGCATTATTTTAAAAACCTAACAAATATAATCCTATAATCTTACTGGAAGATATTTGATTAGGTGTGTAACAAATCCATTGTAGGCACCTTTTATAGTTTTATTCTTGAGAAAAAATGATAGTATTTTTAAAACACAAATGGAAGAGGAAAGGAAGACTTGTAACAAATTATCTAGGTTCAACTCCCACATTTAATGCTTATTCCCTATGGGACCTTGGGTAGATGTTTAACTTCTTAGGGCCTCAGTTTCTATATATTTAAATGTGAGGGTTGTTATACATGTCTTCTGAGTTGTCTTTGTTTGCCCATGATTATCCACTCAACATATTTTGTAATTTAGGAGACTACATGATTATACCTATATCAACAACTATCAATTGAAAGCAACCAACTCTGGCAGTGTAATGAAGAAGGAGTCATATGGCTTCCAGCCAGCTGATAGGATGAGGTAAATAGAGCTTTTCTGAGTTCATTTTTCTTATAAAATAGAAATAATGCATTAAGGCTTAATTATAAATGAAAGCAAAGAAAAAATATTTATTGGCATAGCTACAGTTAAATGACATTTATTTTCACCTGTAAAACAACCATTTTAAGGAAGGCAAGTTCAATAACAATGATCATTCCTGAAGATTGACTATTATCACTGAAGAAATGTTTTTATGGTGATGACGCATAGATTCCAAAGACCAAATTATTTTTAGTCACTGTAGAGGCAATTAGAGGATTTTTAAAAATAAAACCTTTTTTTGGATGATGATGATGATGATGATGATAATTATAATTAACATTCATTTAGCACCTATGTGTCAGATGCTATGTTAAGTGTTTTATAATTATTTGATCTTCATAACCAACTTGGGAGGTAGCCATTATTATTATTTTGCTTTTAAAGGTGAGGAAACTAAGGAAAACAGAAGTTAAGTGGCTTGTGGAGAATTGTATTTTAATAAATATCTGAGGCTAAATTTGAACTTAGGGCTTTCTGACTTCAAACCCAGTGCTCTGTGAATTACTGTGCCACCTCACTGCCTCTGAGCATCTAGTACTAAGTATTACTCTTTAACCTTTACTTATTGCATCATACAACAAGAACTCCAGAACCAGTTCGGTATGTAACTCATTTTTTTTGCTTGCTTTAAAAAGATTTTCAAAGAACTTCTAGTTGTCTCTGTGTATCCAAAAGCAAGTAAAAGAAAATGTATAGAAAATAAACATATTGTGAAGGGATGTTAGTATGTACTGCACAACTTTTTACAAAATTAACAAGATTTTTTTTACTACTAAAAAAACAAATTAGAAACAATTGTTTGTAGTCCTTCATTCTTTTTTGTCATTTTATCTCTTTATCTGTAGTCTATTATCTAGTCTCTTACCCATATTAAGAAGCTCAGCATCATCTCAGATTTCTCCTTATCTTTTGCTTTCCTCATTCAGTAAATGCTCAATCACTGACTAAAGTCAGTTCCCACCTTCTCCCAGCCATACAATGACCTTCAGTGTCAGGTTAATAAATGGCCCATGCATCACAGAAATTATCTCTGAAGTAGGGAACAGAAAATGAGTTAGCAGGTTAAGAAGAAATCCTAGGTTGAAAATTTTAGAAAGTTTATGTGATTTATTTGAAAGAAACATTTGTTTTCATATGTATTAACTCTATTTTAAAATTTAATCTGCAAAAATGGAAGCTAATAGGATGTGGATTTGATCTAGAATAAAGAAAGCTATTGAGTAGATTTATGGGATGATAGAGCAGAATGCAAACCCTATAGGTCTTAATGCTTTCATTCCCAGAACTCACACCCTGATATCTACCAGTTCTGATTGGTGGCTGACTCAGTCGCTCACTATATTCAGGACCAGCTCCAACTATGTACTTCATTTCATTCCCAAGTCATCTCCCGGGATTCCATTCCAACTAATGGGTAATGTCTGCTAAATTCTACTCTCTCCCCTTCTAATTATGGAACCATATTCAAATAAATTTTGTCATTTCTTACAAAATGGTTGTGTTAGTGGCCTCTCCTAAGGCTCTAACCTTACAACTTTCTAAAGTAAAATATCCTTCCTAGACTGTTATTCTCCTATACATGTTGTCTCCTTTAATAATAATAATAGCAATAACAAAATAGTAGTGATAGTAGCAGCTGCAGCAGTAGTCTTTTTTTTATAGTACTTTAAAGTTTCTAAAGAACTTTACAATGTTTTTATTCTATACACACACAAACAGGTATAAAATATAGACTTACTAAATATATTTTTTCAATCATTCATTATAAGCCAATTTTAGGTCTTTGTAAAGGTAAAGTGCTTATCTTCTAATGCAATAGGGCCTCTGGGTAGAGGAGGGCTAGCCTGAATACCCCTACACTCATTCTCACCCTAATTTCTTCCACTACAGCCTCCAGGACTGGCCTTGAGTTTTGGCCTGCCCAGTATGTACCTAAAGACTTGGGAGAATGCCAAACAATATCATGAGGCTGCAGAAAGGGTCATTGCTTGTAATATTATGAATTTCTCAATGGCTTAACATGTATGAAACTACTATTTTTTTCATTAAATTCCTATCTTTTTTAAAAAAATAAGTTTTCATACATTGTGCCCTAATGCCATTTTCTCTACAAACTCTGTGGTTTTTATTTTTCTATTTTGCAGAGCACTGTGCTTTGAGGAAACAAATGTTGCTTTATAGCAGAATTGCTTGTGTAGCTTAAAAGAAAATATGTTAATTCCTTAAGAGAGATGTGAAAAAAGTGTTAAATGTCCAAAAGAAATTACTCCAAATTGAAAACTATGAAGATGACAGGGAGGTGACATCTTATGAACTGGAATTTAATGAATGGATAGAATTCAACAGTGAAGGGAGAACAAACAGAAAGTTTTATTTTTAAAAAATAGCGCAAATACAGAAATTCAAGGTATAAGTAGCTAGGTGGCACAGTAGTTAAGAGTGTTGGATCTTATTTCTCAATAATACTGATAGAATGTTAGAGCTCAAAAAGAATGAAGCAGAATAAAGTATGAATATTTGGTTTTAAAAGTGGTTTCTAAATACGGAATTAGAATTTCTGAACCATAATATAAAATGTAGCAATGGCAAGCTCTTATTCAGGAATGGAATGCATTTAATGATTTTATCAATAGTTATTTTATTAAATAAGAATTAGATCAATATCTGTTTTTCCTCCACTCCCTAAAGGACATTTAGATCTTTCTTTTTGAGTCCCAGCTGCTGTCTTCTATGTTTTGTCCCTCTTTTTCTCTATCATAATATGAGTTCCTTGAGACTGAAGTTTGTCTTACATTTTTATTTATTTTAAATGCTCATAACATTTTGCCAGATACTGAGACAATAGGAAACAGGTTTGATGATCATTATATATGTTCAACAGGAAGTTTTATTTCTCTCCCTGTATTACTAAACATGTATGTAGCTTGGAGCCTAGGACCTATGGTATTCTGCCTACAAGATGCTAAAAAGCACACAGTTCTCTTTAGGACTAAGACCCTTGGAAATTACTCTCTGAATGGAAGCAAACTTCCCACTCTCCATAAAACATCAGAGAGATCATCTACTAGAGAACTTGCAGCATCTAGTCATCTTGTAGCAAACAGAAATGTTGCTATGTTTCCTTTCCTTCCTTCCTTCCTTCCTTCCTTCCTTCCTTCCTTCCTTCCTTCCTTCCTTCCTTCCTTCCTTCTTCCTTTCTTCCTTCCTCTGTCTCTGTCAATCTGTTTGTCTGAAACTCATAGAATATCAATAGCAATGTTTCCTTCCTTTCAAAAATTTATGATTATCATCAACACAATAAAGTCTTAATTATGATGAAAAATACTATTATATTTCTGTAGGATTTTAGCTTTATAAAGCTCCACATATATTTGATCTTAACTACAACCTTGTAAGGTTAGTACAATTGTTATATGTATTTTACTGGTAAGGAAACTGAAGCTGAGAAAATTTGAGTGAACTAGCCAGGGTAACAATGAGTAAGGATCTGTCTGAGGCAGGATTTGAATTCACATCGTCTTGACTCCAAATCTAATGCTTTATCTACTATATCATAATCACTGTAATTAAGTGCAGTGGATAAATTAGAAATTACAGAGATTAGGAGTGATATAATATATGGGATAGCATACCTGCTGAATTTAAGAAAATGAGATCATCAGCATCCCTTTGGCCTTTTATTTCTGGCTTTGAAGCTGATTATATCCCTGTCTTCTTTCTCTCTGATTCCAATGATAATTTAAGCTTGATCTAGTTCCTCTTAATATGCTTTTTTTAATGCTCTAATAGTTTTAAGTCATTTTTCTGGTTACTGAAGCCCCCATCCCAATACATATCAACAGTTATGTGCATGCACACACACACACATACACCCATGCAGACACATATAAAGTCCCAAAAAACCTCATTTGATGGAAAAAAAAAACACCACTGCCACTACAACTACCACCATGAACCACAACAAAAACAAACCCACCTTAGACTAACTATTTTGGGAAGAGTAAACACACCATAGTTGGATAAGATAGAAATATATATATATATATATATTTTAGACTCAGATTTCACTTTTTAAATTTAACAAATATAACATATGATTTAGCAAAGTTTTTTATTACTTCTTTTGAGCCTGGAATGGAACTTTCTGTAGAATCAACATTAATCAGCATATTTATGAAAAGGAAACATACAAAAATGAAAATTAGCTGTCTTCATTAAAATACAGACATTTATCAAAGAGAAAGTCATTTTCTCTTTCTTTTTGTTTTGATACATTACATTTTCATATTTCTTCCATATTTCACCTCTTCTCAAAATTTATAAGTGTGCTTTTTTTCTAATTGAAGCTTCAATTGCCTTTTACTTCACTATTTATGTAAAAGATACAGGTTTCAATAGTTTATTAGTCTTTTCCATTTCTTGAATTTAAAATCAAATCTTATTGCTTGTTGTCTCTTCATCTTGTAGAGTTTTTCAATCAATTATAGTGATAACTTTCATAATTTATAGGAGTCAGGTCATTCAATGCCCTGCTTTTCTTCAGAGAATAAACTCATCATTACTAAACTTCCCTCAGAACTCATAATGCTGAAATTGTTGCCTTTCTTTGTGCCCCAAAGAGCAATTACTGTCTGTCTTTTCAAAAACATGATGACCAATACTGGGTGCAATGCTCTAAGTAAGATCTAAATAGAGCTTTTATAAAAACACAGACAAATTTGATTTTTCTATATTACATTCTTATATTAATTCAACTAGTCTTTTCTGTCTTATTCTTCCTCTGTGGACCTATGGATCTGAGGTGTTTACAACTTCACAACAATAAGACTCACATCTTTCTAACAATAGTATAGTTCAACTGAGTATTAATTTGATCTTTTTTTTCTATTCTCTTAACAAAAGACTTGAGATTCAACATTAATCGGTATTGACCTGTAGTTGACACCTTAACTTCCAAATAAACAAACCAAATCTCTATCACATCCCATTATTCTTCATTCAGGGCGAGATCATGGATCCCAAATGTTATTTATCGAGTAGAATTGCATTAAACATTAGATTCTGAGCTAAATTCTTCTAACAGAAACCTTTTTATTCCCAACTGAGAAATGTCCACTCCAGTCTTCAATTATTTGTGTTCTCTCTCTGTTCATTAATTCAATGCTCCATCCATGTCAGTCAAATTTATTTCATCTTAAGCCCTTTGAAATCTTTGACACTATAAGAATAGAATGATAGATCTAAAAGAAACATTGCTTTAAATTAAACCACTTTAAAGGAACTATATTAATTTTTTAAAATAAACTTACCCTTATATATTAAGATAAAGTAAAATAGCACGAGTCTAATTCTCTATCATGACAAATAGAATGTTTTGTGCTCATCGACTGAGAATATGTTGCAAAATCTTTAACTCTCTTCTCCAACCTTAAAAAAATAAAATAAAAACATGATTCTCCAGCTGATATTAACATCAATAATTAATGTTCTGCTTCAATGTTGAAAGGAATCTATTAACTCATTTCTTCTATTATAGCTTGATCCATCCATTGAACACATTACTCTAATTGCTTCATTAGCTTCTACTGTCTAAAAACTAACTTGTATTAATAATATCACAGCTTCCAAAGGCCAAGTTAATAGTAATTTTGTCTTGGGCTCAAGAAGGACCTGGGTTTGAATTGCACCTCTGAGAGTAATTAGCTACTATGTGACCACAGGTGAACTCTGTACATTTTCTGAGTTTCATTTCTTTACATGTAAATATGGAATTTTGTAAGATTTATAAACAAAATATATAATTCATTGGGTTGTTTTGAGGCTAGACTGTTAAAGGTTATTAAAAGTACAGTATCATTTTACTTTCATGATATTCTCTAGGTACTGACTTTACTCTAGGTAAAGACATGATATTTTCTTTCTCTGACAAGAGCTAGGGATTTAATAAAGAAAATAGGAAAGGGATATGAAGTTTTTCTTCAAGGAACAATTGCTTGTTTTTTCTTCTCTCTACCCTATGTCCTGACAATTGGTAGATAGTGGATACATTTCAAAATTCAATGGCATACTTAGGAGTATCAAGAATAAGTCTTGAGCTAGGCTATACTGAATGATGATTTTGGAGCTTGACCTTTCTAGAAACTATGAGTACAGTAGAATGGAGGAAAAGGTACCTGTTGAAATGAGATTATTTAGGGAGGGTGTTTCATGTGAAATCAATTTATAGTTCAATAGAGACATATATGAGTATTGAAATTCTAAATCAATGAAATCCAGGTAGGATTTGTGTGAAATATTAAATTGATATGATGGAGAGCTTGAGCAGCTGGAGTGAATTTGGAAACACTCTGAATTGACTAGGAGAATAAGAATAAAAACTGTTTAAAATGTGACCTAGTGGCTTGTGACCACAAATCAATATATACCAGTACAAAATGAGTAACAACAAAAGACTGATAGATCATATTCTGTCAAGTATAGCAAATTTGCCTTAAAAAATACATGCACATACTGTGTTTAGTTAATTAGAATATAATCTCTTTGAGTATAGGCATTAATAATTTTAAAAATTAATTGGGGGCAGCTGGGTTTCAGTGGTTAGAGCCAGGCTGAGAGACGGGAGGTCCTAAGTTCAAATCTGGCCTCAGACACTTCCTAACTGTGTGACCCTGGGCAAGTCACTTGACCCCCATTGCCCACCCTTACCACTCTTCTGCCTTGGAGACAATACAGAGTATTGACTCCAAGATGGGAGGTAAGGGTTTTAAAAAAATTAATTGTCTAAATCTACATCATTGAAATATAATGTCCTCCTGATTTTTGTTTCACAAGAAAAATGCCAGGGATAACTAATAAAGAATCAGATAACATAATGACTGGTTTAACGATATTGTGGAGATAGCTCCCCCTTCCTATATCCTTTTGTATAACTTTGTCCAGAAAAGGAAACTCTAAGTATTTCTAGGTAATATCTTGACTCAAGAAGAGTTACATGGGTGTTGCTAACTCCCAAATACTGGTTCTGAAGGAACCAACAATAATACTTCCACCAAAGGTAAGAATATTGGATTCTCATAAAAAACTATGTCAGACAAGTGATATTATTGTCTCTGTTCTTTACATATGAGAAAAATAAGGGTCAGAGAGTATAAGTGACTTAATGACTTGCTCATATCACACAGTATATCTCTGAGGCAGTTTTTGAACCTAAATTTCCTGATTCCAAATGCAGCATTCAAATCATATTTCTCAGTTGTCTTTTTCAGAGGGAAGGAAGCAAGAAAAGATTCTAACTTTTCCTGAAGAATTCCATTAAATCTTGCACATAATCTTACTTGTTTATGTCCAAGCAGATGGAGCTTGCCTTTGGAATTTGCACATTGAGAAATCTCTCCACTTATTGAATAGTATCCTTGATGGAGAATAACCAATATTTTGAAGTTGACCTCTGATTTCACTGATGACAAGCTTATATCTTCAGAAGACAACTAGCTGGCAGTTCTCTCTGCCCAGATATAGACATTTTACTCAGAAGACTTAACCTTTACACATCTGGATCTCTTATCTTCATTCTCTGATGCACAAGTTTTGAAATTTTAATCAAACAACAAACTTTACCAAGCACATACAATGTGCTAAGCATCATACTAGAAAATGGAGGTATAATCTCAGCTTGGGAGGAAATAACCGGTAAGTGGGAGGATCTCTAAAAATTTCATGCATAAGATGTTGTTTGAGCTCCTTTTAAAAGAAATAGAGAATCTCTGTTAGGCATATTTAATGACATAGTAGATTCAGTTTTAGTACTGACCATCTCATAAATCTATAATCTACTATGTGATATGGCACCCTATTCCACCCTATTCCTATTCTGCCCATAAGTGGAATAGGAAGAAGGCCATTTGAGTTGATCACAGAATGTGTGAATAATATTGGATATTAGTCCATATCCAAAGAGAATTTAAGGTTGGGTTGATCCCAGATTGTGAAAGCCTATAGATAAGCAATAATTATTATTTTGTTTTATGTTTTTCTAAAGAAAATATGGAATCACTACAGTGAATGAGTAGGAAATGGTATGCTCAAATTTACACTTAAGGGAAATTATTTTTTTCAGCATTGTGTAGGATGTATTAAAATAGAGAGGAACTTGAGACAAGAAGACCAATTAGAAGACTCTTGCACTAATCTATATGGGAGATGTTGATAGCTAGATCTAAGATGGTAGCATGAATAAGTGAAAAGAAGTAAGATGCAAGAGATGTTTTGGAGGTAGACACAAAATTTAAAAACTGATTAGATAGGTGCAATGGGGAATAAATACTGAGGAATGAGGGAAATGTTATGATTATAAATCATATAGAATATTGGAAGAAGGGATAGATTGTCGGGGAATTAGATGCATTGAGTTAAAAAGTCTCTGGGATATCCAGTTTGAAAGACTCAGTAATAAATGCACCATCTACAGCACAACAGTCCTCCATCACAATCATACAACATAAATATTTTTTCAAATGATGAACATCTCACCAACATTCAATTCTTTGCCTTGCCACCTTAAAGGGAACCACTATGCCTATCTCTGTACTTATAGATCTCTCTCACTACTCCTTGATTTCCCTGGGGTAAAAACCAAATGTGGCACTGATAGGTTAAAGGGCAGGCACAATTATGTAGCATCCTGGGCAAAGTTCCAAAATGATCACCAAAATGGTTAGACTAGTTTACAACTCCCTCAAAAGTGTACCAGTATAACCATCTATGTCCAACCCCTTCAACACTTTTCATTTTTGAAAGATGTGAAATGGTACCTCACAGCTGATCAAATTTGAATTTCTCTGATCAGTAGTGATTTAGAGCATTTTTTTACATGACCATAAATAGCTTTGATTTCCTCCTCCAAAAAACCTGCCTTTTCATATACCCTGCCCACTTTTCAATTGAGGAAGGGCTCTCGTCTCTACAAATCTGACTCAGTTTTCTATATACCTGAGAAGTGAAGCTCCCATCAGAGAAACTTACACTTATTTCTTATTATTTCATTGTCTATATTATCATTTAGTAGAATGTTGTATTCTTGATTAACTTTTCAAATTAGATTTAATTTTGTTTTTTTCTTTGAGATCATGATTAATATCCTTGCCTTTTTAAATTTATTTTTAAATTAATTCAATTATTTTGTTACATTAAAATAACTCCTTTGTTCCTTCACCTCTCCCTTTTAGAGAAGGTATCACTACAAAAATATATACAAACTTGGTTTTACTTATTTCTATTTGTCAATTCTTTCTGTGGACATATACAAGTCATTCTTCAAACAATATTTGTGTTGATGGATATAATGTTCTTTTCCTTCTGCTCATTTCACTTGTTATCATTTCATGTAGGTCTTTCCATGTTTTCTTCCTCAAAATTAACCACTTGTCATTTCTTATGGTGCTATAGTATTTCATCACATATACTACCTATATTATATTAACTGCCATATCAGGGAAGGGAGAAGGATATATAGGGAATTGAGTCAAATTTATAAAAATAAGAGCCATCTCCAATTGGTAAAAAAGCAAATGATATGAATAGACAGTTTTCAAAAGGAAAAATCAAGGAGATCTGTAATCATATGAAAAAAAATGCTCTAAATCACTATTCTTCAGAGGAAGGCAAATTGAAACAACTCTGAAATAGCATCTCATACCTATTAAAAATTCTATGTGTTATAAGGGAGGAGTGAAAATAAGTAAATAAAGAATCTATTGTTGGATTTATGAACTGGTCTGGTTATCCTGGAGTCCAATTTGAAACAATACCCAAAGGAGTGTATAAGGGCAGTCCCTTTGACCCAGAATACCACTACAAGGTCTATGCCTCCTTCCCCCAAACTCACCTCTTTTTTGAAGTTTCCTATTACTGGCAAGAATACTACCTTCCTCCTATACGATACTCTGATTTTCAACTTTGGTGTCATCCATACATGCTCAACAGTACCCATAAACATTATAATCACTGTCATATTTTTTCTATTTCCAATTTTTATAATATCTTTCATTATATATATATTTCCTTCTGTTCCTAGTTGTAGCCTTTATCATTTCTTGCCTAGGCTATTTAAATGAATTCATATTTGGTTGCCTCATTTAATGTTTCTCTTCACTATACGACACTTTTCCACACACAAAGTGTTTGCAAAGTGATTTTCCTATAGCTGATGTCTGATCATGTTAGCCAAACTCCAGTGACTTCCTTTTACCTTCAAGATCAAAGATAAGTTCCCTTGTGGGCATTTAAAAATCTTTACAATCTGGTCACTCTCTTTCTTTCCAGTCTTCTTAAACTTCATTCTCCTCTACCTACTATATAATTCAGATATAATGTGTGTATACATACACATATAAATATATACACAAATATACATACATATGTATATACATACACATATGTGTGTGCATACATATGTGTATATATACACACATACACATGTATTAAATGCCTAGTATATAAATATATAAACAATAAATAATAAATAAATAAATGAATAAATGAATAAATGAATAAATAAATAAATGCCTACTGTATAAATAAATTGTCATGGGGAAAAAGGTGATTCAGGGGATTTAGAGCCCAGGGTTTGGAGTTCAAATCTGGTCAAAGAAACTTAGGTATGTGACCCTGGGCAAGTCACTAAACACCCATTGCCTAGTCTTTTTGTTCTTCTGCCTAAGATGGAAGGTAAGATAGTAAAAAAACTAAATTTTAATTATGTCAACAATAATTTCTATGCACCTAAACCCTTCTTCTTATTCTTTTAGGAAATAATTCACTTGTTAATGAAACATGCAGATAATAATCATTGAGAATAATGCAAACAAAAGGAATAAGCAAATTAAGAACCATATTCTCTTCTTAGCAATTCCACTAAAGTCTGGAAAAAAGTTATTCTGAATAAAAATCAATGTTCAGATTATTAACTAGATAGAAAGGGAAAAATAAAGTGAATTTTTTTTGGAAAAAATGAACATTTAATATTCTCTATGCAAATAGGAAAAATAATTTATTAATAAGTTTGAACAAAGCGAAATATGGTAGCAATGAATTCTAAATTAATTTCAACAAGTTATGAAGAATTATCTAATGGAAAGAGGGGTAACCTTGGAGTCACACAGCCTTGAAGTTCAAGCCTAATCCCTTACTTTTAAAAGCTTTATTATGCTAGGAAAAGCACATATTTTCTCCATGTTTCAGAGGATTCTCTAATTCTATATGTTAGGACATAGTTGCTGATCTACATCTAAAAAGAACCTTACTCTACATGGAGTTCCTTAGACAAATGAAATCAATGATGTGTCCCTTTCCTCATGTTAATATTTTTGCTATCAAAGTGTGTTGTGTCAGTTAAGAGGAAGGAAGCATATTATGACTGGAGAAGATCTAAATTGAAATGTAAACTCTGAGTAATCAGTGAAATATATTTATGGACACAAAATACTGAAATGTGAAAATAGGATTAACTCTCTCCTTGCCTATTTTTAGTAAAACAAATCAAGAACTTAAAGTACCCCTACTTGACACTAAGTAAGAGAGTTCATGGTTGCCAATTAATGTAAGATTTTTAAATTTTATGTTTTTGTGCTAATATGAGAATGCTAAAGTAATTTTGTGGTCACCAATTTAAAAATGAACTCTTAAGTCACGAGTCTGTTAGTTGCTCTTAACAATTTAGTTTAATAGAAATATAGTAAAAGAAAGAAATGTAGAAAGGAAGTAGAAAGTATTGTCTAGCTAGATATCCTATCATTTATGTCTGAAGAAGTCCAGCTCACCACCAAGCAAGAGTTCTCAAGTCCCAATCTCCACATGGACTCATGGTAGTCTCTTAAACCAGAAGTCAAGGTGGTGTCTTCAGCAAGGGTTCCACCAACACAGCCTCCTCCAGGAAAGGAAGGCCTCTCAGGAACCAATCTCTCCAGAAGCCAAGAAAGAAAGGTCAGTAACTCACCCAGCAAGCTGATGCAGGATCCAGGGAAAAATTCTCCTCCTTCAGTCCAGCTCACTGATGGCAGTGTCCAAAGATGAACTTCAAAGGAGAAGAAGTTCAAAGGAGAAATCCCTTGGACAGAAAGTTCAGGACTTTTTTATAGTCCTTTTTCCACATCACTTCCTGTCCCTTCCCCACTTAATGGGGACCAATTGCAATCTTTTAATTTGCCTAGCACTGCCCAGCAGTGGGGCAGAGGCCTCTGGAGTTGTCACTCACTCTAGCAAGTGACTTTCGAACTCACTTAGTGTCAAATAGGGGTATTTTAAGTTCTTGATTTGTTTAGCTAAAAATAGGTCAGGGGAGAGTTAATCCTATCTTCATGGAAAGTAATAGATGTTTTAAAAATTAAGTATTGTTTTTGGTTGAAAATAGCTTTACTAAAATAATTAAATAGAAAATTCGATATTTAATATAGCTTAGTCAAAATTGCTACCTTTATTTCAAAACTAAATGTGTGATACTTAAACCTGAATCATATTCAAGAATTTAGATATTTAAATTAACTGCTCAGAAAATAATTTATTGTCAGATTGATGTTTGTTTTTCCCTATAAAAACCATGCAAATTCATCTTTTTCTAGACAATAAACACTGTGGTCAAGTTAACACATGAAAGATCTCTACTCTTTCCTCCATCTCCTACCACATTAATGAACTTTATTTTGTGAATCAGGAAGGAAAACATATTATTACGGATATGTGTTTGCTTTCTGTAAGTCTATTAGGATTCATCATAAAACCCATAAAACTTAGTTATATATAACAGTATATGATTCTATAATTTTAAAAAAATCACTCATTAATTCTGAGGTTTATAATTCCTGATATTAAGCATCATAGGATGCTAAATATAGAAACAGAAGTGGCTCTAAAGAACTGCCATTCTAATTACCTCGTTTTATAGAAAGGAAAACTGAGACACAGAGAGTTTAAGAAACTTTTCTTAAAAATAAAAAGAAACTTTTCTTGGATGAAACAAGTAGTTAAAAATAGGCAGAAAGTGAACAGAGATCCACTATGTCCAAAACTAATTCTCCTTTTAATATATTAAATAATCAAAGTATTCTTTTTTCCCAAAGAACATAAGCTGGTTAATATTGATAGAGCAGAATAATTAGACAATTCACAAATTCTCTTCTGATACATATCTCCTTTAAAGGGCTATTTCTTTTAATCAAGTTGTATATATTGATTTGAGTATGGATATAAAATATTTATCAACTAGATAGCTTTTAATTAAAAACTTCTGAAATACATGCAAAATACAATTAATAATGGTCATTTTTAATGGTCAGGAAACAATCATATGTAAACAATTAACCTGTTTGTTTGAATTATAAAAAGGCAACTCATTAATTAGGAAGCCATTCCAAGAAATCTTCATTAATATTTGAGAATTACCCACCCTTTCCCCAAAATCTGATCCTCCAAAGTTACACAACAATAAATGATAAATTAGTAGAGCTATGTATCTTTTAATACTTTCAAAAGTTGGAAGGGATGTGGAAAAGATTGGATACTAATCCACCAGGTAGGAATGGACATGAACATTTTGAAGAACAATATGGAATTATACTCAGAGTTATAAAATTGTGTATAACTTTTGATTCAGTAATGCCATTATTAGGTTTATTTCCTAAGGTGATGAAGGAAAAAAGGAAAAGAAATTGTATGTTCCAAATTACTTATAGTAACCCCTTTTGTTGTGGCAAAGAACTGGGGACTGAAACAATGTGCCATATGAAATGTGCCATAAGAAATGAAAGACGAGACGATCCCAAAAAATCCTGCAAAGCCATATGAAGTAAAGCAAAGAAAGTGAGCAGAACTGGGAGAATATTATACACAGTATCAATAATGTATGGTAATCAAGTGTATGACAAATATTTTCAACAAAGCAAAAATTCAGGGCAACATGAACGAGACTTATGATGAAAAAGTAAATCTACCACCATAGAAGGAAAAAATGAAGTCCAAATGCAGATTTAAACATACAATTTTCACTTTATTTCCTCCATGAATTTTTTCTCTAATATAATAAATATGTTGTGTTTCATAACATGATGAATGGGGAAATATGTATTATATGAGCATTTGTAAGCAGCCTATATCATATTATATGTCTTTTTGGGGAGGTCTGAGGGCTTGGAGGAAGGGAAGAAATTATGATGCAGAAATTTGAACACAGCTAATGTGAGAATTTGTTCTCTTGGATAGGTATATTTATCATAATTTATAACATTTGTGGCAAATCATAGGTATTTTATTATTGTTATGTTACATTTTATGGATAATGATAAAATTAAAAATCTATTCTTTAAAAAATAATTGACCTATCTTTTATCAATACTTCTGAATTCTTTAAAGAAATTAGAAACATATCAGCAGGTAATAAGGGAAGGAAATGTTGAAGTAAACACATGCACAAACACAAAAACTAAAAAGCAAACATTTTGGATTGAACTTATATTTGGAACTCTGTGTGAAGCAATTTTTCTATGACTACAGACCACCTGTACCTTCTACATAATTTATATTCTTAGAGAATTGCCAGGAAAGTACTGAGAGGTAAGTGACTTGCCAAAGGTGAAAAAGCTAGTCTGCATCAAATCCAAGAAATCTACCTATGTCTTCCTTACTATGAGACTCTGAAGCCAGATCTTTCCACAAGAAGCATAATTGTCTCTTGTGTAATACATTATTTCATATGTACATATACATGTGTTTTATATTTAACATATATTTTCAATGAGGGGACTATGAATGGATGATTTTTATGCTTAATATTAAAATATTTTTGTTTCCAGTTTTAAATTTAGACAATCTACATTCAGAAGGACCAGATAGCTATAGAAACCCCATTTCACTATTTAGCATCTACCTGCAGGTTTTCAGATACAATTGATGTGGGTCAATAAACACAATTACACACACAGGGGTTCTTTTGGTGGGAAAGGAATGAAGGAAGAGTGAAGGGTGAAGATGTATAACTATCTCAAACAAATACAAAAGGGGCTGTGACAATGCGAGTGAGTGGCAGTTGGAGTTCAGATTTAGACTAAATCAGCAAGGGATATCTTACTTCTAACAGGGAAACACAACAGGAATAAAAAACACTTTTAAATAATGACGTTAAAGGGTAAAGGCAGTAGAGAGAGGACACCCTAACCTAGTTATCTAAGAACAAACTCAGGAACTGGGAGTTGGGTCAGGACCTACACTATTTTAACCCAGATTATTTAACTAAACTAAATTCTAAACTAAACTAAATCTCTAACTAGAATAAGAGAGGGCTGGAGAGGTGGGATTCTCACTACACTTGTCCATGGTGCTCCATGATGTCACAGATGTCACAGGAAACCAGGATCAAGTTTTATCCACAGCCAATTGATCCTCAAAAAGCTCTAGGAAGAAAAGTAGATAAATGTGATGTCCACCAACAGATATCTAAAACCTTTCTCCACCTAGGCCACTATAGTTGATTGAAGTACCTTCTTCTCAGTGATATCCCACTCTGTCAGCAACTTGGATACTTAGCAAAGCTGGACCTCACTGCCAAAACCTCCTTCCTTCAGCTTAGCCAAACCACAATCTCTCTTCAAACCCTGGCTTCATTCCATTATGGAATGTCCATGAAGTCCAAGATCTCTTCAAGCTGTCATCTATTCTGCTTATCTTAAGTTTCCTATTTTTCCCATTACACAATGAAACCTCACACAAATTCCTAATGGACCAAAAAACAATTTTTCCTCTGTCCATAACCATTTCTTTGCAGTTAAAAGTTCCTAGGATCAAATCACAGTTTATATAAACACAGGACTTTGGGGTGGAAGACCTTTTCATGATCATCTAGCTCAGTCTTCTCATTGTGGTATTCAAGAGTAGAAGGATTTACTCAAAGCTGTTACAATGACATTGACAATTTATATCAGTGGACATAAGCAAAATTACTAAAGATCTTTTTCCTTGAATACAATGTACCATACAAGACACATTGATATCTGGTCATAATTGATCCATTAATTTATTGACATATAATCATTAAGCATATGCTTATGCTTAATACAGTTTTAACTTAATGTAAATTAAACAAGCTTCTTGAATATATGTCAGGAACCATGCTATACACTATGTATACAAATTTCAAGACTGAAATAATCCCTCCTCTCAGAGTGTTTTCATTTGAGAGAAATGGGACCCAACATATATAGAATAAAATTAAATGGCAATAGTTAATAGCTAATGTTTATATAATGTTTATCATGTGACAGATACTGTGCTAAGTGCTTTACAACTAATATATAATTTTATCCCCTCAATCACCCTGAGAGATTGATGTCATTATTATCCCCCTTTCACAGATGAGGAAACTGAATAAAAAAATAATTAAATGACTTGACCAGAGTCACATGACTAGTAAATATCTGGGACTGGATTTGAACTCATTTCTTTCTGATTCCAGGTCTAGTTCTCTATCCACTATACTACCTATGTACTCCAAAATACAAATTCAATAAACTGTAAATAGCAGAGTGGGGCATAAGCAGCTTTGGATATCAGGAAATGTATTATGTAAATGTTATATTTGAGTTGTGCTTTGAAGGGAGAGAAGTATTTTATGAATAGGTGAAGAGAGCATACATACTGAGTATGATAGGAGAACAGAGACAGAACAAAGACAAAGACATAAGGAATATAATATTAAGTGTGAAGAAGAGATGGATGATCAGTCTGGTTGGACCATAGAATGTAGTTAAAAGAAAACAAAACAATGATTCCAAAAAGATTAATTAGGATCTATTAGTGAAGGCTTTAAAAGAATGAGAAAAAAGGATTAAAATCAGGAAATAAAAAAAAACCTTCCTAGAAAGTTCATTTTTGGTGACAGGGAAGAACAAAACAAAATTTCAGAAAAAGAAAGCAAAGTCAAATGCTGCATCAAAAAACTCCAAGAAAAAACATGAATTGTTCTCAAGCCCCAAAAGAATTGAGGAGCTAAAATAAAATTTAAAAATCATATCAGAGAAGTAGAAGACAAATTGGGAAAAGAAATGAAAGTGATACAGTAAATTAATGAAAAAAAAGAGTCAACAGCTTAGGAAATGAGGCACAAAAAATAGCAAAGAAATTAATATCATAAAAAACCAGAATAAGCCAATTGGTAAGAGAGGCACAGAAATCTAAAGAAGAGAAGAATTATTTAAAAAGCAAAATTGGCCAAATAGGAAAAAAAATACAAAAATGCTCTGAAGAAAAGAAATTCTTAAAAGGCAGAACTGACCATATAGAAAAAGAAGTAGTCTAAAAATTAACTGATTGATGAAAGGAATTCTTTTAAAAGGTAGAATTGGCCAAATGGAAAAGGAGGTACAAAAACTCAATAGAAAAATCATGCCATAAAAATTAGAATTTGGCAAGTGGAAGCTAATGACTTCCTAAGACTTTAAGAACCAAACAAAGAAAGTCAAAATAATGAAAAAAAAACAGAATAGAATTTGAAGTAACTGACCTAGAAAATAAATCCAGGAGAGATAATCTAAGAATTATTGGATTAATTGAAAGCCATGATGAAAAAAAAAAACCTTAGACATCTTTCAAGAAATTTTCAAGGAAAACTGCCTGGATATTCTAGAGCAAAATAGAATTCGAAAGAATACATGAGTCACTTCTTGAAAGAGATTCTGAAAAGATTACTCCCCATAATATTATAACCAAATTTACAAACTCAGAAGCCAAGGAGAAAAAATTGTAAGCAGTCAAAAAACCAAGAATCAATTCAAATACCATGAAACCACAGTCATGATAACAAAAGAAGTAGTAGCTTCTACATAAAAGGATCACAGGACCTGCAGTATAATATTCCAGTGGGCAAAGAAGTTGGCTTTAAATCTTCCTTTGGGGGGATGGGATAGAGGGTAATATATAGCAATCATAATTGTGAATGTAAACTCACTCATAAAAGGGAAGTGGATAGCAGAGTGGATTAAAAACCAGAATCCTTCTATATGTTGCTTACAAAAAACATATTTGAGGCTGAGAGACTGACACACAGATTAAAGGTAAAGGTTAGAGCAGAATTTATGCATCATCTAAAATTAAAAAAAACAGGAGTAACAATTATGATATCAGACAAAGCTAAAGCACAAATTGATCTGATTAAAAGAGAAAAAGAAGGAAATTGCATCTTGCTAAAAGGTACTATAAACAATGAAGTAATATCAATACTAAACATTTATGTGCCAAATGACATGGCATCAAGAATTTCAAAGGAAAAAACTAAAGGATCTTAAAGAGGAAATAGAGAGGAAAACCATGCTAGTGGATAACCTCAACCTTCCCTTATAAGAACTAGATAAATTGAACCAAAAGATAAATAAGAAAGAAGGGAAGTGAAAGAAATGTTAGGAAAAAATTAGACTTAATAGATATCAGAAGAAAAGCAAATAGAGGGAAAAAAAAAACTACAGACCAATATCCTTAATGAACATAGATGCAAAAATCTTAAATAAAATGCTAACAAAGGGACTATAACAAGTTATCTCAAAGATTATTCATTATGACCAGGTGGGATTTATGCCAGGAATGCAAGGATTGTTTAATATTAGGAAACCCATCCATATAATTGAACATAGTTTTCAGATGAAGAAATCAAAACTATCAATAACCACACGAAAAAATGTTCTAAATCCTTCCTGATTAGAGAAATGCAAATCACAGCTAGCATATGGGCCAATATGACAGTAAAGGCAAATAATAAATGTTGGAGGGGATGTGGCAAAATTGAGACATTAATGAATTGCTGGTGGAGTTGTGGATTGATTCAGTCATTTAGAAGGCAATTTGGAATCGTGTCCAAAGGGCTTTAAAAGAATTCATACCAGGGGCAGTGGGTAGCTCAGTGGATTGAGTCAGGCCTAGAGACGGGAGGTCCTACGTTCAAATCCGGCCTCAGACACTTCCCAGCTGTGTGACCCTGGGCAAGTCACTTGACCCCCATTGCCTAGCCCTTACCACTCTTCCACCTATGAGCCAATACACAGAAGTTAAGGGTTTTAAAAAAAAGAATTCATACCCTTTGACCCAGTAGTATCACTAATAAGTTAGTACTCCAAAGAAATAATAAAATCTATGTACAAAAATATTCATAGCCATGATCTTTGTGGTGGCAAAAAATTGGAAAATGAGGTGATGTCTCTTGATTGGGGAATGGCTGAACAAATTGCAGTATATCATGGTGCTGGAATACTATTGGGCTATAAGGAATGATTAACTACTTGATTTGTATAAATACTGGGCAGACTTCCATGAACTGAGTTGGAGTGAAATGAGCAGAATGAGGAGAACATTGTACACAGTACCTGAAACATTGTAGGATGATCAAATGTAACAGACTTTACTACCAGTGGCAATACAATGATCCATGACAAGCCTGAGGGTCTTATGAGAAAGAATGCTTTCCACATCCAGAGAAAGGACTATGGAAATGCAGAAGAAAAAAATCATTTATCACTTTTTTATATGGGTATATGATTTGGAGTTTTGGTTTTAAAATATTACTCTCTTACAAAAATGAATAATATAGAAATAGATATCAAGTGATAATTGATGTATAACCTAGTGGAATTGCTTGTCAGTTCCCACAGGGGGGAAGGAAGAGGGGAGGTAGAGAATATGAATCATTTAATCATGGAAATATATTTTAAAATAAATAAATCTAAAAATATCTTGTAAACATTTTACATGTAATTTGGGTAAATAAAATAAAAAATTTAAAAGTTGCATGGAAAGGATTTATATTTTATCCTAGATGCAAAAGGGAAATAGTAGTGTTAAATCTTTGCTTAAGGAAACCTCCTTGTTTAGCTGTGTAGACATTAGACAAATTTGATAAATTTGAGGTTGAAAGACCAATGATGAGGCTGTTGCAATACTCCAGCCGAGATGTTCTAAGGATTGAATTGAAGTAGTGACTAGATGAAGAGAAGGAATTTAAAAAAAAGATAGATACGGTTATAGAAACATTACAATTTGTAATTAATTGAATATATGAAATGAGTGAGAATTAGAAGTAAAGATAACGCAAGTTATGAGCATATGAAAATTGAAGAATACTTTTCAGGAGTTTAGAATAGGGATGCATTTTGAGCAGAAGATAATGAGTTCAGCTTTGGACATTCAAGATGTCTAAGAGAGAGTTTGAAAAGTCTAAAAGGCAATTGGTGATGCAGGACTGGAGTTCAAAGGATTAAATGGAGAGAGAGACAGAGAAAAAGAGAAAGAGGGACACAGAAAGAGACAGAGAAAGACACAGAGAGAGACAGATAGAAAGAGACAACGAGACAGACACAGAGAAACAGAGAGAGACAAAGAGACCTCTGAGTTATGTGCATAAAGTATTTAAATCAACATAAGGCAATATTCTAATATACTAATCAAAAATGAAATGAGTTACCTGAGTTTCCAATTGCTGAATTTGCTCAATAAAAAAAAGGTTGCTAAAATGATCGAGGGGTCAAATAGAGGAGATTAAACTACATGATTTAGGAATTTGGAATTGATAATCTCTAATATTCTATGTTGTTATTGATCAAGAGATTTCCCCTGAATATAGCAAAAAATGGGTTAATGATATGAAATAAGGGAACAGTCTACTGTGAAAGCTTGTGAGCTGTCAGATATATTTGAGCTTATGTTCAATAATGATATATCTAGTCTGCTCTAAAAGGTATTCTTACCTTGAATTAGAGTTTTGATAATTTACAGATAATTTCTATGATTCACTCCTATATGAACAATGCAGTTTTTTGATTTTCAGTTGTCTAAACTTTTTTCTTCTTTCAGAACACATACTGGAACTTTAATGACAGTTGCATGATCATAAATTTGTTTCATAATCTAGTCCTGCAAATCAATACAACATAGCTTGAGAAAATGGGGAAATTTCAATTTGTTCTATACAAATATTCCAGGAGTGGAGAATAGAGGAGAAGATTTACAAAAAAGTCAGTTGGTCTGGATTAACAGCAAATACCTGGCACAAAGACAGAGTTTATCATGCCTATTCCACATATTCAGTGATTAATCATCATATAGATACTGTGGCATTGAAACAGTTTTTATTCCTTGTCAGTTCTGAAAATGTGAGAAGTTATGTTTTTTGTATTGAAAAAAGTTGTAATGAATAAAGACAATGTAGTGCTTACTTGGAGAATACAAAAATAGTGATGTCTTTTTATTGTCAATATGAATGTGAAATCAATTTCATGCTTGAAAGATCTTTTAATATAACTTGATTTTAATATGTGAAAGAAACTTTATGTCTCTAAACTAATAGCAATTAATTTCTAAATAGTAATAGAATTCACTTTAATTAATGCTAGTGATATTCTTCCATAAATGAAAGTACTTCGGTCCTTTATAAAGTTATTGTCATCCTCCTCCCCTGTCTAATATTATATGACAGCACTACCCAAAATTCACAGGCTAGTCACAAGTTGGCATATATGTATATGTGCACAGTTATATACATATATGCCTAAATACAAATATGCATATACATACATATATAAATATATACTGATATATAGTTTACAGTTTCTGTCAGTGCACATCTTTACTAGTATAGTATTTAAATTTCTGTAGGTTGAACAACAGTACTTACCTAATGACCTAAAATACTTCAAGGCTTATCAGACATTAAATCAAACCTACTTTATTTTAAACTGATTTAAACATAGTATAAATCTAATAATATCCATTTACTAAAGTAACATAGTTTTATAGATCTACAACTTATTGTACCTTAGATCTAATCTAGTCCAATGTCCTCATTTTACACATGAGGAGACAGACATAGAGAAGTTAACTGATTCATCTACTGTCATGGATATAGTTAAGTGGCCCAAAAGAATTTACACCGAGTTCTTCCAGCTCCAAATTTAACACTCTTTTCAGTATTTTACACTGTTTTGTATATAAATATTTTTAAATAAATGTAATGAAGTAATTTGATTTATGATTCCATTTACATACGCGTGTATATATGTAATGATGTATGAAAAATGGAAAGGACTTCTCAAGATAGAAATAATTATTTTTTCTCCTTTACTGACAGTAAACATGATATCTTGCCTAAAGAAGAAGAGATAGATGAAAATAAGATTTGCTTCAGTAGACAAAGACCACAGAGGAAATCCCTATAGGAGTCTATATACATCTAAAGGTACTGTGATTTAATTCTACTTCAAGGCTTCATTATTGCCAGAAAAAGGAAAATAAAGTGTGTGTAAAAGAAGGATCTGTGAAAATTATAGTTACTAATACCAGATGTGATTCTTTTCTTTCTGAGTAAAATACATGAGAATAATATACACATATATTAAGGGCATCATTAATACAAATATGTAAAGGAAGTAAAATAAACTTTGTTAATGATATCTATACTAGACCACATCTTTGCTAAAAAATAGAAAAATTAGAAGATACCTTTAGTATCTTTTAATCAATTTAAAAAACACATTTTTATTGATTGGACATGACAACATGTTAAAGGCTCTCCTCCAACAAAGCAACTACCATGAGTAGGTCAAAATCCCAGAAAATATCTTGTAAAGTTAATTAGAGAGATAACATTGGTCAATGACCTTCTAAATATTAATATAAATCAAACAAGAAGCATCTATTAAGCATTTTCTTTGCTGCCTTCATTAATTTATATGATTTGATTATTTCAATAATGTTTCAATTAATTTGTATTTCTATTTCTACATCTTTTAATTTATGCATCTTAAAACAGCATTCTCTGAAGCAGTCATTAGGTTTTGACAGTCTGCCAAAGGGATTTATGGTATACAATAGATTAAGAACCCCTTTTTATGTTATAGAGTGGTAGCACTTTTTTGATGTCAATATTTAATGACAGAAAGATTATTCCAAATTTTTCCATCATTAAATAGCATTGGATTTCAGGTAGATATAGAGAAGATCAAGAATGAAAGACAAGATTCAGCCTACTTTAAATGTCTCTTTGACCTTGAGTTGATACTCCATTAAGAGATGTGATCCCTTGGTACTTCGGATTTTATCAAAAGATGCTCCCTCCATTCCCTTCCACAATACCACTATGAAATTTTCATTTGCTGACCAAAAATGAAAAGTTATGCTTGAAATTTCTGAAACCAGAAAAATGCCTAAGGTATGGTGGCATATCTGACAGAGAATATGTTGGAGAAAATTGTTTCATTTCTCATGCATAAATTATATCAGAGGTTATGGGATATTTAATCTTATCTGAGGAAAAGTCTGATGAGTAAGGAGTGAGGCCATTCATTGATTGAAGAAGTCTGCCTTTGTATGTAGGGTAGCTATATTCAAACTGTAAGAAATGGAAATTGATTTCAATTTGTCATGCTTCTATCTTGCTAATTGAGACCAAGAGTTTAAGCCCCTAAAAATTTTAAAAGTATCATATATTTAGAGTAAGTTAAAATCCTATTAATTCAAAGAGGGATTATGTAAATCAACAAACAGAAAATCACTTCATTTCCTTACATAGTGGATGGACCTCAAACCATCTCTTAATTATGATATGAGGCACTTTTTATGTGTATTTTGATGGAAACAAAACAAAATAAAACAAGAGTCACAAGACAAATACGTAGGAGACCTGACTTCTAAATCCAACTTTTCATTAACAATTTATGTCACTTTGGAAAAGTCACTTCAACTTCATTGATCACAGTTTTATCAAATGACCAAGAAATGACACCTCTAAGGCTTCTTGTAGTACTAAAATTCCTTTTTTTTAAAATACAAGTTCATTCCTGACATTTGGCTACTCAAACATTGTTAATAATAACAGGATGAGGGGATGCTGAAAGAAGTTGATGAATATCTAATATCAACAAGAAATTTTCACCTACTGACTTTGGCATAGTAAAGTATTTTTGCTTGTAGTTGGATAGCCTAGGAAAGCCCATTAGGATAAAAAATTCATTCCAAAGAAATAGCTACAAAAGGGTCAAGTCACAAGAGTGCTTGCATGTCAGATGGAGCAATATTTCCAGTTTATTTAAACCTATTCATGAGCAAGTTCATGGGACAGAGAAAAATTATATCCACTTAATACTTTTTCTCCATTTATATTAGTTCTGGCATGTAATGAGTCACCTTATTTTCTCTGTTAAAATTACTTTGCAACTTTGTTTTTCTTTAAAGCTATAAAATATTATTATGCATTTTTGTACAAAGGAAATTGCTTGTTTTTAAAAGATGTTTTTCCAAAATGAAATAGTAGTGAATCTTTATCTTTTCCTGTGTGAAAAAAACAAAATGTAGCAACCAATACTTGTTACTATATCCCTATTATATAGTACAATATCCCTAATGAAGAAGTAGCTAAATATATATTTTAATTGAGAAGAATGGTCTCTATTACATAGGCAATGGACATTAGTTTTGGAAGAATCGAATTTCTCTTATTGTCATCATTTTTAACCCTTATTTTCTATTTTAGAATTGATACTAAGTATCAGTGCAGAAGAGTCCAAAGGACTGGGCAACTGAGGTTAAGTGACTTTCCTGTGGTCACAACCGCAGGAAATGTCTGAGCCCAGATTTGAACCCAAGACTTCTCATGTCCAGAGCTGACCTTCTAACCACTGAGCCACTTTGCTCTCCCAAGGCATCTTCTTCTTCTTCTTCTTCTTCTTCTTCTTCTTATTATTATTATTATTATTATTTAATATGTTAACTTAGTTAAATAAATGGGTTAGTATCTAGTCTTGTATTTACTCATGAAGTTCTAAGTTTGAAACCTGCCAAAGTGCTCACTTGCAATGTGATCTAGGCAAGTCATTTAAACTCTCTCAAGCTCAGTTTCCTTGTCTTTAGGATAGTAATAAGAACACCTACTTCATATGGTTATTCTAAACATCAAATGAGAGAATATAAGTAAAGCATCTTGGAAATCTGAGAGCACTACCTAAGTGTTGGCTTGCTAATAAAATACTGAAAAAAGATAAAGTCTTTTCTCTTCCTCCTCCTTTCCTTCTTAGGTAGGTTTATATTTTCTGGGAAAATATAATTTGTTTCATTTTTAAAATATATCCAGAAATGGTATTGTTATCATTTTAAAAGAATGACTGTGTAAGCCAATATGAGGAAGAAAAAAATGGTAGAATGAAATACCTCAGAGGACATTTTTGTTGTACAACATTTGGCCTTAAATAAATGTATGGGCTTTCTACTGAAAATATATTACATATGTCAAAGGAACAGTAATTAAACTGCTCCCTCTAAGCCTTTTTGATAGGCCATTTTCAGAATGAATGGTTGAGGCTGAGAAAGGGCACTTGGCATTTAAGAACCCTACCTTTAGGATATTATTCTGCTTGATTTTTCCCTTCCCATAATTTCTACTTTTTCCCCCAACTTAGAATAAAGTTAACATCTGCTATTTTTGTGAAAGATGACCTTACACAGAAACATAAAATAAAAGTTGTTTATGGTGTGTCTTTAATTATTTTTGTCATTGAATAGAAATGATTAATAAGCAAGAACACATATAAATCTTAAAGAAGGATGACAGATTTAATAGGTTGGTCATGGTAAAAATGGCAAATTTTGCAGTTTGTCATTGATGAATGAAAATGGATATAAACCACAAAGTCACTTGTAGAAAATTGTTTAAAGTAATTATTACCTGTTTAAGGTTGTTTTCTGATGAATGAATATTAAAAAGAAAAATGGCAGTTTCTGATAAAGACCTGCAAATTTTTCCTAAAGATTAAGCTATTCATATATAACACTAATGATGTGAATTCTTCCTAATCTTTATAAGCCTCAGATAAAAGTTTAATTAGTCTTGGTATAGGAGAAAAAAAAAGATTTAACACTATATAAAAGTCATTTTTTTCAACTAAAACACAATTGATTTTCTTTTTTCCCCCTCACTCATATTCCAACATAGATGTGTAATTTACCACCCATGAAGTCACTACAGTCCTGGAGGAAGCTTTCTGACTATCACAAACACTGAAGAATCTTTTATTTCAGTCAGCAGGGGGACACCATGATGGAATCAATGGAGAGACCTCTGCAAAATTCAGTCGAAAAGGCCAAGATTAAATTTAGACCTCTTCCTGCCAAAGTTCTTTGTGACATTTTTCTACTTTGTCTTTTCCCCTTCCATCTCGCTTTCCCTATATCTTTTCCCTTTGTCTTTCCTCTACATTTTCTTCTTTGCCTAAATTCCCTTCTCTTAAGATATTGCATTAAAAAGATTAAATATAAAATAGTTAATTTGGCCATATTAATGTATAAATAAATCAGGTATTTATTAGCTCCCTGACTAGCTTTATTAGGCTAGTCGCAGGGGATACAAATGCAAAAAAATGAAGAAATCCTTATTCTCAAAAAAGTAAAAATGTAATGGATGAGTCAGCTAGCTAGTTTACGTATAATACTCTAAGTTTTGCTAAATGCTTTGTTTATATTATCTCATTTATTTCTCTTAACAACCCTTTTGGCTTCCTTTGGAGACACTATTTCTTAGCTCTAATCATTTTGTGTGACTGCCCCTAAATATCTAGAAAACTATCTCTTCTTAATATACACATTCTATATTCTCTGACTTCCCTTATGCTCAGCTAAAATTCTATCTTCTTCAGGAAGACTTCCATAGTTTCTTTTAAATTATGGTTCTTAATTTAAACTTAATGATTTCCTATTTATCCTGTAAATAACAGAGTCATTAGACTTTTGAGAAGAGGTATGACATGATCAGACCTGAGGGAAGAGACAGGGAAGCAGGAGGCTTCCTGCCATAAGCAATAATTATGATACTATTATGTATTATTAAT
Organism: Gracilinanus agilis; assembly: GCF_016433145.1. Taxonomy (NCBI): domain Eukaryota; kingdom Metazoa; phylum Chordata; class Mammalia; order Didelphimorphia; family Didelphidae; genus Gracilinanus; species Gracilinanus agilis. The sequence goes on from NC_058135.1 coordinate 84,681,708, forward strand.
ATTAAATATGATACTATTATCTTTCTCTTATATGTCCCCTTCTCTCTTCTTCAAAAGCTATATAGGAGAAAGATAGAAGAAGAATGATCGACCCATAACAACTGGTTGACTGTGAAAATTGAAGGAGAGGGAAATGTCAAGAATGATTGTAATTATAAAATTAATAACATTCTTCCTGAATCCAGAGACATTCTGACCTACATACCAAGAAGGACTTCCTTTTACTAAATAAACTAATGAATGAACAAATAAATATAGAAATGAATAAAAAATTATTGGATAGATAATAAATAAATAGGTAAAACCACTACTTTAAATCGTATGTAAACATGAAAAACAAACGGAATGAACCTCGTTGGAAAAGACTTGCAGGTTTAAGATATAATAATATAATTGAACAAAGTCAAAAAATGAATATACTTCATGAAGTTACAAGGACAACAAAATGCCAAAAAGAAAAACAACATGAGTAATACAGATGTGCCTTCAACAAACTTTCTTACTTATCTACAAAAAATTTGCATACTGATGAATTAATTCTTAGTCTACCCATCATTATAATTAAGAAAATTGGATGATATTATTTATGTTGGAAAGGAAAGTTCTTCATATATTCACATAATAATATGTTAATATTAAAATTTTCATTACTATATTATCATTTTTGACAAGCAAACTGAATACCACCTACTTGAAATAGTGAAAATACTGAAAATAGTGAAATAGTATTTATTTTGAATTGAATTGCTGTTTTAGGTATTATAAAAATAATCCCACGTGAGGAAACTCTTTTTGATAGTTCATATAAGCAATGTTTCTGCCCTTGTAGTTTTAGAAAGTTATTTAGGGGATGGAAGAGGAAGTGAGAGGTTAAGTAATTTGGCCAGTCTGAGTGAAATCATTTTCATGAAATGTCATAATTATATCTTTCAGACCTCAGTCTTGAAAACAGGTCTTCTTAAGTCTGAGTTTAATTGGCATTCACTAAAGACTTGCCTCTCAAGTGAAGGACTGTATTAATAAAATTGGGATTATTTCATGCAAACTCTTTATTTTCATCACTAGATTTATTTGGCAAAACCTAACACAAAACTAGTCCAAAATTTAAAAATAACCTGGGCAAACTGACCTGAAATTAAGTGAGAATTTTCAATAGCTATGTGATCCCTATACCAGACAACATTCAGTCAAAGAACAGTGATATAGACCCTCCCTCAATGCATTAACACAGACTTTCTTCTTTTATTACTCTAAGTTTGAACTATGAAAGCAGCATGTGCAGTCTATGGTCATAAACAAAACTGAAAGTTCAGAGAAATGCATGAAAGATTTGGTAGGTAAAAAAATTCTCTTCAGGATATATAGAAATGGTTTTCCAATTTGGGATTTAATTTGTACATCCTACATCTGAAGAAAAGATGAAAATTGGACAAAGATCTATATATTTCCAAAAGGTCACATAGCATTGGGTTTTTCCAAATAACACTCACAAATTGTGAAATTTGTTTGCTTAAAATCTTAGGATTTTATGACTTATTTTGAAAGTATGTGATCTGACATGTGAAAAATATTTCTTCTATTTATGTGATCTATTTTCAAACTATCTGAATTATATGAATATGAAAATAACAACAACAAAATTGAGCCATATTCATCTTCATTATGAACTAAAGCATTCTTACTTAGGATGTTATAATCAAAAGATTTTGAACGTACTTTACCATCAATACCATCTTTCAGACTTTTCTTCGAAAGCTGGAATTCTCATGAATCTCAGAACCTTTGATACCCAATAGTCACAGGTGGATAGAACATTAAGAAAAAAGATATTAATAGTAGAATAAGCATAAACTAGTGGGATGTGAGGAGTAAAAGGCACATTTTACTGTAGCAGAAAATATCTAGATGTGAAAAAGCCTTCTAGATTGTGAAAATCAAGCAAAGGATGTTAGATTTGTTGTCAGAAGGGTGATAAGATGGGGAAAGACATTGCATGTGACTGTTGCCAGTGCAACTTTGAATGAGTCATTTATTTGATCTGGGCTTCAGCTTTCTTGTGTTTAAAAAACAGAACAAAACTGGAAGATTTCTAAAACATCTGACAATTTGCACACCTACGATTCTAGATTTTTATGTGGAATAATTACAGAAATAATGAACTTTTTTTAGAAGTCCCTCTAATAGAATCAAGGAATTATTTAATATATTTACAGGTGGGATAGGATAAAGACTAACTCCTGAGATATATCATTTTTAAACATTTATAAATGCACAAATAACTACTCAAATTAATTCATTCTATCTTTAAATTTTAATGGATATCTGCCTGAATAGAGTAGAAATACAATATAATGAGGCTATTGATCAACTGTTAATATTTTGTTTGGCAAAAGAATATAAATGACTTTCTAGCTAGATTGAAATAAATGTATCCTCCTCAAATATGAAGGCATTATGTAGAAATTGACTTTAAAAATTGTGTAAAATATTTTAGCTATCATTAATCAAATGAATAAGCTATGTACAAATTTTCTTATATTTCAAATGTGTTGATAGTTAAATTAATTTAAGTCACACTAGTCCTTTAGGAAATTCTGAAGGGCAGATATGAACTATGGCTCAGAACATCCCATCTTTGAACTCAGAAAGACTATGATTTTGGGCATAACCCCAAAGATTACTCTTTGACGCATTATTGATGACGTTCAGAATTTATTTGGGAAAACATGTTTATGGCTTTTGCATTGGCATTGCATCTACATGGATGGGGAGAACAGGATTGATCCCTTTTTCCTGTTTAATCACTCAAGATAAAATGTTTTGAATAAGGATAGCTTTTATTTGAAACTACAGAAAATGAAAATTATAAAGACTTTGAAAGAGCCCATGAACAAAGAAAATACCAAGAGTCTAAGTAGTTTACACACATTGTACAGAATTGTCCCTATATTGCTAGTCATGGTTTTCCAAAGGGAATAGACTCCAGCAAATCCAGTGCTATACCCTGATTTGAACATTCATAGAATGGAAGTAAATTTGAATTTCCCAGAGGGGAGGGGAAACAACAAGCATGTGTGTGTGTGTGTGTGTGTGTGTGTGTGTGTGTGTGTGTGTGTGTGTGTATTTTATTCCAGTGAATTCTGTTCTTCCATGACTGTCCAAAACAATCTTCTTTTTTTTTTTTTAGATCCTATTGCAGAGGCATCTGAAAGGTATAGTTTCAGCTGGCAATAGAACTGACAGATGACCAGAAGTCCCTCTCAAAGAGAAAAATAAAAGGTTTAGTTCAGGAACAGAGGACTCATTGATAGTAAAGGAAGTTGAAATAAATGGTTTCCAGGTTGTGCTGGTATCCAGTACAAGGATAAGCAGGAACAACGTCCCCAAGCTAGTTGAGATGCTAGGGAAATCCTGCCAAGCAGGGGAATGGAATAAGCAGAGCAAGCTGAGTTGAGTATCCCAGATTGGACCAGAACATCGATGTGATTGGAATGGATAATTTAAGCTGCCTACCATGTGACCTCAGAACTTTTTTTACAAAAGACCTGCATATAAAGCTGTGTACAATACTGCAATAGTCGGCCATGACTAAACAGTACATTACCTAGAAATAGGTAGACTTCACAGCCTTGGGCCAAACAAGGGCCAACAAATGCTAGAGAGCAAACAACAAAGAAAAGGGTCGGAACCTGATCAAATCTGTCACTCTCCATGAGCTGAAACACCCTGGTAGGGTTTTTTTTAACATTTATTAATAATCATTTTTAACATGGTTACATGATTCATGCTCCTACTTTCCCCTTCACCCCCCGCACTCCCCCCACCCATGGCCGACGCACATTTCCACTAGTTTTGTCATGTGTCCTTGATCAAGACCAATTTCCAAATTGTTGGTAGTTGCATTGGTGTGGTAGTTTCAAGTCCACACCCTCAATCACGTCCACCCCGACCCATGTGTTCAAGCAGTTGTTTTTCCTATATGTTTCCTCTCCTGCAGTCCTTCCTCTGAATGTGGGTAGCATCTTTACCATAAATCCCTCAGAATTGTCCTGGGTCATTGTATTGCTGCTGGTACAGAGGTCCATTACATTCGATTTTACCACAGTATATCAGTCTCTGTGTACAATGTTCTGGCTCTGCTCCTTTCCCTCTGCATCAGTTCCTGGAGGTCTCTCCAGTTCGCCTGGAACTCCTCCAGTTTATTATTCCTTTTAGCACAATAGTATTCCATCACCCGCATATACCACAGTTTGTTCAGCCATTCCCCAATTGAAGGACATACCCTC
>NC_058135.1:84686112-84701095 GCF_016433145.1 Gracilinanus agilis
TGCAAGTTCAAATTACAAGTGACCACTTTTTTTTTCCTTTTAGGTATTTTTCATGCAGTCTCCCAAAATTTCATTGAGTATTTCAAATAAATCTCAACTTTAAAAAAACTCTGTGATCCTTCTAGAATCTATGATTCAGAACAGAATTGTGAAACATAAACATAAATTATTCCTTAAGCATTATTAAGTGATTACTACCTGTGAACTCAGACAACACACACACACACACACACACACACACACACACACACACACACACACATATATATATATATATATATATATATATATATATATATATAATGACCTGAATAAAGGGTTTACTCTTTTTCTGCCTTTCTTTCCTTATGTGTAGAAACAAAGGAACTGCATAAGCTGGACTCTAAGGTGGTTTTAAGCTCTGTATTGTTGATTCTAGACATTGGGCTAAACACTGGAAATAGGAGCAAAAAGCCAATTTCCCATGTTAAAGGAGCCTATATCTAATGCAAGAATATATATATATATATATATATATATATATCAGCACATTAATAAAAAATACAGAGTAGAAACAAGATAATCTTAGTGAGGATGGGAAAAGTAGTTGTGGGGTTTTGGAAAAGGCCTACTAGATATTTTGTTATTCCAGCTAAAGGGAAGCCAAGTATTCCAAATGTTGATAGCAATAGAAAAAAATAGAAAATTATTTCTAGGAAAATTTCAAAAAGTGCAGAAAATATAGAAATTATCTTTAAAATACCCAATTAGAGTCTCAAACTATTCTAGAAATCAATGTATTTAATCAATAAAAATAGCAAAGACTACATTTTAAGACTACATATAATTTAGTACCTTTATCACTTATAAATTTTATGATTCCTATTCCAACCACAATAATAGTAGAATTAATAATAATATACCCTTGTGACAGTATGGTTTTTAGAAAGATTTGTAAGTCTATTGATATGGGTAGTATAGTAGTTTATAGCTTTTGTTCTTTCAAGTCAGAGAGATTTAATAGCCAAGTACAACTATGTGACAAAAAAGGCTCTATTTTTATACTTTTTCAATTTCTTTCTACTTTACATGTGTTTTTTTTTACTTTGCTTTGCCTAATACTTTCTCTAATCTAAGAATTTCTATTTTTCTTCTCTTTACAGAAAAGGGTCAGAATCACAATTAGAGTATGTGTTTATTAACATGGAATTGTCTTTTTCAATCAGAAAATAATTATTTTATCCTTTTCTTCTTTGAAAAGGAAAAATAAATGAGATATCTCTATAAAATCATTTTGGTTCATTTTTCAAATATGTATACATTGCTTCTTTCTTTTCTCAGAATTCATTCTTATTCTTATGAGCTTGTGATTTGTTGCCTTTTGTTTGTTTTTCTTGTTTCTAAAATATCTAATTATTCTTATCCACTTATCCATATAAATTATATTAAAGTATACCTTTCAAAATGTAAAAGTAGTTTTTCTACATTGAAAAGTATGTGAAACTTTCTTGAAACTTAGAATTCTAGAAATGACATTAAGTTTTCATTTAGTTACTTCTCTTGACTTTATATGGAAAGAATGTTTCCAGGAACACTTTTTATGGAAAGCCCTGAACTTTAGCAAGAAGAAAAACAAAGTAGGAAATAAGTGGGCAATTAGATTTCAAGACAGTCAGCCCAATTAGAAATTAGGGGTAACTTCTGTTCTTATTATAACTTAGTGTTAATCTTCTATTATGCTAGCAAGATACCTCAGAAATATTGAAAGAAAAGGCAGAAAATCTCTCATAAATAAAGTAGGCTTGGAACAAGGTTATCTAGGAAAGTTTATCTGGAGCAGTGGTTCTTAACCTAACATCTATAGATCTCCAAAAGGTCCATGTATATAATTCTAAGGGAACTTAGTTCATAAACACTCACATATACATAGATACACACATATGTCACACATATATAAAACTATTTTTCAGGATGGTTAGCTTCCTTTGTAATACTATGTGTTTCATTTTATGCATTAAAATGTTATTTTGATGTAGCAAAATTGGGACACTAATTCATTGCATGTGGAATTGTGAAGTGATTCAACCATTTTGAAAGAATTTGGAAATATGACTAAAGGGATTTAAATGAATGCATGTCCTTTGATCCAGCAACACCACTACTAAGTTTATATCCCAAAGAGATAAAAAAATGGTAAAGGATCTTTTTGTTCAAAAATATGTATTGCAGTTCTTTTTGTGGTGGCAAAAAAATTGGAAAATGAGGGGATTTCCTCAATTGGGGAATGGCTGAAAAATTTGTGGTATGTGATGGTGATGGAAAACTAATGTTCTATAAGGAATGGTGAAACACTCAATTTCTATAAGAACTGAAAAAACCTACATGGACTGATGCAGAGTGAGATAAGCAGAACCAGGAGAACATTATACACAGTAACTGAAACATTGTGGACCAATCAAATGTAATTAGCTTTTCTACAAAAAGTAATGCAATGGTCTAGGACAATCCAGAGGGACTTACAGAAAGAAGGCTATCCACATCTAGAAAAAGAACTGTGGAAGTAAAACTCCAAAAAGAAAGTATGTGATTCATCACTTGTTTATTTGGGTATATGATTTGGGGTTTTAGTTTTAAAAGATGATTACAAAAATGAATAAGATGGAAATAAGTTTTGAGTAATAACACATGTATAACTTAGTGGAATTTCTTGTCAGTTCAGAGTGGAGGGGAGTGAGGAGGGAGAGAATATGAATCATGTAATCGTGGAAAAATATTTTAAAAAGAAAATATTTTGAAATTTCTATAGACATTACAGTCTAAGGATTCCATAACACAACACGTGATAAGAAACCCAGTTGTATAAATCACACAGGCAAGAAAAAAGATATTGTATCATAGAAATTAATTAGAAGGTCAATTAGAAAAGGGGCCAATAAAAATGACCAAAAAACCCTTAAAATTTGATTCCAAAAAGAATGAATAAATTTGGATAAAAAATCAATTAAAAACATTTTATTAAGGACTTAGTAAGTAACAAACCTTGTGCTAAGTGAAATTTTACAAAGAAAAAATAAGGGAGGAAAAAGTAGGGATAGATAACAGAAGGGAAAGAGGAAGGAGGGAAGAAAGAAGGAATAAAGAAGGAGGAAAGGAGGGAAGAAAGAAGAAGGGAAGAAAAAGGGAGAGAAGAAATAGGAAGGGAAGGCAGATGGAAGGGAGGGAGGAAGAAAAGGAAAGAAAAAAAGAGAGAAGGAGAGCAGGAATGTAGGAAAGAAAGAGTTAGTATCTGATCTTCTGTAGCTTAGTTATAATTCAATAAATACATAAAGGGAGCAGCAGCCAGGCAAGAACACTGTTTTCCAGAAAGTTACCAGGATGTTGAGTGAAGCCCCAGGATTGTGGATTAATATACATTATGTAGAAACAAAAACAGAGTTGTTTTTATTATATTTATAGTTTCAGGACAGCTAAGGGGTGGAGAAATTGATGAGGAACCTGTGCAAAAGGTTGAGAGGACAAAGTAAAAGGAAACATGCCTGGGACTTTCCTGAAACAGTCATCTACTGAGGAGTGGAAGGACTCCAGAATGAAAGTTCCTTTAAACAGTTTTTGTTTGTGTTCTGGTGTGGACGATGAGGCACCTTTGCAAGATAGTCATAGAGAAAGTGGCAAGACGAGACATGGTGCTCTTGGGGGAAGATTTCTGAGGGATATGCTATGTATGATAATGAAGATTACTTTGAAATTCTTCAATATTTTTCTAAGGAGATGAGATTTTTCAGGTCCTCAGTAAAAAGGGGCCGCCCTGAGAGACTTGAGGAGAGAAGACAAATGAACAGTTTCAATGAGAAGTGGTGAGTCCTGGCAGAGTCTCAGTAGTCGCAGAGAGGTCAGTTGAGGAAAGGACATCCTTAGAATGTTGGTAACACCCAATGTGCAAACGCTGGGAGCACCCGGGTATCTCTTTCTCAACTGTAGGGGTCTATGCAGCTCAGGGGTGGGCTCAGTGGCAAAGGAAAACCAAGAGGGAAGGTTCTTTAGATGAAGCTAAAGCAATAGGGGACTGAAAATGAGAGTGTGTCCAGAAGAAACCGTGAAAGGGAACCCTTGGGGCAATTTTTTACACCAGTAGAGGGGCAAGAGAAATTTTACAATGATTGCAGTGGGTGTATGTACTATGTTTGAAGTTGTGCCAGTATTATTAGCAAAATACAAACTGGTCTGTAACCTAAAACAGTGAGTAAAAAAGGAACATAATTTTTTTTCTTTTGATTATTAGCGAAAATTAGACATTCCTTAAAATATGGTTCATGGAGGAAGTAAAGGAAAAAAAAAAGGCCACTGAATATTTGGAGCAAGAGAATAGGTAAATAAAAAGGGAAACAATCCTATGAAGAAGAAGCAGCAGCATCTTGTTCTTTAGAATGTCATGACTGAATGAACAGATACCATTAGGTGAGAAATTATCCAGGAATTTCCAGAGGAAAAAAGAAATAAGCAATGCTGCTTGTCTATAGGCATAATTGTTTGCTGCTTATTTGTTGACCTTTAGCAAAAGTAAAAGTTGTTTGCTTAAGATATAATCAGAATATACAGAAGAGTTTCCTTGTATCTGTCAGTCTCCATGATCACAGATCATTTTTATGATTCTTCATTTCCCTTTCACTTGTCAGTTTCTTGCACTCTGACAATCCCCCCAATTGAAACTATTTTCCTCCTACTTTTCAATGATCTCTTTGTTACTAATTTCAATTATAGTTTTTTTTTCTTCCAGAACCTACTTGCCTTCCCTGCAGTTTTGACCCAGTTGATCATTCCTGTTTCTTCTGGAAACTTTCTCCTCCATTGTATTCTTTAATATTGTTCTGTCTTGTCCTGACTCTCTTACATGTCAAATCATTCCTCAGTTTTCTTTGCTGGATTATCATCCATTTCCTACTTGTTAGGTAAAGGTTTCTTCCGAGTGGCTCTCCCAGTCCCTATTCTTTGCTCTATTTATATACTCTTCCGTTATTTTAAAATAACATTTTATTGCTATTATTTTTAATAACACTTAAATTTCTCCATTCTATACAATGGACAAAAAGTCCTTCAAAATATGATCAAGGACAAAGTGAGCATACCCACTGTCACTCCTCTTGCTTTATATAGAGTTAGAATTGCAAGTTATTGCAATAAGATAAGAAAAATAAATTAAAGGAATAAGAATAAGGGTAAGATTAAGAGCCATTTCCTATTTTTAATTTTAAATTCATTTGCATTTTCAAATTATCTCTCTCTCTCCACCCCTTATTTAGGATTATCTAAGTATGCTATTTCCTCTTCTGTTAAATGTGGGTAATTTATATTTTTGTAAATATTCATCTGTTTAATTTAGATTGTCAATTTTATTGCCATATAGTTGGGCAAAATAGCTCCAAATAATTGCTTTTATTTCATCTAGATTGGTGGAGCATTTACCCTTTTCATTTTTGATACTGATAATTTGTTTTTTTAAATAAAATTAGACAAAGGTTTATATATTTATATAAGTTTTTTTTCATAAAACCAGCTCCTGGTTTTATTAGTTAATTTCTTAACTTTTATTTTTATTAATCCATCTTGATTGTTAGGATTTGTTTTTTGGTACTTAATTGTGGATATAAAATTAGTTCTTTTTCTAGTTTTGATTGTTTGATTTTTTTTAGTTATATACCCAATTAACTGATGTAAACATTTAGGAGTCAAACAAATTTTAATATGATGTCTCATTGTCATCATTATCTTTAATGAAATTAGTGGTTGTTTATAGGATTTAGTCTTTGACCCACTCTCTTTTTAGGATTAGATTATTTAGTTTACAATTAATTTATAATGTGTGTATAGTTTTTATAATTTCAATTTTATTTCAGTAGGGTCCAAAAAAGTTGTATTAAATATTTTTTGCTTTCTTGTATTTGTTTCTAATCTTTTTATGGATCTGATGTACAGTCAATTTTGTGAAGATCCTGTACGCAGCAGAGAAATGGTGTACATTTTTCTCTTCTATTTCAGTATTTTCCAGAGGTCTATCATGTCTAATTTTTAGAAACTTCTTATTTCTTTAACTGTTTTCTTGTTTATTTTATGGTTAGATTTCTGTAGGTCTAAGGGATAATTTTGTCACCCAAGAGTATCATTTTACTCTCTACTTCTTACAATAATGCATTTAAATTTTCCTTGAAGAATTGGGATGCCATGCTATTTGGTGCATATATATTTGGAATTGATATTAATTCAATAATTCTAGTATCTTTTATCAAAAATCTAATTTACTACTTTTTACTATTTTTGCTTTAGCAGATAGGTGGTAATAGTGGATAAAGTGCCATTCCTAGAGTCAAGAAGATGCATTTTCGTGAATTTAAATCAGACAATTCCTAGCTGTGTGTCTCAGGAAAAGTCACTTAACCATGTTTGCCTCAGTTTAATCATCTGTAAAATGAGCTGGAGAAGGAAATGAAAAATCACTCTAGTATCTTTGCCAAGAAAAACCCTAATATAGTCACAGAGAGTCAGAAAAGACTGAAACAACTGAATAGCAAAAAATAAATTTTCATGTCTGAGATTTTGATTGTTACCCCTGCCTTTTTTACTTCAGTTAAAGTATAATTAGATAAGTCTTACTCTACTTAATCTTATATGCCTTTGTTTCTTTCTATTTTATGTCATCTATCTCCATTAAACAAGAGATTTCCCCATTTCCCCTTCTATGTAAAACTTTTCCTTGTTTGCCTGTTTTGTCACATTCCCCCCCCCATATTATTCCTCTCCTTTCCCTTTTCTCCAGTGCATCCCACTTTAACACCCACCAATTTTACTTTTGAATTATCCCAATATAATAGACTTATTCCATAACCTCTTTCTAAGTAGAATCCTTCTAACTGACCTAATGATGATACAGGTCTTAGCACTTATATGTATCATCTTCTTATAAGAGTATGTAAGCAGTTTAATTGTATTAAGTTCCTTATGTTTTCTCATTGACATTTACCTTTTATACTTCTCTTAATTGTTTGAGTATCAAAATTTCTCTGCAGCTCTAGCCTTTTCATTAGGAATAGTTTAAAATACTCACTTTGGGATAATATTAAGTTTTGCTATTAGTTCTTGGTTGTCATCCTAGCACTTTGTTTTGCAGAATACCACATTCAAAGTCTTCTTATTTGTGATAGCTGATAAGACTTGTGTGATTCTGATTGTGGATTAATAGTATATGAATAGTTGATTTTTTGTTTCTTATCAATACTTTTACTTGAGTCACAAATGTTAGAATTTAGTTGTAATATTCCTAGAATAATTCCTTTTGAGATTATTTTTAGGAGGTGATATAGTATGTGAATTATTTCATTTTCCCCCCTATTATTTTAAGAATCTTTGGTCATTTTTCTTTAAAATTTCTTTTCAAATATAATTTCTAGGTTCTTTTCTATTTGATCATGAATTTTAGAAGTCTAGTATTCTTAAATAATCTATCCTTGATCTATTTTCCAGCTCAGTGTTTTTTTCTGATGAAATATGTAAACATTTCTTCAATTTTCAGTCTTCTGACTTTTCACATTTTTCTTAATATTTAATATAATCATTATCTTTCAATTGACAAATTATAATTTCCATGTAATCATTTTTCTTGGCATTTTATATCTTCTAACTTTTTTTTTGAAATTCTGATCTTAAGGAATTATTTTATTATCTTTTAAATACATCTTTTACCAAACTTTTGTCTTTTCTCCATAATTTCCTAGCTCTATTTTTTTTAAATTTTTACCTCTAGTACACTTAGTTGATTTAAAATATATATTCTTTCCTTTTTTTAAACCTCTTTAACTTTCTAGGAATTTTTTAACCTTTACTTTCCATCTTAGAAGCAATACTCTGTATTGGTTCCTAGGCAGAAGACTGGTAAGGGTTAGGCAATCCAGGTTAAGTGACTTGCCCAGGGTCACACAGCTAGGAAGCATCTGAGGCCAGATTTGAACATAGGACCTCCTATCTCTAGGCCTGGGTCTCAATTCACTGAGCCACCCACCTGCTTCCTTTCTAGGAATTCTTGTTGGGTTTGTATTTAATATTCATTACTCTTTAAGGCTTTTCTTGTTGATATTTTTTCTTCAATCAGCTTTTTCTGAATTTGTGTCTTGACCTATCCTGTAATCACTGTAGTTTTAAAGATGAAGTTCTTTTTTTTGAAGTTTGTTAATGTTTCTAGTCTGTTTCTTGACTTGAAACTCTTTTACTCTGCTTATTTCTGAATGTGTAGGAGAATGTCTGACACTAATTTCTGTCTCCTATAAGTTTCTGATGATTTTGCATTTCAGTGGAGCTCTTTAAGTATTCAATATTCAATCCTCTTACTGATTCTATTCTGCTGCCACTGATACTACTGTACTTTTTTGGCTCACAGGTCTTGTCTCTTCTGCCATGCAATGATCCTGGACATCCTCCACCTCAATTTCTAAAGACCTCTCTTTGTGTACTCCTAAAAAGACCTGGCCTTGAATATTTTCAATATGATATGCTGTTGGTAATTCTGCTCAAAATTTAGTTTGATGCATTTCTAGAAGTTAGATAGCTGCACTGGGATAAATGAGAACTCCACTTGGCAAAAATGCTCACTTCCTTTTACCATTGTTGCTAAACTCCCTGATTCTCTCCCTAATTGAAAAATTGTCCATGGATTTGAACAATTAGTTATCAAGTATATAAACATAAGCTATATCACAAAATACAGGAAGAAAATAAAAGCTCCATAAAACAAATAATTAGAGAAATTCAAATTAAAGTAAATTTAAGTTTGACTTCAACACCAACAAATTGTTAAAGTTGACAAAACATGTTAGATAGGTTATGGAAGAACAGACATATTAAGGAACTATTGGCTGATTCTGAAATGTTCTAGTCATTTTTGAAATCCACTTAAAACTGGACTCAAAGTGACAAAACCAACTTTGAACCACTCAACCACACTTCAAAGAGATCAAAGTGAAAATGGAAACATACATACACTCATTCACACACACACACACACACACACACACACACACACACACACATTTTTTTTCACCAAAATTTTGGCAAAGTGCTGGAAACTGAAAGGCACTCATTTAGAAACTTCTAGATAAATTGCAGACAAATTACAGATAAATTACTAACAGTAGATTATTATTGTGTTGTAAGAATTGAAATGCTCCAGTTTTTAAATTATGAAAATATTAGTTCATATCCTAACTCAGCTATTTACTAGCTATATGACACTAAGTAAGCCACTTAACCTATAGCTATCTTTATTCATCTGTAACAAGGGAATAATAATAGCATCTACCTCTCATGGTTGTTATGACTATGTAATGAGGCAATATTTTAAAGAATTTTGCCAACTTTAAAATGTTATAAAATGCTAATTATCAGTATTTAAAATGAAAATGAAAAGGCTTGTATGAATTAATGCAGATGGAACAGAGCAGAAACAGAGAAATGACAGTACAAAACTGATAATATAAAATTGTTACTTTTAAAAGACAAAAGTTATTTTTGATCTTTAAAAAAACTTTTTGGGTTCCAAATTCCCTCTCACATTCCATTCTCTCCTTATCTCTGAGATGATAATATAGAATTTTTATTTATAATCATGTGAAATATCTTTCTCTATTAGGCATTTTATGTAATAAATCTTTAAAAAAGAAGAAAGTGAAACATAATAAGTTTTGGTTTGCATTCAGATTCTATCAGTTTTTTTTTCTTTATAGGTAGAGGACATTTTTCATTATGACTTTCTGGGATTCTCTTGTATTACTTGATTGTCAAGAATAGCTAGATCATTCACATTTGTCATCAAATAATATTGGTGTTAATATGTACCGTGTTATTCTGGTCCTGCATATTTCACTTTGGACCACTTCATGTAAATCTTTTCAGATTTTTCTGAAATCATCCTTTTTCTCATTTTATGGCAAAATAATATTAAATTACAATCATATACCACCACTTCTTCAACTATTCCCCAATTAATTGACATCCCCTGAGTTTTCAATTTTTTGCTTCCACAAAAAGAAATGCTATAAATATTTTTGTATACATAGAGCATTTCAGAATTGTGATTAATGTAATTACAAATTAGAGCAGTGATGATGACAAATGCTAATCAACACATCCTTATAAAAAGATACTGGACTACTAAGCAAGAATGAGCAACAAAACATTTTTTCACATGGCCAAATATGAGAATTTAATTTTCTTTGCTATGCTTATTTGTTACATACAAGGACTTTATTTTAATTTTTTTTAATTTTCCAGTGGAGGATGGAGAGATGGGAGGGGTAAAATGTATTTCCTTGATAATTTTTTTAAAAAACCCTCTAATTTGAGATAATTATTATCTATTGGATTTGTTGAATTTGATATCCCTATATGATATCCCTACAATCATTACTAAGCAGTGGGTAAAGTAGTATATGTAGGTCTAAATAGTGGCTGAGACTAGATATAAAGATCTGGGAGTCATTAATATTAAAATAATAGTTAAATCCAAGGATGCTGATGAGATCACCCAGTGAGGGAGTGCAGGAGAGAAGAGGAAATAACCATTCTGCAATTTATCATTTTAGAAAGTGATAAGTATTTTGACCTGAGTCAAACAATCATCATTTGTTAGAGGGCGGACTAATATTCAGATCCAGATTTCAAGGTAGACTTTATATTACTAACTATGCCTTCTTTTTTTACCAGTTTTAATTTAAATAACAGGTGTAAATGTATTCCTCTGAACTTGCTAGTCAGTCATTTTGAGGTATCTGCTTGTTATAGTCCTCATATGACCATGTGATGATTTTCTTGCTTTTAAAATGATATTTTGAGGGGAGGTGAATTTGAAGCAACTGAGCACTTACAATAGTTGTTAATTTTAAAAGAATAGTTTGATTAAGCAGAATGTTTTGTGAATTGCATGCCAGAATGATATTGATTTTATCTGTTAATTATAACCAGCAGAAGGACAACGTCTATGTTTCTTTATTCTCTTAATTGAATATATTTTTTACCAATTCAAATTATATCATGATTTATACACATTGCTAAAAATATTGGTAATTCTGAAAAAATGAAATGAGACTCTGCCACCTCAAAGAGAGGAAGAAGCTTCATTTGTCATGTTCAGTGAAATTAATCTTTTTCATAATTCCTCATTTTGTAGGGGTCATTTTTATTAATATGACAGATTTTTTTCAAATTTCTCCTTAAGATTCAACTTAATAAAACTGTAAAGTTAATGTTTTCATGATATAAGTAAAGAAAAATATACTATTCAGTATTACCTAACGGTCATATTACAAGAAATTCAGTATTATGTTAGAATCAAAGAATCTCTTATTGGTAAGGGACCATAACAGTCATATGGAACATAAATGATCTCAGTAACACATCCCCAAAATAGTCATTCTTCCTCTGCTTCAGATTGCCAATGATGCTGAGACCTCTTGGGCAATTTATTCAAATTTTGTAAAACTGTTTAAAAATATCAGCTGGCCCACATCTACTATTTCATAGGCAGCATCAGGAAGAAGGTGGTGGATTGAGACCTGGGGCTGGAAAACAGAAGGGAGAGCCTTTCCCAAAGTTAGAGTTAAAACCCAGATCTTCTGCCTCAGTCTCACATTTCAGTGCACTTAACAATAAAGTTTCTTTTCTTAGCAAGCACATTTTTCTAGTGTCAAAATTTATAACATGCCTTCAATGAAACATCTGATCACACTTGCAACAAGGATTGTGTACTCCTTGTTGAGATTATTTTATAGGGGAATTCTTAGTCATTGATGAGGCGAATTTGATGAATGCTGAACCCCTCTTCCTACAGATACAGCCCATTCTTCTTTTGGATCAGCAAATTATGCCATCCACAAAGACGCTAAATATAAGACACTTTGCAAAGACATATAGTTTTATTTGGACCTTACGAACAAGAAATCTGCTTGCCCATATTTTTGAGTACCTCTTTAATAGATATAGAGTCAGCAGACCTGACTTTTCCGATACTTTCCATTTCTAAGATTCGATCATTTCGTAATATTATGGAGCGGGGGATGGAAAGTATCCCTCAAAATAATGGTCTGTATCTCAATGTTCTTTATAAAATGTCTGAGGGAAAAAAAGAAAGAAGCTACTGATTTTCAGCTAAAAGATTTCATTCAGCTTCATGTGATTAAAAAAGTGTACTTCCTTTTATAACATCATGTTTATTCCTCTAAAATACTTTAAAATCTCCAAGAGGATATTTGGATTGAAGAAATGATGATTGAATAAATGCAAGAACTCTTTTTCAGAATGGAATTTCATACTTTCTTTGCATATGTGGTGATATTTTAACACATATATATGCTTAGACATAATTTATTTATATAGTTATAAACCTATATGTAAATATAATACATAAAATGTATTGTGCATATGTTTACATATGTGTGTATATAGTATGTATAACTTCCAATTTTAAAGCAGTTGAAAATAGTTTATGGTGAAAATATCAACAAACCAGCCAGAAGCATAGCAATGTAAATTGTGCTGTTAGAAAATGTATATATTCAAATTGTCTCTGACTTTTGCCAATTGGCTTCATCTTTCCCCCACTTTGCCAATGTGTGTGCTGCTCCAACTGCCAGAAATTCAATGTGATTGTGATATTAGCACTGGTTTATAGTCTGAGTGCAGGAAAAATATTCCTTTTATTCCTGACATCTTAGCTTATTAACTTTAGGCTAATTTCTATGTTAAATTGATAATTATCGAAATATGTGAATTAGAACCAATCTTCTTTAGGCTCATGTATTAACTCGACATCCTTCTGGATAGAGAGAGAAACAAAACGTATCTCTACTGGACTCCCTTTCATTTTTTCCTTCATCCATTCCAAAATTGTTTTTTGTCTTCTAAATGTCCTAACATCAATAGAACTCTGCTAAGCAGTACCACCTGCCATTAGCCCACTCCACCGCCCAGTTACTGTGCCTTTGGAGATAACTCAGTCCAGCAAAGCCAGAGATACAGTTAGGAAGAAACTCCATGTCTGTGTGTGCTGAAGGGCATAGTGAGAATACTTAAGATTATAGAAGAATGTGGCAAGTGACAGTCAATCCCTTTTTTCCCCTTATTATACGTGAAACCCAGTGATGCATTGAGTCAATGTATGAGAGTAAGAGGCTTTAGATACATCCCTTGCCTCCAGGGACCACGTATTTGCAATTTGATGAATATGGCACTAGACAGCAACTCTTCCTTCTTTCATAGCAGGAAATGGGCATTATTTCTCATCAATTCATAGACTGTTAGATCTGGGAGAATTTTGGGGAAGATCCAGGTGTCCCAGACTACTTTGGCATTTTTGGTGAAGCTTCTGTATCATTATTCAGAATAATTCTTCTCTCTTCATGCTACATCAAACCATAAAAGTCTTAGCAAGTTCATGGGAAATAACAACAGTTAACATTTTTGGAGGGGCAGATATGGCTCTGGGGTCAAGAGCACCATGCCTGGACTTCATACGTAGCCTCAGACTCTTCTTAGCTCTGTGACCTTGGTCAGGCTACTTGACCTCTGTATGTCTAGGAGATAGTGAGATGCCCAGGGGATAAAATACTCTGATGCTTACTAGCTGTATGACTCTGGGCATGCCTCATAATCTCTAATTGCTTGAGAAAAGGATCCACTGGAGAAGGAAATGTTAAACCACTCCTATATTCTGTATTGCCAAGAAATACTTCAATTTAAGAGTAAAATGTGACTGAATGACTGAGCAACAACATCAGCATTTATTTTTTTTAATCCCTTTCTTCCCATCTTAGCATCAATACTGTGCCATTGGTTCCAAGGAAAAAGGAAGTAAGGGCTAAGCAATGAGTGTTAAAGTACTTGCCCAGGGTCACAAATCTTGGAAGCATCTGAGGCCAGATTTGAACCCAGGAACTCCCATCTCTAGGCCTGGCTCTAAATCTACTGATCCACTCAACTGCTCCCATATGAATAACATTTTAAAGTTGATGAAATTCTTAATAACTATTACATCACTTGGTAGCTATATCAACTCCAGAAAACTATATACTTCTTTTGGATAAATAGACCCCAAGTTAAAAACCCCTAATTGAGATCAAGAATCTCATCGTACAAATGACTAAACTGAGTTCCAAAGATGTTAAATGCTTATTCACAGAGGTCAGAGATTTAGTGCTAGAAGAGACCTCAGAAACCATGTAGTCCAAATTTGTCATTTTAAATATGAGGATGCTGAGATCCAAGGAAGATGTTATTTCCCTAAAGTGATATAGGTTGTATTACAGATACAGATTTGATCCTAAATACTCTGATTCTAGAGCCATTCTTCTCTCCATCAGTAAAGAAAAATAGAGGCAGGGATAGGCTTCCAGGAGCCAAGGCAGACCTAAGGAGTCCTCTGAATTTAAACAAGAATAAAAACATCTCAAAATGATATCAGGTACAGCTGAACAAAAAGAAAGAAGGTGAAGTAGTACTCTATCCCAGCACCAGCATGAAGGGACAGGTAGGAGGGCTGGACTTGTTTGGGTAAGAGGGGGAGAACTTGGGCAAAACTCATGCTTCCTACAGTACATCTTTTCTTATTTCCCCTTGTTGTTAATGATTTCTCCTTCATATTATTCTATATTTACCTAGTCATGCAATTTCTTTCTCTCCAGTATCATATAAGCTTCTTGACTGCAGCATTGTTTAATATTTGCCTTCTTAGTTCCTTCTGTTCCCATAATGGATGCTTAATAAATCTTTGTTGAATTAAATTTAATTAAATATAACAGAGTTAGAAGGTGAGAGAGAAAATAAATGTTCATTGAAACATTTTTTAAAATTAAGCAATTTTCTTTCTTTCTCTTCCTTCCTTCCTTTCTTTTTCTCTTTCTTCCTTCCTTTCTTCCTTTCTTCCTTCCTTCCTTCCTTCCTTCCTTCCTTCCTTTCTTTCTTTCTTTCTTTC
>NC_058135.1:84701309-84795921 GCF_016433145.1 Gracilinanus agilis
TTCTTTCTTTCTTTCTTTCTTTCTTTCTTTCTTTCTTTCTTTCTTTCTTTCTTTCTTTCTTTCTTTCTTTCTTTCTTTCTTTCTTTCTTTCTTTCCCTTATATTTTCCATGATTCCATGATTCCATGATCTTCCCTCCACCTCCCAGAGATGAAAAGCAATTCCACTGAGTTATACATGTATCATTGTTCAAACCTATTTCTGTGTTATTCGTATTTATAATAGAGTGATCTTTTAACATCAAAACCCTAATCATATCCCCATAGAACCATGTGATCTATCATATGTTTTTCTTCTACATTTCTACTCTCACAGTTCTTTCTCTGGATGTGAATAGCATTCCTTCTCTTAAGTTCCTCTGGATTGTCCTGGATCATTGCATTGCTACTAGTAGAAAAGTCTCTTACATTCAATTGTGCCATAATGTATGTCTCTGTGTACAATATTCTGCATCTTTCAATCTGTATCAATTCCTAGAGGTCTTCTTCTGGTTCATCATTGCTTTCAGCACAGTAGTATTTCATTACCATCAAATACCATGATTTATTTAGCAATTCCCCAATCAATGGACACTCCCTCATTTTACAATTTTTTGCCACCACAAGGAGTATGGCTATAAATATTTTTGTACAAGTCTTTTCTTATTATCTTTTTGTGGTTATAAACCCCGCAATGGTATGGCTGGATCAAAGGGCTGGCAGTCTTTTAAAGTCTTTTGAGTACAATTCCAAATTGCTCACCAGGATGGTTGGACCAATTCACAACTCCACCATCAGTGTATTATTCTCAATTTTGCCACATCCTTTCCAATATTTATCACTTTCCTTTGCTGACATATTACCCAGTCTGTAAAGCAACTTTTTTGATTGAAAAAAAAAAGAGATCTTAATCAATCTCTTCATTTTATGAATTAAAAACTTTGGGTGCAAAGGAGGGAAGTAAATTTCACAAGGGCATATTGCCAGCAGAGCTGAAATTCAACTGTGATTTCTAAATTCCACAACTTAAAAGCAAGTCTTTACACTTTTATTGAAGCCATGTCTATAAAATATACTTAAATTTCCCTCCTTTTCCATATATTCCTCGAAGGAAAAAAAACAATAAAACAGAATAGAAATCTGATTTTTTTCCTTTTTCTTTTTTCCTCTAAAAGAAAAACCAAATTGATATATTCTGAACAATTGACCTATATCCTCACCGTTTTAGATTTCTACACAAATGGAAATGTTATTTTACTGGGGATGTAGGAAATAGTTTTGATGATTTTGGGTTCTCATAAAGCAGCATATACTTTTATATATTGTATATTTTAGTGGACTAATTTAAAAGTTCTTAAATAAGATTTTTTCTTACTTCATAACATGATCAAGAAAGAGTTGGGATTCAATAGGATAAGTAAAGGAAATGATAAGCAGGTATTTCCTTTGAACTTTGTACAAATCATATACATATATAATTATAAGAAAAGAGATAGTGAGAGTAAAATGCTTAGGTAATGCTTTTAGAGTAGATATTTAAATATAATTAATAAATGATAAAAATCTTAATTATAATACATAGAGAGATTATTATTTAAGAGGTGTTTTGAATAAAAGATAGTAATTTTTCATGTTAATTTAGTGCTTTGATTCAAAACTTACAAGCTTTCTTATCAGCTTCCACCTTATCTTCAAGATCTGAAAATCTTAAATCAAATGATCACCTCCATTTGTTTCTGAATATTTCTTTTGTGACTCCTGATGTACTCATTCTTCTTCTGGCCTCCCTATCTCCATCTAAATGTCTTCCTTTCTCCCAGTTCTCCCCCTTCTCACATTGTCACTTGGCACCTTCACAAAGAAAGCTTTCAGAATCAATCCATTGGTGATTACTTTTTTTTTATTTTTGCTTCCCAGATTTAAAAAGACTAAATGGGAGGCCATGAGAAATTGTGAATAACTTATTGAGAACCATGTATATTCAAATACAGAGTCTCAGATGTGGTGAGAAGTTTTATGTTTTCTGAGAAGATGTGTTTGCAGATATAGAAATAGATTTTTCATTCCCTGGAACTCACACACTTAATATACAGTGCTTGCCACATATTCTGTGCTTAACGTATGCTTATTTGCAATTGAAAGACTAATGGATAATCCCATACATCTTATTACTATAGCTATTAAGATGGATATGGTCTTTATATATATATATATATATATATATATATATATATATATTAGTGAGATGTCTGTCGCATCTTAGGAATGTCACATGAAAATAAATCAATGAAAGAATTTGTATGTTTGAATCTGTCAACATTTCTATTCATACAACTACCTGTACATTTAATTACTATTAGCCACAGCAATGCATGTATGTATTTGAGAGCAGAATATGACAACATATAAAAAAGTCTGTGCTAGTGGCACCTCCATTAACTCTAATATTAGAACATTAGTAGTTAGAAACATGCATTTTAAGCACTTTTTAAGTCTCTAAAAGCACAAGTTCGATTAAAGTAAAAAGAACACACATGGCTAACACCCCATGCAGCTTTTCTTAAAAAATACAATTCTTCTCTTAGAAACCAAAAAGGGTGCAGAAATACAGATACACGTTAATTAAAAAACAGTCACAGCGCTGAGTCAAATCCACCATTGGAACTTTTAACTTTGAAGATAGTTAAAAGTTTGTTTATGTGGGACTCCTGAAATTGAAAAACAAAGAGCAAATAGATGAATGAATCTGAAATAGATGATAGTGGAACAGTAAATAATGAAGGCAAATGTGCCCAGATTAAAAAGAAAAAAAAGTTCGATCACTTAAAAGACTAATAAACGACAAAGAGAATTCAGTAAAGAAAATTGTAGAACAGTGATGACTTTGATGAGTTTTTATCTTACAACTGTGCTTGCATGATAAATTATTAGGAACAAAAAGTGAGCCAGAGTTTAAAGAGAAAGTACGCATGTCATTGATCTCCAGACAGAATAACCACTGTCGCATCTCAACTCCAGGAAGAATGGTGACTTTGAAGGTATCTTTATGACAAAGAGTCTTAAATGTGAGCTAATGCAGGAATGAATCAGAGATAAAGGAAAACAAAATCTTCATGTATTAAAAAGTTTTAGTTTCTCAAAGGAGGATGGAGAAGTTAGCTGAGGGAGAAAAACAATAGAACTCAGTCTCATTGCTACTATTTTGAGTCTCCTTGCCAGAGGCATTTAGAGAAATCCTACCTCCTGGTGGCTGCCCCAAAGATGATAACTGAAAGCTAATGTATCCAGACTGTCTGAGAAAAGAATGACAGCCAGCATTTAATAGAAATAATGACAATGGCTTCCCCCTCCCACTCCCAGCCTCCATACATTTAACAAGAGCTCTCTGAACAAGGTAGCCAACTTTTTAGTGAAGTGACTTGTCCAAGATCATAAACAAATAGGTCAAGTCTCAGAGTCTGGATTCACACACAAATCTTGTTGTTACTACATATTAGGAGTTGGAAGAGACACAGAAATAATCCACGTCTAACGAGTTTAAGTGACTTGAACACGATCATATAAATTGTAAATGGCAGAGATGGCACTTGTATACACTAGAAATTTAAAATTTAGAACCAGAGATTTTTTATGATCATTTTTATACTATATACTGCTTGTCTATCATCCCATAATAAGCTAGGAGAGTAGTACCTATAAGATTAACTTCACAGGTTTGTTGTGAAACTCAAATGAGATAATATAGTGTTTTATAAGCTTTTAGGGAAAGGTGGGAATGCATGACTATAATCTCTGCATCTGGGGAGGCTGAAACTAGGAAATTGCTTGTGTTTAGAAGTTCTGAGCTACAGTGAGATAAGAGCCAACTGGATGCCTCCACTAAGTCTAGCAGCAATAGATTTAGGTTGGAAACAGAGCAGGTCAAAACCTCTGTGCCAATCAGCAATTTGTTTGGGTCCATAACTGGCTGCCACACTTTGAGCTTGGACAACATAGGTAAACCTAGTCTCACTGTTCCCACCTCCCTTCTCATCTATCCCAAACTCTTTGGTGCATTGATGTAACCTAAGGGATAGGTCGCTGGAAGATGTTTTCTCTTCAGAAACTAGAAGTCACAAGATCAGAATCTCTGTTCTTCCAAACTTCCCCACATCCTCCCCTCCTGGGGACATATAACATTTACCTCTAGTAGAATATCTGAATTAACTCCATCAAAAAGAATAGGATAAATTAAGTATTCGAATTATACCAATTAAATATTTTTGTTATGATGATTATTATGGTCATCTTGTTTATGATTAGTGGAAGTGTTTAAATATAGCCTCAGACACTTACTAGGTGACCTTGGGCAATTCATTTAGCCTCTGTTTCCCTTAATCCACTGGAGAAAGAAATAGCAAACCACTCCAATATCTTTACCAAGAAAATCCCATGGGCAGTATTATCCTTTGGGAATGAAAGAGTTGAATACTGAACAAAAAATATATATTTGGAAAATTGTGATCTAAGAAAAAAATATTTTAGGGATGTAAGTATAAGAAATTATGAAAACTAAATGCTGTACAATTGAAAAAACTCAGGAAGAAAGAAAATGAGGAAATGAGAGAAAATCATCCATTTTCATGTAGTGAATGACTGAAATTCTTGAGAGGCAATATTTCTTAATTTTAAAATAATTTAAGTGATTGGTCAAGACATCCTAATTATGGTCAAATAAGTCTCTCAGATTCTCTAAAGATGCCAGAACCTCCTGGCCTAAGAACCTATCTGCACTTCAGCTCCTCCCTTTAACATCCCAAGAACTCTCTAACTAATAAATAGTTAAATAAGAAGTGGTCCATCAAACCTTTTAGCCCTTTCCCACATCAACAGGTAGACAGGTGCAATTTTGTCACCCACTCTGCAAAAGAATCAGTGTAAAACCTTACCATTAGCCAATATCTAGAAAAGGAACACATTCCTAAGGACGAAGAGGATGCAAAAATCTGGAGAGTGGATTTCCGGTCACTGAGGCCAGTAGAAAATCTAATGTGCAGGAACCGTTTTTGGTGTTTCTACTCCAAGCCCCTCATATAAGAATCAATATAGTATATGAAAAATAAATTCTCATGCAGAAAAAGGGTTCAAGAGAAGGAAGAGACAAATGGTGAATTTCTGAGAGATGCAATAGTGATATAATTTTGAAAAAATCCAAAAATATGTCATTTAATATCATTTAATCTCTCTCTCTCTCTCTCTCTCTCTCTCTCTCTCTCTCTCTCTCTCGGTCTCTGCCTGCATGGAAATTAGGGAAATTTATTAGGAAAAATAGTATGAATTCTCTGTGCGCACTTTCTTAGCTTCTATAAAAAAATGATTAGGTGCTTGATGTACTTAACTTACTCAGGGGTATTGCTTACAAATGATTGTGCCAATATTTTAATGATACCAATCCTTGTGCCAATATTTTTATACCAGCTGCACTGGACTAATTATCTGGTTCTCTCAAATGTCTATTTTTGAAATAATTATGGCCTTTGAGCACATAATAGACAGTATGCTGAGGATAGACAAGAGCACAGAACCTTCTGTCTGAGTTTGGGAGCATAAAAAATTGGCAGATCTTGTTCATATCCTCATTTTAAATAGTCTGCTGCCATCTCAACTATGAAATTCTTCTTTTCGATCCTGTGTCTAGATGTCAGTGTCAGATGCACATAACACTAATTTCATTATAATCATGTCTCAGCAATGTGCAGATCACCTTTTGCTCCAAAATATTAATTAGTGTCATGAAATGATCTCTCTATTAGTAAGTGACATCTCTTAAGAAGAGTCTGTAAAAAGATGTCTGCTTGAGAGGAAACTATATGAAAGGTCAATATATATTAAATTCTATTAAGTGTTTGATTCCTTTATTTGCTTATTGAAGAATATCAGCTATGGAAGAGACCATGGAGATCATCTAATTCAAATGATGATATCTGAAGAAGAATCTCATTTTATAAAATCTATCACAAAGAGGAAGCCAGGATCTTCTTTAAAATATTTAGTAATTTTTTAAAAATCTTTTGCCTCCCAACACAACCTAATATCAAAATTTAAGTTTTGTTTGACTTTCTTTCCTATTTCATGCTGCTTACTTCACAAGGTGAAACTATGGATCAGTGCTCTGACTTACAATTCAGGAGTTCTGAGTTCTAATATTAGAAGGGATTTAATCTCACTCTTTCCTTTATTCCACAGAGGTGGCTGCTTCCTTCTTCACAGAAGGTATGATAACTGCTATGTTCCCCCACCTCCCCCCACCCTCGCAAACCGGTGTAATTTCCCTTTTAAGTATAAAGTGCTCAATTACAACTGTTTTTGTCTTTATTTTAGGCAGTGGATTTAAAAGACTACTGAGCCTTTGAGTTTCTTTTCTGCTCTGTTGCTTCAAGTTAATAGAGAAAGTCATTTTTCACTTGTTTGGTCTGAATAACAGGATTATCTATAATCAACTCTCTAAAGCATTCTTACTCTAATCTACTTCTGCATAAGACATATGTAATATTTCATACAAGGGAAAAATAAACCCAGAGCAGACTATTTCCTTAAAGTCAAAATGGAACACTGTATATAAAAGAGAACACAATTCTTCCTAAACTCTATCATAATCTCTAGTTTGCGGTCAAAGCTCAGTTCAAGAATCATTTTTTTGGTAAAATTATTTCCTACCCCCAAATAATGTTTTAATATGCTTAATTAGAATATATTTTATACACTTAACATAAGTGTTCCTTCCCACAGAATTTCCTCTGCCCTTTTGGACCTCTGCTTGGCCTCAACCCCTTAGTGGGTGTCTGGAGTCCACTCAGTTGGAGGTAGAGCCAGGGTATTAGAGAGTACCAGGTCCTACCAAACATGGGAGAGTCTAATCTGATTTGCTTAATGCAAAGTTATTTAAGATAAGAAAATCTATTTTTTTACCTATTCTTTTGTCTCCTTTGGATAGATTGTAAACCTCTTGAGTCCACGTGCACTTTTGATTTTGTCTTCGGATATTTAGCCTTTTTAGCATAATAACCATCATATAAAAGTAATGGGTGTCTATTTCTGTGTTTCAATGCTATCAAATATTTCAATAATTCTAAAAATATATGCTTCCATAATTATGAATAATTTATGCTTCAATAATAACAATTTCTACTCCTTTGCCTGTAGAGGTTTTGTTTTTGTTTTGTTTTTTCCCATGATTTGCTTTTGGCAGGGTAAAATCCTCTAATGAAGAGCTTTATGATGACTAATGTTTCCAACTTTATTTAAGTGAAGATATTTCTCAGTCTATAATCATAATCCCCTAAGCTTGGAGGGATCTAAAAGAGTTAACTTAAACATTGTTGGCATAAATTTTTTGCCCTTTTTTTCTTGATTATATGTTGATAGAATTTTATTGTATTTTTTTATTCTTTTTTATTTATTTATTATTTTTAGAAAAAAATTTTCCATGGTTACATGATTCATGTTCTTGCTCTTTATGCCCCCCAAAACCCACCCCCAAGTAGCCCATGCACATTTCCACTGGTCTCTTCCTGTGTCATCAATTAAGACCTATTTCCTTATTATTGATAGTTGCATTGGTGTGGTCGTTTCAAGTCTACATCCCCAATCATGTCCGCATCAACCCATGTGTTCAAGCAGTTGTTTTTCTTCTGTGTTTCCACTCCTGTAGTTCTTCCACTGAATGTGGGTAGCACTTTTTCCCATAAATCTATCAGAATTGTTATGGGTTATTGCATTGCTGCTAGTACAGAAGTACATTACATTCTATTTTACCACAGTGTATCAGTCTCTGTATACAATGTTTTTCTGGCTTTGCTCCTTTCACTCAGCATTACTTACTGGAGGTCTTTCCAGTTCACATGGAATTCCTCCAGTTTATTATTCCTTTGAGCACAATAGTATTCTATCACCAGAAGATACCACAATTTGGTCAGCCATTCCCCAATTGAAGGGCATAACCTTGTTTTCCATTTTTTTGCCACCTCGAAGAGCACGGCTATAAATATTTTTGTACAAGTCTTTTTATCTGTGATCTCTTTGGGGGTACAAACCCAGCAATGCTATGGCTGGATTGAAGAGCAGGCATTCTTTTAGAGCTCTTTGGGCATAGTTCCAAATTGCCATCCAGAATGGTTGGATCAATTCACAACTCCAAAAGCAATGCATTAATGTCCCAATTTTGCCACATCACCTCCAACATTCATTAATCTCCCTTGCTATCATTTTAGCCAATCTGGTAGGTGTGAGGTGGTACCTGACAGTTGTTTTGATTTGCATTTTTCTAATTATTAGAGATTTAGAACACTTTCTCATGTACTTATTGATAGTTTTGATTTCTATATCTGAAAATTGCCTAATCATGTTTCTTGCCTACTTATCAATTGGGGAATGGCTTGATTTACAATTTACAATTGATTGAATTCCTTGTATATTTGAGTAATTAGCCCTTTGTCAGAGTTTTTTGTTACAAAGATTTTCCCAGTTTATTGTTTCTCTTCTGATTTTAGTTGCATTGTTTTTGTTTGTGCAAAACCTTTTTAATTTAATGTAATCTAAAATTATTTATTTTACATTTTGTAATTTTTTCTAACTCTTGCTTGGTTTTAAATTCTTTCCTTTCCCAGAGATCTGACAAGTATACTATTCTGTGTTTGCCTAATTTTCTTACAGTTTCCTTCTTTATATTCAAATCATTCACCCACTCTGAATTTATCTTGAGGTAGGGTGTGAGATGTTGACCTAAACCTAATCTCTCCAATATTGTTTTCCAATTTTCCCAGCAGTTTTTGCCAAAGAGTGGATTTTTGTCCCCAAAGTTGGGCTCTTTGGGTTTATCATAGACTATCTTGCTGATGTCACTTACTCCAAATCTATTCCACTGATCCTCCCTTCTTCCTCTTAGCCAGTACCATATTGTTTTTATGACCACTGCTTTATAGTAGAGTTTAATATCTGGTACTGCTAGGCCACCTTCCTTCATGTTTCTTTTTTTTATTATTTCTCTTGATATTCTTGATCTTTTGTTCTTCCAAATGAACTTTGTTATAGTTTTTTCTAATTATGTAAAAAAGGTTCTTGGTATTTTGATAAGAATGGCACTAAATAGATAAAATAATTTGGGGTAGAATGGTCATTTTTTATTATGTTTGTTCATTCTACCCAAGAGCAATCAATGTTTTTTACACTTGTTTAGATCTAGTTTTAATTGTTTGGAAAGTGTTTTGTAGTTGTGTTTGTATAATTCCTGTGTTTGTTTTGGTAGATAGATTCCTATGTATTTTATATTGTCTAGGGTGATTCTATTTTATTTTATTTTTTAAACCCTTAACTTCTGTGTATTGGCTCCTAGGTGGAAGAGTGGTAAGGTTAGACAATGGGGGTCAAGTGACTTGCCCAGGATCACACAGCTGGGAAGTGTTTGAGGCCAGATTTTAACCTAGGACCTCCCGTCTCTAGGCCTGACTCTCAATCCACTGAGCTACCCAACTGCCCCTCTAGGGTGATTGTAAATGGTGTTTCTCTTTCTCACTCTTGCTGCTGTGATGTGTGGGAAATATATAGAAATGCTGATGATTTATGTGCATTTATTTTGTATCCTGCAACTTTGATAACATTGTTAATTATTTCTACTAGCTTTTTAGTTGATTCTCTAGGTTTTTTTTAAGTAGACCATCATATCATCTGCAAAAAGTGATAGCTTAGTCTCCTCATTGCCTATTTTAATACCTTCAATTTCTTTTTCTTCTCTAATTGCTACTGCTAGTGTTTCTAGTACAAAAATATAAATTGCCTAGATTAACAGAAAAAGAATAGAATGTTAAAATAATACCATATCAGGAAAAGTAATTGAACAAGCCATCAAAGAACTCCCTAAGAAAAAATCACCAGGGCCTGATGTATTCACAAGTGAATTCTATCAAACATTCAAAGAAGAACTAATCCCATTACTATACAAAGTATTTGACATAATAAGCAAAGAAGGAGTCCTACCAAATTTCTTTTATGACAGTAATATGGTACTGATTCCAAAGGCAGGCAGATCAAAAACAGAGAAGAAAACTACAGACCAATCTCTTTAATGAACATAGATGCAAAAATCTTAAACAGAATACTAGCAACAAGACTCCAGCAAGTGATCAAGAGGGTTATCTATCATGATCAGGTGGGAGAGTTCCAGTAAGATGGCAGCGTAGACTGAGCGAATCTTAAAACCTCTGCACCCTTACGCACCGAGATAGAAAACAATGTGCTTCGAGAAGAAAGAGGACCAAATCTAAGAACGGGACAGAGCAGGGGGAACCCTACTGCAGCACAACTAAAGAGGTACGCCAAGAAAAAGGCTTCAATACTTGAACTGTCGGGACTGAGTGCATAGAAGGGGAATCCCAGGATCCCAAGATGCCTTCCGCACGTGCTGTGCGGAGTCTCCAGCGGCCCAGGAAATCTCAGGGCTGGTGGGTACACTGCTCGGGAGAGAGGGCCTTGCTGGCATAGGACTCAGGGAGTCAAACACAAACACTGGAGAGGTGACTGGAGGAGAAAACCAGAGAAACACAGCAAAAGTGCCCAGAAGATGGTGGCTTAGAGAGAGCCAAACCCCAGAGCACAGACAGCTTGGCTTCCTCATACTGAGATAGAGAACTCAGGGTTTCAAGAAGAAAGAAAACCAAATCAAACACAGTAGATAGCGCAGGGGGACCCCACTGCTGGAGAGCTCAGTTCAGCAAAAAATGCTCCTTGTCACCTCACCTTTTTTGGGGTTTTTTGTTTGTTTGTTTGTTTTTCCCTCCCCTCAAGGTTTTGAGGTTTTCGCCTCAGGGCAGACTAATCCAATCCATATAGATTTAATCCCAACAATTGGACAGACAAGAAGTCTTCCAAGGGTAGAGAAAGTAACTTACCCCTGGGGGGAAGATCTTTCATTAAAGATCATTAAATACATCTGCTCAAATTAGCAGAACAAGGAAGGGGGAAAAAACATGAGCAAGCAACAGAAAAAGAGAAAAGAAATTACAATTGACAGCTTCTTTCAAGGAAGTGAAAAGAGAGCATATGAAACAGAAATAGAAGAAGAGGAAGTAGTTCCAGTGAACTAGACACAGGCTTTGGAAGATCTCAAAATTCAATTAACTCAAGAACTTAAAACTCAATTAATTCAAGAACTTCAGGAACTCATAAAACAATCAAGAGATGCTGAAGACAATTTGAAAAAGGAAATACATGAGCTAAAACAAGAAAATAAAGTATTAAAAGCCAGAATTGGCCAGCTTGAAAATGAAGCAAAGAAGGCAAAACGTGATCTACAAAGAAAATTGGACCAGAAAGAGAAGGATGACCAAAAAGCCAGGGATGAAATTCAGTCTTTAAAAAACAGAACTCAACAACTAGAAGAAAATGACTTCACAAGGCAGCAAGAATATATTAAACAAAATAAAAAACATGAAAAATTTGAGGAGAATATGAAACACCTCATTGATTCAACCAAAGATCTGGAGAACAGAGCTAGAAGAGATAACTTAAGAATTATTGGTTTACCAGAACATCATGATAAAAGAAAAAGTTTAGATAGTATTTTACAAGAAATTATCAGAGAAAATTGCCCAGAAATTCTTGAACAAGAAGGAAAAGTGGAAATTGACAAGATCCACAGATCACCTCCTACATTTAATCCACAACTGACAACTTCCAGGAATATTATAGCCAAATTCAAAAACTACCAGACCACGGAAAAATATTACAAGCTGCTAAAAAGAAGTCATTCAGATATCAGGGAACCACTGTTAGGATAACACAGGATCTAGCTGCATCTACATTGAAGGACCGGAAGGCATGTAACACAATATTCTGGAAAGCAAGAGAAGTGGGGCTACAACCAAGAATCAACTATCCAGCAAGACTAACTATATTATTACAGGGGAAAGTATGGTCATTCAATAAAATTAAGGACTTCCAAACATTCATCAAGAAAAAACTGGACTTAAACAGAGAGTTTGCTGCCCAAACCCAGAACTCAAGAGAATCAACATAAGGTAATTAAGAGAATGGGGGGAGGAGAAAAAAATTCTTTTCTTTAAGGGACACAACAAATTCAATCAATTTATATCCCAAGAAGAAAAGAAGGTATTGGCAAATATTAAAAATTATTATTACCAACAGGGTAACTAGAAGAAGTTTACATAGAGGGAACAGAGACTAACTGAATAGGATGAAATGTCAAGAGATATATAAATATATATATATGTATGTATGTATGTATGTATGTATAAATATATGCAAAACTAGGGGGGAAGAAGATAACAATAAGAAAAAAGGAAGCAAACAAAAAGGAATAAATTTATATTCCATAAAGAAGCACATGGGATCAACCGGGGGAAAAATAACAATACATTGTAAGGGTAAAGAGGTTAGAGAGAGGGAATATTCAATACTTAAGTGCATTGAAATCAACTTAGAGAAGAACAATCAGATCCATAGGGGCAGAAAATTGATTCGTGCCCTATAGAGAAGTAGAAGGGTAACAAAGGGTCTGGTGGGGAAGGAAACAATACTATGGAGGGAGAGGGCTTGGGGGGGAGCACCGCGTGGCTTTAAAGAACAATAAGAGGGGAATAAGAAGGGAGGGGGGAGAAAGGGAAGTACAACAAAGGAGGGGATTATAGGAACTGATTAAAAGCAAAACACTGGTATAGAAAGAAACAGTGAAAGAAGAAAGAACAGGACTAGGAGAGAGAATCAAAATGTCTAGGAATGCAGAGTTGATAATTATAAGTCTGAATGTGAATGGGATGAACTCACCCATAAAACGGAAGCAAATAGCAGAGTGGATTAGAAACCAAAACCTAACCATATGTTGTTTACAAGAAACACATATTAGACAGACAGACAGACATAGAATGAAAATGAGAGGATGGAGCAAAATCTTTTGGGCTTCAAATAAGAAAAAGAAGGCAGGGGTGACTATCATGATCTCTGACAGAGCCAAAGTAAAAATAGATAAGGTTAAAAGAGATAGGGAAGATTACTACATCCTAATAAAAGGCAGTATACGCAATGAAGAAATATCAGTACTCAATATGTATGCACTAAATGGAATAGCTTCCAAATTTCTAAAGGAGAAGCTAGTGGAGGTCAAGGATGAAATTGATAGCAAAACCATACTAGTGGGGGACCTGAATCTTCCCCTATCAGATCTAGATAAATCAAACCAAAAAATAAATGAGAAAGAGATAAGAGAGGTGAATGAAACCCTAGAAATATTTGAGTTAATAGATATTTGGAGAAATATAAATACATACAAAAAGGAACACGCCTTCTTTTTAGCAGCACATGGAACATTCACAAAGATAGACCATGTAAGAGGGCACAGAAACATGGCAAACAAATGCAAAAAAGCAGAAATAATAAATGTATCTTCTCAGATCATAAAGCAATAAAAATAGTTATTAGTAAGAATACATGGAGAGGCAAACCAAAAACTAATTGGAAATTAAATAATATGTTTTTCCAAAATAATTTAGTGAAAGAACAAATTACAGAAACAATAATTTCATTGAAGACAATGACAATGATGAGACATCTTACCCAAACTTATGGGATGCAGTCAAAGCACTTCTAAGAGGAAAATTTATATCAGTGAGTGCATATATTAACAAATTAGGGAGGACAGAGGTTAATGAATTGGGCATGCAACTTAATAAAACTAGAAAATGAACAAATTAAAAATCCTCAGTTGAAAACTAAATTAGAAATACTAAAAATCAAAGGAGAAATTAATAAAATTGAAAGTAAAAAAACTATTGAATTAATAAATAAGACCAGAAGCTGATATTTTGAAAAAACAGATAAAATAGACAAAGTATTGGCTAATCTAATTTAAAAAAGGAAAGAAGAAAACCAAATTAATAGTATTAAAGATGAAAAAGGAGACCTCACCTCTAATGAAGAGGAAGTTAAGTCAATCATTAAAAACTATTTTGCCCAATTATATAGCAATAAATTTAACAATCTAGGTGATATGGATGAATATTTGCAAAAATATAAATTGCCTAGATTAACAGCAGAAGAAATACCTAAATAATCCAATATCAGAAAAAGAAATTGAACAGGCCATTAAAGAACTCCCTAAGAAAAAATCACCAGGGCCTGATGGATTCACAAGTGAATTCTATCAAACATTCGAAGAACAATTAATCCCAATATTATACAAATTATTTGATATAATAAGCAAAGAAGGAATCTTACCAAACTCCTTTTATGACACAAAGATGGTACTGATTCCAAAGCCAGGCAGATCAAAACCAGAGAAAGAAAATTACAGACCAATCTCCTTAATGAACATAGATGCAAAAATCTTAAATAGAATACTAGCAAAAAGACTCCAGCGAGTGATAAAGAGGGTTATTCATCATGATCAGGTGAGATTTATACAAGGAATGCAAGGATGGTTCAACATTAGGAAAACCATCCACGTAATTGACCATATCAACAAGCAAACCAACAAAAACCACATGATAATCTCAATAGATGCAGAAAAAGCCTTTGACAAAATACAACACCCATTCCTACTGAAAACACTGAAAGTATAGGAATAGAAGGTTCTTTCCTAACAATAATAAACAGTATATATCTTAAACTATCAACAAGCATCATATGCAACGGAGATAAATTAGAAGCCTTCCCAATAAGATCAGGAGTAAAACAAGGATGCCCATTATCACCTCTTTTATTTAACATTGTACTAGAGACACTAGCAGTAGCAATTAGAGAAGAAAAAAGAAATTGAAGGTATTAAAATAGGCAATGAGGAGACTAAGCTATCACTCTTTGCAGATGATATGATGGTCTACTTAAAATATCCTAGAGAATCAACTAAAAAGCTAGTAGAAATAATCAACAACTTTAGCAAAGTTGCAGGATACAAAATAAATGCACATAAATCATCAGCATTTGTATATATTTCCAACACATTAGAGCAGCAAGAGGTAGAAAGAGAAACACCATTTAAAATCACCCTAGATAATATAAAATACTTAGGAATCTATTTATCAAAACAAACAGAGCAATTATACGAAAACAACTACAAAACACTTTCCAAACAAATAAAACTGAATCTTAAGAATTGGAAAGCCATTAATTGCTCATGGGTAGGACGAGCTAACATAATAAAAATGACCATTCTACCCAAATTAATTTACATATTTAGTGCCATACCTATCAAACTACCAAAAACATTTTTTACTACATTAGAAAAAATTATAACAAAGTTTATTTGGAAGAACAAAAGATCAAGAATATTCCAGAGTTCTTCTTGGTAATCTTTCTCTTCTGGGGTTCCCGATTTTGGCTTGCCATTGTTTTTAGCATAGTGCCTTCCCAGCTTTATCTTCACACTCAGGGTCTGTCTAGGCTCCCGAGGTCTCAGGTCCCGTTGTTCTTGGGGTCAAGCCTCCTGGTGGTCCCCCAGGTCTGCCCCTCTGCCTGAGGCTCCTTCAATAGTCTCAGGGCGCTGCTTCCACTGCCGTGCTCCCACTGCATGCTCCCATCTGCACAGGGTCCCCACTCGTGGTCCAAGCCTGAGCTCGAGATCCTTGTCCATGCCTAGGGCACTGCCTTCACCCTCTCAGATGCTCAGGAAAGTCCGTGCGTGTTCTTTAGCCTCTTGGGGTCCTAAGTCTTGCTGCTCTCAGGAACAAGCTCTGAAGCTGCCAGTGACTTAATGGGTGCCCCAAACCTGCTTTCACTCTTGTGTGCTGGCCTCTGAGTTGTATGTGGTGTGGGGGGTGGGGGAGGGGCTTCTTCCTCTCACGTTTTAGTGAGAGCTGTTTCACCCCTTTATAGCGTGGAAATGCCCTGATTCCACGTACCTTCAATGCTGCGCCCTGTTGTGGGGTTCCTTTGTTCGTCTGGATTCGTTTTTATTTCCCCTTGAGGAGTCCTGTGTGCTTTGGTTAGGAGAGATCGAGCAGCTGCTCCTTACTCTGCCGCCATCTTAACCGGAAGTCCCAAGTACTACTATTCTATATCTCAAACCAATTTGTGTTTACCTATTTCATGCAATCTATTATTGGAGTAAGGTAGATTTGATTCATGGTTTAAACTCAATTTTTTTTAATTCTATTTTTGAATCAATGCAATTATTTTGGTACTGAATCTACATATTGTTTTCAGAAATGAGCCTGAGACTCTATGTATTTTTTATGCTTCAGGGTAATTCCAGGTGATTAAACATAGAGAGGGACTAGGAGAATTGATGTATAATTGATGTATAATTTTATAGTGCTAACAAATATGCTTAACAACTTATGTAAACATGTGTGTATATGTATGTATGTTTGTATAGTAGCTTCTCTATTTAAAAATTCTTAACTTTCATCTTAGAATGCATACTGTATATTGGTTCCAAGGCAAAAGGCTGATAAGGGTTATGCAATGGGAGTTAAATGTCTTGTCCAAGGTGACATGACTAGTGTCTGAGAACAGATTTGAACCAAGGATCTTCAGTCCCTAAGCCATGCACTTTCAATCCACTAAGCCATCCAGCTTCCCCTTATATTATACCTTCTTAAGTTTTTTGTTTGTTTTTACTAATCTTACAATTTTTATTATTTTTTCATTTTGGGATGACATGGCTACTTATTTGGAGAATGTTGAAAAATTAAAAATAGAAACAAAATAAAAAACCTTCATAATTTGAATCATTTTTAACTAAATAATATTGCTTGTAAATAAGAAATTTTATGTTTGGACCCTAACAAAATTAATTCATCATCTAATTACATAGCATAATTTAATATGACTTCTCATTATATAAATAGAAATATAATGACCCTTGTTTATACTAAACAAATTACAAATAAACAATGGTTTTGAAATAATTGAATAATTATCAATAATGTATTACTTCTAAGAGCTTTTTTTTGCATTTTTTGTACCTTTAATCTATTCTAATTAACTCTCTAGTACATTTTCTCTGGTAACATTTCTTTATTATTGCTTTCCTTTTTTTCATAGCCTTTTCAACCCAGACATTAGTTTACATAAAAAAAAAACACTATCTGTATGAATTTCTATGTGTAATGATTAGAATGGGTGATAGCCAAAATTGTAATTAACCCTTAAGTCATAAGACTGTTAATAGCTAGATTTATAATCCAGAGCCTAACAACTCAGTGTCTGTCTTCTGAATCTCAACCTCAGAAAACTACAACCCCCTCCCTAGCTTCCTGCTGGGTCTCATCTTATAAATCCTTACTACATCCACTAGCTCTCTTACATCACTCTCCAGGAATCAATCCCAGTTCTGCAATTAGCCTGGCACCACCCAGAAGGGCAGTGCCTATAGGATCAATTTTGTGGTTGCTGATTGACCCAAATTCAATACAAATGGAAGGAAAGTCTAAATCACTGACTGATCAAATAAAAATACAAATTCCCTTCTCCCAATCCCTCCTGGAATTCTACTGGGAGATGAACATGTTGAAATCTTCTCAATTGAGGTTCTTCGGAGATTAACATTCCTAGTCTTCCCAATGAATCATAACCAATGTATATCTCTCAGGATTCTCCCACTAAATGTGTAAAAACATTGCCCTTTCTAAAGGGGGAATTACAGCAACATGGGAACAAGAGGGAAATAAAAAAAGAGGGAAAAACCTCGAAAATGAATAGACTCATTGAGAAAAAGCCAATTGGGTACAGTTCCCTTTTGCATAAGAGTTTATATTCATAAAAATGTGTTCAACCCCCTTCAGTTCAATTTATTCTGGATCTCTTGATGCAGCATGTGGTTTCCACAGGCAACTCCATGGAACCCTCTTCCAAAGATTTGCCTTCCCAATACAAGAAACCGGCGAGGGTCTTCTCCTAAAAATCTTAGAAAAGATTTCAAACTGTGGATTTTAGGACAGCCACCAAACAATCCCCCCTGAGGAGGGTGTTGACCAACAATAAAATTATAAAATTATGAGCAAAAAAAAAAAGATTAGACAAACTCACAAGTCGTTGGGTCACTGACAAGACCCAATTAAAATGATTTATCTAGGGGGCAGCTGGGTAGCTCAGTGGTGTGAGAGTCAGGCCTAGAGACAGGAGGTCCTAGGTTCAAACCCGGCCTCAGCCACTTCCCAGCTGTGTGACCCTGGGCAAGTCACTTGACCCCCATTGCCCACCCTTACCAATCTTCCACCTATGAGACAATACACCGAAGAACAAGGGTTTAAAAAAAATGATTTATCTACTACAAACACTGGATTTACCCAACAGCAGAAAATTGCCATATTCTAAAAGAGAAAAAAGGGGTTATTAGATTCTGATGTAAGAGGGAAATAGGATTTCCGGGACTAATTTTACCTTCTTAGGGACAGGGGAACAAAAGTGGCAGTCAAACTAAGGTGCTTGTCAGAATGTGGCACTAAGGAGTCAAGCGTTTAACATTGTCAAACAGTTGCTTCCTTGAACTTCAAACAAATCCTCTCTACTTGCACAGATCCTCATCAGTGTCGCAGGAATTGGTGGGCTCTTTGACCTTGTGCTTCTTGGCATTGTACAGTGTCTCTTTTATAATTTCTTCTTTTGAAATCAGACTCAGTTATTAATAAAAGTCCCATAATATTCACCAATCAATGGCAGGTTTCCACAACCAAAGCTTTTGAGTACACAGTGATATTAGGGTTTATGGATATCATAAATTTATCCTTTAAAATAAAAAAAATTAATACTGATTCCATGTACTTCAAAAAATCAAGTATTCTATTGCAAATAAAGGAAAAGCAATAATAAAAATATTCAGGAATTCAGTATGAGTACAGTAATACAAATTTTACATACAATATAAAAATACAAATTTTAAAAAGCAAAGCCTCCAAAATTATAAAAGCTCATTTGATGACAAATCCAAACAAACCAGTTCACTATAGCCATGAGAGGTTTTACCAGCTATCATTAGCTATTTGATATGTGTTGTTTAAAAGCCTTTGAATCTCATAGATACTTGTCACAAGTTTTCCAGATCAATTTACATATGATTTCTAAGAGAGTCTATTACTGCCATTATTTCAAAATTTGACATGAGAGTTCAGAAAAAAATGTTCTACACTGTTGAAGAAGAATTTATGGGTCTAGAATGTCACCAAGAACCTAGATTATCATCCTGATGGAAGGGTAGAGTAAGCTGAAGAGTTAAAAATATAAAACCATCAAGGGGCCATCAGGTCCAAGGGGAAATCCTCCTTCCCAGCAGCCATCCAGGGGTCACTGAACCCCATGGGAAATCATTCCCATCTCATGGAACCATTAAGAGATAACCAAGGCCCATGGGAAATCCTCACACCTCTGAGATAAGATTTTAATAGCAATAAAATGCATGTATGTACATATATATACATATATATATGTATATATATCAACTATTCCAAATGTAGAGGTGAGGAGTACAATAAATGTGGAGGTGGGGAATATAATAGTGCTATTACATTTCACTTTGTCACCCATATACTTACTACTAATCAAATCAAAGGTAGGTGAATGATCAGTCAGAGATAATGGTGCTCCTAGATGTCTGAAAACCATTCTGAAAACTCATTAAGATCAATTAAATAACAAACAAAAATCACATGATTATTTCAATAGATGCTGAAAAAGTCTTTGACAAAATACAGCACCCATCCCTATTGAAAATACTGGAAAGTATAGGAATAGAAGGACCTTTCTTAAAAATAATAAACAATACATACCTAAAACCATCAACAAGCATCATACGCAATGAAGATAAATTAGAAACCTTTGAAACAAGGATGCCCATTGTCACCTCTATTATTTAACATTGTACTAGAAACACTAGCAATAGCAATTAGAGAAGAAAAAGAAATTTAAGGTATCAAAATAGGCAATGAGGAGACTAAGCCATCACTCTTTGCAGATGATATGATGGTCTACTTAAAAAATCCTAGAGAATCAACTAAGAAGCTTGTAGAAATAATCAACAACTTTACAAAGTTGCAGGATACAAAATAAATGCACATAAATCATCAGCATTTCTATATATTTCCAACACATCACAGCAGCAAGAGGTAGAAAGAGAAACACCATTTAAAATCACCCTAGACAATATAAAATACTTAGGAATCTATCTACCAAAACAAACATATTAATTATATGAAAACAACTACAAAACACTTTTCAAACAATTAAAACTAGATCTAAACAATTGGAAAAACATTGATTGCTCATAGGTAGGATGAGCTAACATAATAAAAATGATCATTCTACCCAAATTAATTTACCTATTTAGTGCCATACCTATCAAACTGCCAAAAAACTTCTTTACTGAATTATAAAAAAACTATAAAAATGTTCATTTGGAATAACAAAATATCAAGAATATTGTGACCCTGGGCAAGTTACTTGACCCTCATTGCCTACCCTTACCACTCTTTGGCCTTGGAGCCAATACACAGTATTGACTCCAAGACAGAAGGTAAAGGTTTAAAAAAAATCAAGAATATCAAGAGAAATAATGAAAAAATGTGAAGGAACGTGGCCTAGCACTACCAGATATTAAGCTATACTATAAAGCAGCAGCCATCAAAACAATATGGTACCGGCTAAGAGACAGAATGGAGGATCAGTGGAAGAGACTTGGGGTAAGTGACGTCAGAAAGACAGTGTATGATGAACCCAAAGAGCCCAACTTTTGAAACAAAAATCCACTATTTGACAAAAACTGCTGAGAAATTTGGAAAACAATATGGAGAGATTAGGTTTAGATCAACATGTCACACCCTACACCAATATAAATTCAGAATGGGTGAATGACTTGAATATAAAGAGGGAAACTATGAATATGTTAAGTGAACATAGAATAGTTTACTTGTCAGATCTCTGGGAAAGGAAAGATATTAAAACCAAAAAAGAATTAGAGAAAATTGAAAAAAGTAAAATAAATGATTTTGATTATATTAAATTAATAGGCTTCTGTACAAACAAAAACAATGTAGCCAAAATCAGAAGGGAAACAACAAATTGGGAAAGATATTTATAACAACAAACTTTGACATGGGTTTAATTACTCAAATATACAAGGAGTTAAATCAATTGTATAAAAAATCAAGCCATTCCCCAATTGATCAATGGGCAAGGGAAATGAATAGGCAATTTTCAAATAAAGAAATCAAAAGTATCAATAAGCACATGAGAAAGTTTTCTAAATCTCTAATAATTAGAGAAATGCAAATCAAAACAACTCTGAGGTACCACCTTACACCTAGCAGATTGGCTAAAATGATAGAAGGGGAGAGTAATGAATGATAGAGTGGATGTGGCCAAATTGGGACATTAATGCATTGCTGGTGGAGTTGTGAACTGATCTAACCATTCTGGCTGGCAATTTGGAACTATGCTCAAAGGGCTATAAAGGAATGCCTACCCTTTGATCCAGCCATACCATTGTTGAGTTTGTACCCCAAAGAGATCATAGATAAATAGACTTTTAGGAAAATATTTATAGCTGAGCTTTTCATGGTGGCAAAAAACTGGAAAATGAGGGTATGCCCTTCAATTGGGGAATGGCTGAACAAATTGTGGTATATGCTGGTGATTGAATAGTATTGAGCTCGAAGGAATAATACACTGGAGGGATTCCACATGAACTGGAAAGACCTCCAGGAATTGATGCAGAATGAAAGGAGCAGAGTCAGAAGAATATTGTACACAGAGACCAATACTCTGTGGTAAAATAAAATGTAATGGACTCCTGTACTAGCAGCAATGCAATGACCCAGGACAATTCTGAGGGATTTATGGAAAAGAAAGCTACCCACATTCAGAGGAAGAACTAAAGGAGTGGAAACAGAAGGAAAACAACTGCTTGAACACATGGGTTGAGGCAGACATGATTGGGGATGTGGTCTCGAAACTACCACACCAATGCAACTATGAACAATTTGGAAATAAGTCTTGATCAATGAGACATGTTAAAACCAGTGGAATTGCACATTGGCTATGGTGGGGGAAGTTGGGGGGTGAAGGGGAAAGTAAGAACATGAATCATGTATGTTAGAGGGGATGTGGAAGGGAGGTAATATGGGGTTTAGGTAGGATATAATATGAGGCTGAAGCTAGGGATAATAACTGGTAGGATCAGTGAATAAGACAAGGCATGGAATCCAAGGCTGGAGGTAATCAAGTGAATAGACTAGGTAGTAGGGAAGTTAAAGCAATATAGTGGATGAGGAAGGTTCAGTGATGAAGGATGGCAGTTGGGGTGGTAGGAGAAATAAGGGAATGTCTGAGTTCAGGGAGTATAACACTGAGGTAACAAGGATTGCCAGGGAGAGGATGAACTAATCTAACAGGCAAACAGTAGTATGGAATACAGACTAGGACTTAGGCTAAAGACAAACACTGAAGGGAAATATACTGATTGAAATTAACTACAGGCCTTAGTTAATATCACAGGAAGGGATTTGTTTTGAAGTTACACTTACTTCAAGATGGATACCCTGGCTTCCCTCAAACGCAGAGTATGTTGATTCTATTCCTCTTCTTCCCTTTCTTACTAATTAACTAATGAAGTAACCAAAATATCTGTTTTAAACACAAAGGGGTTTATTGTTTTCTCAGGTTAGATTGTCAGGGTAAAAGGATCAAGGAAGCCCTAACAGCTGCTTAGAGAAATCTCAGGTAGGGGAAGGGAAGCAGGAATGGAG
Organism: Gracilinanus agilis; assembly: GCF_016433145.1. NCBI lineage: Eukaryota > Metazoa > Chordata > Mammalia > Didelphimorphia > Didelphidae > Gracilinanus > Gracilinanus agilis. The sequence goes on from NC_058135.1 coordinate 84,724,011, forward strand.
TCTGAGAAAGGTTCTGCCTTTACTCACCTCTCAAGGTGATTTTGAAATCAAAAGGGATTAGGATGATGGATACAAAACCTCTCTCGATAAATTACTGCAAGGGTAGGGCTAAACTCTCACAGATTTGAACTAACTCTCTGATTCACTCTCCTTATTCACTCCTCTTAGACATTTAGGTAAGGGAAATGATGGTAGGAAATGAGGTAGGGTATGGAGATTTAAAGGTTTTATCTAAATTAACAAATCTCAAAAAACTGCAAAACTAGGCTATGGTTTTAATCCCCAGAAGGAGCTCGGCTGGCCCTGGTTCCCTCCACGAGTTCCCAGGTCCAACTGAAACTTTTTCCCAAGATTCTAAACTTCTAACTGACATTAGAACTCAGCCAAAGCCTGCAAAACTGTTATGCCCCCCCTCTCTGTACTACATGTAACCATGTTAACTTTTCTAAAAAATAAATATTATTAAATGTTTAAAAAAAAGGTCAATTAAAAATTTTAGCTCATTACATTTTACAAAGGTCACTATTGTAGGTTGTAATCCATATAAGACTTCTTCAGTATGGTGAGGGTAAATAACTTAAATAGTTAACATTAATAAGGCAATGAAGTCTAATGAGGTTTTACATTCATCTCCTGACTATTTGAGGTTCCTTCCCCTCCCAAGTACTATCATTCATCCAGATTCCTTTGGTTACTTTTCTGGGGTCCCCCACACTGAGGGGGACTTCTGTCTTGAGTATAGTGGGGATTATCTATGCCTATCACACTGGAGACCAGAATTCAATTCCCTGACATGGGACTATATGGTCACTCCTTGATTTGACCTTCTTTTTTCAATTTTTTTCCATTAATACATTTATTTCCTTCCTTAATGCCTCCACTAAGTCACTGTTATCTTCATCTTTCTTTTCTTGACTTTCAAAGACATGAACTGCTACTCTTCTTAATTCCTTGAGATCCATATTAGCCCATTTTGGGCTGTCCCTGACCACCTTACAACAGTTTTTCACAAATTGTCTTCTCATTCATCTGACATCCCTTTCTCTGGAAAGATCAAGGACTATATATCTACCTCCCAGCTAAATAAGCCTATCCATAAACTGAGAGGAGATTTCATCATGTTTTTGCTTCATATTTTAAAATTTTGTCCATGTACTAGGCCTATGAAAGGAAGCTCTCATTGCTTTTAGTAATGCCTCCTTAGCCTGACATAATTGTAAGTAATTTCTTTCTATATTTGAATCCCATTTTGGGTCTTCCTGTGCCCAATGAATTGCTCCCCTTCCCTGGGCCTCATTAACAGGAGAAAATTTTATTTCTTTCCCTTTCTGTAATAAACACCTGAAGCAAAATTTTCACATTGAACTATGTGGGATTATAAATGCAGTAAATATTTTCAAACTTTTTTATAACTACAATGGGATCATCTTCAAAGAAAGGTAAATTTGACTTGAATCTCTCGATGTCTTATGGAATAAAAAGTATGTGTTGTTTAATATTCATTAAATTCCCTTGCATATTGTAAGTGGTTACTTCTCTTAGGAGGAATAGGCCTTTATTTGAATTATCTTCTATTTTTGTTTGGGTTGCAATGGAGTAGGTAAAGGGACAAAGAAGAATAGTAGAGATGGGGGGAGGTGGGTCAGGTAAGGGGAGAGGTAGTTTGGGTAGAGTGAGAGATAATTTGGATAGATTGAGAGGTAGTTTGTGTACATTGATAGATGATCTGAACAGAACAAGAAATGGTTTGCACAAGATGAGAGATGCATATTTCAAGGTATTCTATCTGAGTCATGAGATCAATCAAGATATCTTTCTTTTGTTTTTTTCTTGAGGAGGAATGGGTAAACTACTTAGAAATGTGAAAGTATTCTATCAGTACACTTATACCCAGAAACAGTAATAAAAAAAGACAATCTAAAATTGTGAGATGTGTGATCTAGGTAATACTCTCTGGGAATGGGAGCTGTTTGAGATAGGCAGGAAACTGCTCTTTCACAGTGTGGGCCATGTTTTTCAGCACCACACTCAGTCGCCAATTTAGGTAGATAGGTAAAACCCTCATGATATAGCCCGAGTTTAGCTAAGAGGGTCACAGATTTTCAGTGTAGAGCACAAGCTATGGACTGCTGGGATTTTTCCCTTATAGGCTCTGAAAGATTCTCAGGGTTAAGGGAGCAATTTTAGGTATCTTTACTGCTGATCTCCCTAATTGCTCTCCCTAGAATTCCACCTCCACACTTAAGCCAATGATAGAGGCATGTGGGGCCTCAAAAGAAGCCTTAAAGAAAAATCAGACTCCCAGGAGCAGAGTTCTGGCTGTGAGATAGTAGCTCCTGGGGGCAGGATAATCTTCCCCAAGGAAGGGAGGTAGAGAGGTGAAAGCTTTCCCCTCCAAGGTGAAGCCCTGAGGGAACTGATTGTTGCTAAAAACAAATGAACAAACAAAGAGAAAAACCAGCGGGTTTACCAGGCAGCAGCAAGCACTCAGGTGTTCTTAGTTAAAGGGAAAAGACATTATCTCACCCATCTGTGCAGAATTCTCAGGGAATCAGCAGTAGTTGGAAGGCAACAGCAGTGCAGCTTATCTGTACAAGCAAAACAGGCTTCCAAACTTCTCCACAGCACCAGACCAAAGGCTTTATCTGTGAGGCTAATCTGCCCACCTGTCTATCCCAAACTGCTTTACTAACTTAAAGAGGACTTAGAACTCCCAAGTCTAGAATGTAGCTATTAACAAGCTTACTCAAGAATAATTTAGGGAGAGTAAGAAGTACTGAAGAAATGAGAGTACTTGTTATCCCTTTGTTTTATTTATTTATCCCAAATTTATCCCCAAATTTTCATTAACTCAAGTTAATCTGCCTTGCTTGATTAGTCACAACACTGTTAATAACTAGATTTATTAATAAGAAGAGAAATATAGAAAGAACGTGAAGAATTTCCTAGCTTAATAATACAAAGTCTAACAACTCTTAAAAAAAGGGGATGAGAGAGGAAAGTTGACTGGAGAGAGAGGAGAGAGAGAGACAACTCCTCACCCACAGGTCACTGTGTGGAAGCTGTTGGCACAAAGGTTATGCCTCTCCCAACTTGACAGGCTTTGCTGGGCTAAGTCTGTCAGTTGTCTCCTTTTAACAGCTGCCCATCCAGGGAACCACTGAGAAGTTGTAGGTGTAATCAACTTCTCTAATTCCTCAACCAGGGGTTGGAATGGATATTGATTAGGGCTATTGATGCACTGATTGAATAACATTGTGGATCTGACTGCGTAATTGTCTCCCCTTCCCAAGGGCTTTAGGTATATTCACCACTCAGGAAAGGTACTTTGTAACAAATAACTATATTTCATTCTAGCTTATTACGGTTAGGAACAAGGGAAAGGATGGAGGATTTGGGAACCTTATTACTAATAGTCTAAATAAATGATCAAGGCTACAGAGATTGCTAGATCAGGTAGAGACTGGAGATTCTTCACCCTCTCACTAACTCTGGCTTGACTTGGCCAGAGTCAAGCCAAAGATTAGGGGAGGCTATTGATGGTCTCCTTGAATGATACTAGTATTCTCTCACAGCTCTATTGATGATGGTTGTGATAGCTCTTTAGCTCTCTCAAGCAAGGAAGATGCATTGCAGGTATAGGGCCTACCCTCCCTCTTGACCTCCCACCTCCCAAGTTTGCTCCAGACTGAGCCTCCTTGTGCTGTGCATGACAGGTATTTATACGGTTGGCTCCAACTGAATTTTTGCCCTGGCTCATGGCACCTGGGTACATTCCGAGGTCTTCATCTGACGGTCTTGTCACTCAAAGTGATGTCCATTTTGTCCCAGAAATTCATTATAACACAACTCCGTGTCTGTCTCCTGAATCTCAGTCTCAGAAAACAACCCCCACCCCAGCTTCCTGCTGGGTCTCATATTATAAATCCTTACTATACCCACTAGCACTATTACATTACTCTCCAGGGATCAATTCCAGTTCCACAATTAGCCTGGCACTACCCAGAGGGGCAGTGCCTATGGGATCAATTTTTGGTTGCTGGTTGACCCAAATTCAAAACAAATGGAAGGAAAGTCTAAATCCCTGACTGATCAAATAAAATTGCAAATTCCCTTCTCACATATGTTAAAAACACTAATGAAAAAGTGTAATTTATTTTTCCCACATTCATCTTTTAAACAATGTTGTATCTGAACACAGATGTACTTTAAAAAAGTATCTTTATTATTGAACTGGGTGTGATTTCATGGGTTCATCGCAAGGATCATAGATTAAAAGTGTGAAGGGGACTAAGGGACCATTTAGACCAACATCTTCCTTTTACAGAAGAGAAAACTATAGTCCTTGAAGATAAAATTACTTGTTTTTGTTGACTCAGATAGCACTCATTGGAGGTGGGATTTGAAGCTAAGCCTTTTGACTCCAGAGACAATGCTTTTTCTCCATGTGTCTATGACTTTATCCTTCATAAAGTAAATAACACTAAGCACCAATTGACATTATCCATCCCTCATTTTTACCAGACAGAAAAGTTTTTTTTTCTCCTGACCTAAGAAATAAGCAAATTAGTAATCATAAAATCATATATTATATAACTATCAATCTATCAGAAAACATTTATTAAATCATATTATTTAACAGATGCCATCCTAACTATCCAACAAAAAAAACAAGTAAAGTTTCATTTGGGCAGTGATCATTTCTTACTAAAATTTTGGATCTCCCTTATTAGGAGTACAGAGAAGATATTTAATAATTTTGCCTTTGTATACACCAGCAGTTAGTACTGCATTTGTCATATTGTAGGTGTTTAATAAATGCTTTCATGTGGTTGTCATGAAGATCAAATGAGATGATATTTTTTCTGGAGAGAGTGAATTCCAGGAAAATGGCGGTGTAGAAGCAGCAAGGCTCCAGACCTCTATAAAACCCTTCACCACCAATCAAGGAGAAAGGGACCTGAGGGAACAGAAAGCCAAACATGAGAACAGAAAACAGCTAGGGGATCATCCAGTTGAACCCAACTTTAAAAGATATCTGGAAAAAAGAGAGAAAAGCCTGAATTCTTGGAAATGTCCAGGGGGAGGGGAAAGAAAGGAGGAAGATCCCAGGTACCCTCCTCTACCTAATGTGTTGAGTCTCCAGCAAATCCTGGAATCACTAGATGGGCTGAGGTGCTAGTCTGAGGGAGTGCCTTGTTGTCACAGCTATGCCAAACTCAAGGTTCTGATCACAGATGGCAGAGAGGCTGCTGGGGAAGAAATCCAAAGATGGGGAACAAATACTTCATCTTGTGCTACACCCCTTTCTCTCAAAGTTTTGACCTCAGGGCACTTGGAGGATTTGAAGCAGATCAACCCCACCTGGATTAAACCTATCAATATAGCAGACAAGAAGTCTTCAAAGGGCATGGAAGCTCCAACATCCCTCCCCCACAAACTAAAGTGAAAGCAGCCAAATTAACTTCTTTAGCTTTTACCACCAGTTGCGGAAAATATAGCCTCAGGTCCCACTAACCTAATTAGTCAACAGAGAAGAGAAGAAGCTCTCCCAGGACTGAATAGCCCAAACCCACAGATTAAAAAAAATGATCAGAGGACCAAGATTACAGTCACTAACAGGGGAGAAAAAAGGAAAAAATATGAGTAAACAACAGAAAAAGAAAAAAGAAACCACAATCAATAGTTTCTATCCAGAAATTGAACAAACAGCAAATGGATCAGAAGAAGATAAAGGACCAACAAGAAAAAACATAGAAAGTTCATGAAATGGACACAGGCTTTGAAAGAAATAAAAATTCAATTAATTCAAGAACTCAAAATTCAAATAACTCAAGAACTCAAAAAGCAATCAACACAGGATGAAGACAACTGGGAAAAGGAAATACATGAAATACAAAAGGAAATAATGTCTTAAAAGCCAAAATTGACTGGCTGGAAAATGAAGCAAAGAAGGTAAAAGAAGATCTACAAAGAAAATCAGACCAAAAGGAGAAGGATGACCAAAAAGTCAGGGAGGAAATTCAGTGTTTAAAAATTAGAAATCAACAACTAGAAGCAAATGACTTAACAAGTCAGCAAAAATATATAAAATTAAATTAAAAAATGAAAAATTTGAGGAAAATATGAAACACCTCATTGACACAACCACAGATCTGGAAAACAGATATCGAAGAGACAATTTAAGAAGTATTGGCCATAGGGAACATCATGACAAAAGAAAAAGCCTGGACATCATCCTACAGGAAATTATCCTAGAAAACAGCAATGACATTCTCAAAGAAGAGAGGAAAAGTGTAAATTGAAAGAATCCACAGATCACCTCCTATATTTCATTCACAACTGAAAACTTCCAGGAATATTATAGCCAAATTCAAAAACTACGAGACAAAGGAATAAATATTACAGGCTACTAAGAAGAAGTAATTCAGATACCAAGGAACCATAGTTAGGATAACACAGGATCTGGCTGCATCTACATTGAAAGACTGGAAGGAATGGAATATAATATTCTGGAAAACAAGAGAACTGGGTCTACAATCAAGATTCAACTATCCAGTGCAATTGACTATATTCTGGCAGGGGAATATTTGGTCATTTGTGGTCGTTTACTAAAATTAAAGACTTCCAAGCATTCATAAAGAAAAAGCCAGACTTAAACAGAGAGTTTGCTGCCTAAACACAGAACTCAAATCACCATGAGGTAATTAAGAAAGTGGGGGAAAAAAAACGAAAAAAAACCTTTCTTTAAGGGACCCAATAAGTTCAATTGACTTGTATCCATATGAGAAAAGAAGATATTGATAACTCTTTGTTTCATTTTTTAATTTTTAATATTTTTGACATTTAATTTATATTTGTAGAAAAGTTAACATGGTTACACTGTTCATGCACATACTTTCCCCTTCACCCCCAAATTCCCCCCCCCCATAGCCAATGCGCATTTCCACTGGTTTTAACATGTGTCATTGATCAAGCCCTATTTCCAAATGGTTGATAGTTGCATTGGTGTGGTAGTGTCGAGTCTACATCCCCAATCATGTCCTCCTCAACCCATGTGTTCAAGCAATTGCTTTTCTTATGTGCTTCCACTGATGAAGTTCTTCCTCTGAATGTGGGTAGTGTTCTTTACCATAAGTCTCTCAGAATTGTCCTGGGTCACTGCTTTGATGCCAGTACAGACATCCATTACATTTGATTTTACCACAGTGTATTGGTCTCTGTGTACAATGTTCTTCTGGCTCTGCTCCTTTCACTCTGCATAAATTCTTGGAGGTCTTTCCAGTTCACATGGAATTCTTCCAGTTTATTATTCCTTAGAGCACAATAGTATTCCATCACCAGCATATACCACAATTTGTTCAGCCATACCCCAATTGAAGGGCATACTCTAATTTTCCAGTTTTTTGCCACCACAAAAAAGCTCAGCTATAAATATTTTCACACAAGACTGTTTATCTATGATCACTTTGGGGTACAAACCCAACAATGGTATGGCTGGATCAAAGGGTAGGCATTATTTCATAGCCCTTTGAACATAGTTCCAAATTGCCAGCCAGAATGGTTGGATCAGTTCATAACTCCACGAGCAATGCCTTAATGTCCCAATTTGGCCACATCCCCTCCAACATTCATTACTCTCCCCTTCTATCATTTTAGCCAATCTGCTAGTTGTGAGGTGATATCTCAGAGTTGTTTTGATTTGCATTTCTCTAATTATTAGAGATTTAGAACACTTTCTCATGTGCTTATTGATACTTTTGATTTCTTTATCTGACAATTGCCTATTCATGTCCCTTGCCCATTGATCAATTGGGGAATGGCTTGATTTTTTTATACAATTGATTTAACCCCTTGTATATTTGAGTAATTAGACCCCTGTCAGAGTTTTTTGTTATAAAGATTTTTCTCAATTTGTTTTTTCCCTTCTGATTTTGGCCACCTTGTTTTTGTTTGTACAAAAGCTTTTTTTGTTTGATATAATCAAAATCATTTATTTTACATTTTGCTATTTTCTCTGACTCTTGGTTGGTTTTAAAACTTTCCTTTACCAGAGATCTGATAAGTATACTATTCTGTGTTCACTTAATTTATTTATAGTTTCCCTCTTTATATTCAAGTCATTCATCCATTCTGAATTTATCTTGGTGTAGGGTGTGAGATGTTGATCTAAACCTAATCTCTCCCATATTGCTTTCCAATTTTCCCAGCAGTTTTTGTCAAATACTGGATTTTTGTCCCAAAAGTTGGGCTCTTTGGGTTTATCATACACTGTCTTGCTGACGTCATTTACCCCAAGTCTATTCCACTGATCCTCCCTTCTGTCTCTTAACTGGTACCATATTGTTTTGACAGCTGTTGCTTTATAGTATAGCTTAATATCTGGTACTGCTAGGCCACGTTCCTTCACATTTTTTTTCATTATTTCTCTTGATATTCTTGATCTTTTGTTATTCCAAATGAACTTTGTTATAGTTTTTTCTAATTGAGTAAAAAAAGTTTTTTGGCAGTTTGATAGGTATGGCGCTAATTAGGTAAATTAATTTACGTAGAATGATCATTTTTATTATGCTAGCTCATCCTACCCATGAGCAATCAATGTTTTTCCAATTGTTTAGATCTAGTTTTAATTGTTTGGAAAGTGTTTTGTAGTTGTTTTCATATAATTCCTGTGTTTGTTTTGGTAGATATATTCCTAAGTAATTTATGTTGTCTAGGGTGATTTTAAATGGTGTTTCTCTTTCTACCTCTTGGTGCTCTAATGTGTTGGAAATATATAGAAATGCTGATGATTTATGTGCATATTTATTTTGTATCCTGCAACTTTGCTAATGTTGTTGATTATTTCTACAAGCTTCTTAGTTGATTCTCTAGGATTTTTTAAGTAGACTATCATATCATTTGCAAAGAGTGATAGCTTAGTTTCCTCCTTGCCTGTTTTGATACCTTCAATTTCTTTTTCTTCTCTAATTGCTACTGCTAGTGTTTCTAGTACAATGTTAAATAATAGAGGTGATAATAGGCTTTCTTGTTTCACTCCTGATCTTATTGGGAAGGCTTCTAATTTATTCCCATTGCATATGATGCTTGTTGATGGTTTTAGGTATATACTGTTTATTATTTTTAGGAAAGGTCCTTCTATTCCTATACTTTTCAGTGTTTCTAATAGGAATGGCTGTTGTATCTTGTCAAAGGCTTTTTCAGCATCTATTGAGATAATCATGTGATTTTTGTTCGTTAGATTGTTGATATGGTCAATTTGGTAACTCTTTAAAATTGTTATTTTCAACAATGTAGTTAGAAGAAGTTTACTTAGAGGGAACAGGAACAAATTATATAGAATGAAATGTCCAGATATATGTATATGTGTATATATATATATATATATATATATATATATATATATATATATATATTTATGTGTGTGTGTTTATAAAAATAAATATATATATATGTATATATATATAATGTATAAAACTAAGGCTTAAAATGAGAAAATATTAAAAGAAATGGGCAGACAAATTTGAATAAATTTATATTTCATCTAGAAGCATGTGGGCAAACAGGGGAGAAGACCAGTACACTGCAGGGGTAAAGAGGTTGGAGAGAGGAAATATTTAATTTCTAAGTGCATTGAAATTAACTTAAAGAGGGAAGAACCATCAGATCCATTAGAGCAGAGAATTAATTTTTACCCTATAGAAAAGTAGAAGGGTAACAAACAGACTGCTGGGGAGGGAAGCAAAAATAGGGAGGAAGAGAATGAGGGTAACTTATAAAGACCCTAAAAAACAACAACAGGGGAATGAGAAGGGGAGGGGAAAGGGGAAGTACAATAAAAGATTTTTTTTTAATTTTTTAAAACCTTAACTTCTGTGTATTGACTTATAGGTGGAAGAGTGGTAAGGGTAGGCAACGGGGGTCAAGTGACTTGCCCAGGGTCACACAGCTGGGAAGTGGAAGTACAATAAAAGAGGGGAATATGTTAACTGCTTTAAAACAAAACACTGGCATACAAGGAAATAGTGAAAGAAGAAAGGGCAGGGCAAGGAGAGGGAATCAAAATGTTGGGGAATACTCAGTTGATAATTATAACTCTGAATGTAAATGGGATGAACTCACCCATAAAACAAAAGCAAACAGCAGAATCGATTAGAAACCTGAATCTTACCATATGTTGTCTACAAGAAAAACACATGAGACAGGTAGATATACATAGAATAAAAATAAAAGGCTAGAGCAAAATCTATTGAGTTTCAACTGAGAAAAAGAAGGCTGGAGTTGCAATCATGATTTCTGACAAAGCCAAAGTAAAAATAGATCTGGTTAAAAGAGATAGGGAAGGTAATTACATCCTGATAAAAGGCAGTAGAAACAATGAAGAAATAACAGCACTCAACATATATGCAGAAAAAGGTATAGCATCTAAATTTCTAAAGGAGAACCTGGAAGAGCTCAAGGAAGAAATAGATAATAAAACTATACTAGTGGGAGATCTAAATATTCCTCTTTCAGATCTAGATAAATCAAACCAAAAATTAATAAGAGATAAGAGAGTTAAATAAAATTTTACAAAAATTTGAGTTAATAAATATATGGTGAAAAATAAATAGGGCCAAATGGAATACACCTTCTTTTCAGCGGCACATGAAACATTCTCAAAGATTCACCATATACTAGGACATAGAAATATGGTAAAAAATGCACAAAAGGGGAAATAATAAACACAACATGTTATATTTGGGAATCTGTAAGATCTGTATTATCAGATCATAATGCAATAAAAATAGTTATGAGCAAGGATACATGGATAGGCAACCCAAAATTAATTGGAAATTAAATAATATGATACTCCAAAATAAGTTAAAGAACAAATAATAGAAACAATTAACAATTTGATTGAAGAGAATGACAAAGATGAGAGTTCTTACCAAAACCTATGGGGTGCACAAAAGCAGTAGTAAGGGAAAAATTTATATCATTGACTGCATATATTAATAAATTAGGTAGGGGAGAGATCAATGAATTGGCATACAACTTAAAAAACTAGAAAGGGAACAAATTAAAAATCCTCAAATGATAACAAAATTAAAATCAAAGGAGAAATTGATAAAATGGAAAGTAAAAGAGCTATTGAATTAATAAGACTAGAAGCTAGTATTTTGAAAAAAACAGATAAAATAAACAAAGTACTGATCAATCTAATAAAAAAAGGAAAGAAGAAAACCAAATGAACTATCAAAGATGAAAAGGAAGACGTCACCTCTAATGAAGAGGAAATAAAGGTAATAATTAAAAACTATTTTGCCCAATTATATGATGATAAATATAGACATCTATGTGATATGGATGGATATTTACAAAAATATAAATTGCCTAGTTTAACAGCAGAAGAAATAGAATACTAAAATAATCCAATATCAAAAAAAAAGAAATTGAAGAAGCCATTAAAGAACTCCCTAAGAAAAAATTGCCAGGGCCTGATGGATTCACAAGTGAATTCTTTCAAACACTTAAAGAACAACTAATTCCAAAACCATACAAATTATTTGACATAATAAGCAAAGAAGGAGTTGTACCAAATTCCTTTTATAACACTAATATGGTAGTGATTGCAAAGCCAGGCAGACCAAAAACAGAGAGAAAAAACTACAGACCAATCTCTCTAATGAATATAGATACAAAAATCTTAAATAGAATACCAGCAAAAAAGACTCCAGCAAGTGATAAAGAGGGTTATCCATCCTGATCAGGTGGGATTTATACCAGGTTCAACATTAGGAAAACCATCCACATAATTGACTATATCAACAAGCTAACAAACAAAAATCACATGATTATCTCAATGGATGCTGAAAAAGCCTTTGACAAAAAACAACAGCCATTCCTATTGAAAACACTAGAAAATATAGAAATAGAAGAACCTTTTCTAAAAATAATGAACAGTATATATCTAACACCATCAACAAGCATCATATGCAATGGGGATAAATTAGGAGCCTTCCCAATAAGATGAGGAGTGAAACAAGAAAGCCCATTATCACCTCTATAATTTAAGACTTATGTATAATTTATTTATTTATAATTTACCACTAGCAATAGCAATTAGAGAAGAAAAAGAAATTGAAGCTATTAAAATAGGCAATGAGGAGACTAAGCTATCACTCTTTGCAGATGATATGATGGTCTACTTAAAAAAATCCTAGAGAATCAACTAAAAAGGTAGTAGAAATAGTCATCAACTTCATCAAAGTTGCAGGATACAAAATAAGTACCCATAAATCATCAGCATTTCTATATATTTTCAATACATCTCAGAAGCAGGAGTTAGAAAAAGAAATATCACTTAAATTCAGCCCAGACAATATAAAATAATTAGGAATGTATCTATCAAAACAAACACCGTAATTATAGAAACACAACTACAAAACACTTTCCAAACAATTAAAACTAGATCTAAACAATTGGAAAAACACTGATTGTCATGGGTAGGATGAGCTAACATAATAAAAATGACCATTCTACCCAAATTAATTTGCTTATTCAGTCATACGTATCAAACTACCAAAAAACTTTTTTACTGAATTAGAAAAACTATAACTGAGTTCATTTGGAAGAACAAAAGATCAAGAATAACAAGGGATATAGTTTAAAAAAACGTGAAGGAAGGGAGCCTAGCAGTACCAGATATTAAATTATATTATAAAGCAATGGTTATCAAAATGATATGATACTGGCTAAGAGACAGAAGGGAGGATCAGTGGAATAGTCTTGGGGTAAGTGATATCAGCAAGACAGTGTATGATGAACCCAAAGAGCCCAACTTTTGGGACAAAAACCCACTATTTGACAAAAATTGCAGAAAATCTGGAAAACAATATGGTAGATATTAGGTTTAGATCAACATCTCACACCTACAACAAGATGAATTCAGAATGGGTGAATGACTTGAATATAAAGAAGGAAACTATAAGTAAATTACGTGAACACAGAATATTATACTTGTCAGATCTCTGGGAAAGGAAAGATTTTAAAACCAAACAAGATATAAAAAATTACAAAATGTAAAATAAATAATTTTGATTACATTAAATTAAAAAAGTTTTGTACAAATAAAAACAATGCAACCAAAATCAGTAGGGAAACAACATACTGGGAAAAATCTTTATAACAAAAAACTCTGACAAAGGTCTAATTACTCAAATATACAAGAAGGTAAATCAATTGTACAAACAATCATGCTATTCCCCAATTGATAAATGGGGAAAGGACAGGAATAGGCAATTTCCAGATAAAGAAATCAAAGCTATGAATAAGCTTATTAGAAAGTATTCTAAATCTCTAATAATGAGAAAAATGCAAATCAAAACAACTCTGAGGTACCACCTTACACCTAGCAGATTGGCTAAAATGATAGCAGGGAAGAATAATGAATGTTGGTGGGGATGTGGCAAAATTGGGACATTAATGCATTGCTGGTGGAGTTGTGAATTCATCCAACCATTCTGGATGGCAATTTGGAACTATACTCAAATAGTTCTAAAAGAATGCCTGCCCTTTGATCCAACTATACCATTGCAGGGTTTCTACCCCAAAGAGATCATAAGGAAAAAGACTTCTACATAAATAATTATAGCAGAGCTTTTTGTGGTGGTAAAAAACTGTAAAACAAGGGTGTACCCTCCAATTGGGAAATGACTGAACAAATTGTGGTATCTGCTTGTTATGGAATACTATTGTGCTCAAAGGAATAAGAAACTGGAGGAATTCCATGTGAACTGGAAAGTCCACCAGTAATTGATGCAGAGTGAAAGGAGCAGAGCCAGAAGAACATTGTACACAGAGACTGATACTCTGTGGTAAAATAGAGTGTAATGGATATCTGTACTAGCAGCAATTCAATGACCCAGGACAATTCTGAACAATTTATGGAAAAGAACGCTACCCACATTCAGAGGTAGAACTACAGGAGTGGAAACACAGAAGAAAAACAACTGCTTGAACACATGGGTTGATGCGGACATGATTGGGGATATAGACTCGAAAGAAAAGGGGATAAATACCCTAAAGCTACTATCAATAATATGGAAATAGGTCTTGATCTATGACACATGTAAAAACCAGTGAAATGCGTGTCAGCTATGAGGCGTAAGTTGGCAGGTTGGAGGGGAAAGTAAGAACATAAATCATGTAACCATGGAAAAATTTTCTAAAAAATTAATAAAATAATAAATAGATAAATAAAATATAATATTGTCTTAATTCCAAATGAAGTTTAGAATACTAATATCCCATACCTGGAAAGAATTGATTCCCTTATTTAATGTTTATATTGTCATAGAAAAAAGTTCATGGAATATTTACTTAGGGGCAAGTCTACTTGTCATGACTCTAATGTCAGGGAGGAGAGAATCCTCGCTAAAAAGACATCTTGTTCATGGTTCAGCCATTTACTTCTAGTCTAAAAATATAACTTGTGCTAATGATGTTCTACTGTATCCTTAGTCACAACCTTAGATGGTGACTCATACTTTTTAATCAGAAAAATGCCATGAATGACATGTAAAGCACTGGTAACTATACACAGTGTAAAGGAGAACACCACAAAGATTGTGGATAAAAAATCAAGCAAACTTTATGGATAAGAGACTGACAATATAAAGACAGTGGTAAAGGAGGGTGTTTCAGTGCCACACTCTAAGGTCCTGGATAAAGTTAGGTACCCAAAATGGTTGAAGTGGAATTTATAGTATTCTTATTTGTGTCTAGCAACAATTTGAATTCGAGTGTTTGGGGTTTATTCCTTTACATTTCATTGACTGGGGAGGTAACATATTTCTTTTTGAATTTCCTAGGAATGACAGAATATGCCCTTCCTTAGGAAATACATGCTTGGCTTTATATTCCATGAGTGTACCTTTTTTTCTTAGTTATTACGTATAATTGCAAAGAACTTTATGTTATTTTATCTAAACCTTTCTAAAATGTGGCTTTTACTTTCCTTGATTTGATTGATTTTGATCCAGTAAAGAATGCAACACATTCCCCTTTTTCAATATTTTTTTTCTCTGAGTAGGTAAAATAATTCTCAAAGTTAGACTATTAATAAAATTGGCCATTTGAAAAAATTCAATTAGTCCTCCTAGTTTTCAGGGTTTGAATCCCTCAGGTAAGTCCGAATATAATTTAGCAGATTGAAAAGAAATGCTTCACTGTGTTCAATTCTATTTGAATTTTTTTTATTTGAAATGATTAATACCTTCTTCTAAATTCCAAAGATGTTAGTATAAGCAGGCTTTGTCTTCTTCTTCAAAGCAAGAATTCTATTTGATTTTTGTCTCAGAGTTTCTTTGAATGTAAGAGTGTTCTAAAAGTCTTTCAAATTCAAATGCCCATTTTATTTTGTATTCTATTCATTCATTTACTTAGAAATCATGTATTGAGTACCTCTGGTGTACCTGTAGTTTTTTAGTTAATGAAGACACTTAGTTACACATTCATTTACAAACTTATCCTTTATTGCTCTTCAAATGATATGGTCCTATCTTTAATATATTAAAAATATGTATGCCTTGAAATAAATTATCCTTTATTCAAATATATATTTTACTGATCCCTAAAGTATATTCAATCTTCAGTTTTGAAGGGAATGCAGAAAATTTTTATGGATGAACACACAAAGAAGGACCTTATAAAAAAAGAAAGTTGAAGTGTTTTTCTTCTTTTTTTTTAAGGATTCTCAATTAATAAATGGGGAAAAAAATCCTGCACTTGGAAATAACTTAGCTAGATGTATTCCATTCATTAAAACTCCTTGAGAATCGCATATTAGATAGTTTTGGTCCACATTTTCATTATGTGAATGCTAACTCATTGATAAATATTCACTGTATAGTACTTTGAACAACAACAACAAAAAAGAGGCAGCATAGTGTAATGGCTTTGACCTCATACCCAGAAATATCTTGGTCCAGCCTTTCTTCTGCTATATTAACTATGTGGTCTTGTACAAATAACTTAACATATGAGCATCTTAGGAAGCTTTCTAAGGCTTTAAATTGCAGAAATATTAATTTGCATTCGTAGAAGAAATTCCCAGCACCCACAAAATCAAGTCCGGTTTAACAAAAAATATTGATGTCTGAAATATTCTCAAATTCCTTGAAAAGTTAAGGGAAAAATACACACAAGTCATTTATGTTTTGCATTCCATTGGTTACAATTTATTTTGAATGATTTTCATGTACTGTCTCTTTCACTGATTGAATACTGATGTGCTTATTTAACACATTCAACATATTTCACTTAACGCAAGATGACATCGATCCTCAACATTCCCTTTTGACATTTAACACAATAGTGCCTTGAAGTATCAATCATTTGTTGCCTTATATAAAAGTCAACAATCAACTGACTTCCTTTTGCTTAAGGGTAACATAGATATATATTTCTATTATTGGCTTTATCTCACTTAGCTTGTAAATTCTAACTTTAAAAGGCTGAATAAACAGCTTCATGGTAGGCAGGAAAGGACACCACATCTAGCATCCCATCAACTCTAGTTCTTCTATTATTATAAACAGGAGCAAAATTTCTCTAACCCTCTTTTTGGTCATGATACAGGGAAAATAAAACAAATGCTTTCAACCTCCAAAGGGTCATTGTGAAGAAAATGCTTTGAAAGCCCTAAAGCTATGTACATATGAATCATTACTGCTAAGCATTTAATTATTTAAAATTATTTATTGATTTTCAAAAATATATTAAAGGTATTGTTCCTTATTCCTAGTCATTAGAAAAATCATTTATAATTATATATACATAATTACATAAAATTACACTAGTAATTAAAAACCATTCTTATTTATCTTTGAAAATAACTTATTTTTTATGCTAAAGAAACTGTTTTTAAAATGACAAAGATCGATCATATTTTATTGCTTTAGCTCACATTATCATATTTTCTCTATTTGCTTAAAATTCTCTCTCTCATTTATCTATCTGTCTGTCTATCTATCTATCTATCTGTATAAAAACATTCCAGAACTCTTCTGACCACACTTGTTATTTATAAATATTAGTTCTGGTTCATCAGTGTAATAATCAAAAGGCAGGCATTTTGGTCTTCATGTTACAATTTTTTAGAAAGGGTGGTTTGTGGGTTTTTGTCCAGAAATTGGAATTAGAGTAGTACTATTTATTATGCTGACACTGTATAATAAATCATAAAGATTTATAAATAGAAGGAAGTCAAGTTTCATCACAATCTGTTCTCAAACTATCTTTGTTTCTCCTTCTGCCCTCATATATGCCCATGGTTTAAGATCTAGAAGGAAGCCATGACATATCTAGAAATAAAATTAGCATTTATTCCCCCTACTGAAAATGTGAGAAATATAGAAAAATACTGATATTAGGAGATCATGCAGAAAATAAATTGCAATCCTCCGTGCTATGAAGCCATGTTTAGACCCAAAGATCCAAAGGAGGCAACAAGAACCATGCTTTAAAGGAAATCAAGGGATGCCTCTCCTCCATTAATGCTACTTTCTTTGAATCCAGAGGCAAATGTTATCTGGACCTAATATTTTGTAGTCAATAATTTCCATACTGAAAAGCAAGCAAACAATTGGAACCTTAGAGGTACTATAATACAAGTCTGTTGTTTTATAAATGTAGAAACTGAAATCTGTAGAATAATTTAAGTGAGAAAGGGAAGAATAGAAAGGAAGAGGAAGTATACATTCAGGAGGAAGAGCTCCTTCCTACTTCTCTTATTTATAGGTAAATTGTGTGAGTTGGAGCAACTTACTTGGCCACTTGAGACCACAGTTTCACCATCAGGAAGATGCTACACCTGACAGAGATACCTTTTGTGTTCAAATTCTGCCACTGACACTTACTGTTGTTTGACCTTGGGTAAAGGACCTAACCTTTGTGTGCTTCAGTTTCCCCATCTGTAAAAACGAGTTCAGACTACATGATCTCTGAGATCCTTTAGAGTTCTAGAATTATATGCTGCTACACTATGTAGATTTTTCCTCTTGTCAACTATTCAATTTTTACCCCCTCCTGGTTGGTAATTCAATTCAATTAAAATACTAGGAATCAGGAACTTAGCCCATGAAGTAAAAGGGAATAAGTATCTAACCTCTTAATATAATATAATCTTATATTCCTAGAAAAAATAGAATCTCTATTTACTTTCAAGATTCAGCACAAACACCATCTGCTTCATAAAATGTTTCCTGATTTTCCTCCAGATGTTAAGAATTCCTCAATTTTTAAAATTTTATTTTGTATAATTTGTATTTATAGGTGCATGTTGTCTTGCATCAAAGAACATAAGTTCTTTTATGGTAGAAATAGCACTGGTGTGTTTTTGTACCTCCACTGCCAAACACAGTGCCTGACATAAAGAAGTTAGTTGATGAATACTTGATTGGTCTCTTCATTTTTCTAAGAAAGAGTTCCTTCCTCAGAATTTACCTTAACTTGTTTTGAAAGTCTTTAATGTATTGTCAGAGAATACTGCATAATGTACCGATTTTAGATTATGTCTACTATACTTGGCAATGTGAGGGAAAATTGTGTGAAATGTCTAAAGTCACATTTCCTACGGAACCTAGTATGATACTCTGTACATAGGTTAGATGCTTAATAAATGTGTGGTAAATGAATAAATTAATGGATATAATTATCAGAATGTGAACACTCTTTCTTCCTCATTTGTAAAAGACTCTTGTACTTTGGCAATGATAATTAATGGCAGCACAATTCTCATTTATATGTGAGTTTTTCAAAACTTAAATGAATCTTATTAATTAAAAAAAACTGTGTGGTCTCTACATATACTAACAAGTTTGAATCTAATAACAAAAAAAGAGAGAGAAATGAATTCATTTTTACTACATCTTGAATGAAGACCAAGTTTGTTTCTAGACAAATCTTAAATGATATAACCAAAATATAAAAATAAGGGAAAACAACATAAAAAAGATTTAATATACAAAGGCTTTATAATAATGTTTGGTCTTGTACAATGGCATCCAAACTAATTCAAATAATTGACAAGGATCTGGCATTACTTATGATTCAGCTGGGACCAAAATATCATTAATTATGTCTGGCACTCATATCTTGTGTCCATTTCCCAGCACATATTTATCAAAGAAGCAATCCACTAAATCAGCTATAAGTATTCCAAAGAAATACTCATTAATAAACCTACTGATATTACTTTTACAAAAGGTAAATGCTCTTAAATGTGTATCAAGTGAATATGTCCATTTTTTCCATGAACTTTTGTTTTTCCAAAAATTTCAAACATTCATTCATATTACTACTGACATTGTGCTTATTCTATGTAAATCAATGTATAAAATTCTGGGAAAAATATAAAGATAAGTTTTATTATGCAATTTAACCAGAGAACCCCTATTCCACAGGTCTCATGAAACTTCCAGACTAGTAGAAGGATCTTATAAATATCCAAATATAAAGAAATATACAAAATTGAATAGATTGTTTCATATTTCCCCAGTGTAGTCTGAGATTTTTAAGACACTTTGTTTACAAATGTTTTGGGAGGTAGATAGTACAAGTAGTACTACCTCCATTTTATAGTTATAATGGGTTTAACTTGTCCATGGAAACACGGCTAGTAAATGTAATATTTAGGAAAAATAAAATAAAATAAAGGCATTCAGACTACAGGTCTTTCAATTCTGATTCCAAGTCAGAAGCTCTTTCCACTCACTATACCACTGAACTTGAAAGAAGTATATAAAATATAATGAACATATCTGTAGGGATCCATAAGAAGACTTTGTACAAAGAAATTACAAGACTATATCTATGCACCAAGAACATCAACTTTTCAGTGGTATGAAGTTTGTTTTGAAAGGGATAGAGATTATTTAGGAGAATATAGTAATGATCCAGACCATTAACAATGAGAATCTTCCTACAAGAGTGGTAATAATGTGCTTAGAACAAAAGGGAAAGCAAAAGGGAAAGATCCAAAATCTTGTAGCATCTGGAAATTTCAGCAATGAAGTTTTGTTTTTATTCAGGTGATTTTCTTGAGAATGCCATTTATTAATAGGAGCATATGATCTATTAATAAAAGACGAGTTCATCATGGCTGCCTCTTAGAAAGAACAGGAACAGGAATTTGCAATGTCTTTTTACTTAGCTGTATCATCCTTCTGATCAAGCATGACAATACAGCATTTGGACTTCTCCTGGGATTCCTGAATTGGTCAGGTCTCAGCTTCTCCCCATATTTTGTCAAAACTGGGAGGGCACTTCATGTGGTGGCTATAGCTTCACTAAGCTAGAAAAACCTTGGTCAGCCTGCCCTGATTCCAAGTGTCTCAAGGAGAGCTTTTTCTTTTTTTATCCTCTTAAAGCCTTTAACAAAAGACAAAAGGTCCCAGCCCAGTTAGATGCCTTGAGATCTGAAAGTAAATTATTTTAGCTTTAGAAACTGGACTTCTTCAGCCAGATTTTAAGAACTCAGGGTTCAAGAAAAGAAATGGTTTTATATAGAAATATTACTAATAAATGATATAATTCAACATTAAATTTCCTCAATATACAGTTTGAAAGTCAATACAATTGATCACTAATTATGTTAGATAACTGGAGGGCTAAGGATTAAATACAATTTCTGCCTTTCAGCTTTGGATTATATCCTCTCCCCATCAACTAGCCCAATCCCCCATCATGTTTCACAAATATATTTTATCTGTACATCCCTGCTAATATTATTATAGAATGTATATTGATGCTATTTTTACCTCACTCAGGACCAAAATAGTTTTAGCACTGGGTGGAGTGAGAAATTAGTGTGTTATTCTCAAGTTATTAATTACTGAAATCTCAAGGTAATAATAAGTTAGTAAAGCTTGTTAAAGCTTTGGCTTTTCTAGTAGTATCGTATGTCCACAAGTTGGACTAAAAAGAAAGCTGAGCTCTGTAGAATTGATGCTTTTGAATTATGGTACTAGAGAATACTTTTGAGAGGCTCTTAAACTAAGAGGAAGTCAAATCATTCAATAATTAGAAGTTAAATCTGACCATTCATTGGAAGATCAAATAATGTAGCTGACGCTAAAATACTTTGGCTACACAATAAGAAGACAGAATTTACTGGAAAAGATCCTGAGACTGGAAAAGAATAAAAGCAAAAGGAAAGGGGGACAGTAAAAAGTGAAATGTAAGAGTGTCATGGAAGTAGAACATGAATTTGGACAGACTTAGAGAAAGAGTGCAGGACAGACGCACCTGGCATACTTTGGTTTATGGGGTCATGAAAAGTTGGACACTGAAAAACTGAACCACAAACATATATGTTTACATATGTATATGTATTTTTATTGAATATCTTTAGATATTATGAAGAACATTGAAATTTGGTTTTGAGAATTGAAGTAGAAAAACTGGAGGTAAAATCCAGGTAAGCAACTGAAGAATACACTGGATGAATTTTATCCTTTTTGGTGAATCAAGTTTTTAATATATAAGTTATAGATATATAAAAAACATAAGAACACTATCTATGTATACATTTACATAGATTCATATGTGTATACATATCTATGTATGTGTGTACAGATAGGATGATAGCATAACAGGTTTAGAGCAAGAAGGGACCAACTCTTTGGTCAATGATAAAAACTTTATTTTACAGCTGAGGTCAGTCTATCCCGAGGTAACAAAGGCAGGAAAAGGTAAAATCAGAATTTGAACCCCGGTCCCATTTCTCCAAATAATAGTAATTTAATAATCATAAAGTAATAGAATAATAACATAATTTACATACCATTTTAAAGTCTCTACTAACCTTTGAATGTGTTATGTGACATGATCATTACAATGTAAGGTAAGTGAAATTATTATTCCCATTTGTTGAATGAGGTAACTAAGACTGATAGATTGTAAATGATTTTGTCAGGATCACATTTGAATGAAAATTTGAACTAAAATCTTCCTATTTCTAATATTCTATCCACTATACCATCTTTTATCATTGTGCCACAATTTGTAAAATTTCATGTATGTAGATGGTGTATTCTTATATTTTTAAAAAGTATTCATGTATCATTGATGCCTCAAAAATTAGATTCATCAAAATAGATACAAATTGCACAGGGTATTCAGGAGCTGCCTACCTGAATTTTACCTCCTATGTTTCAACACAAAATCAAATATTAGTGTTCTTCACAATATCTGAAAATATTCAACAAAATAATAATTTTAAATTTTTTTTGTGAGCAAAGTCAAGCAGTAGATATTGAGAATATGAAAATGAAATGTAACATCTTTGCTCTTACATTATATGTAGTCTAATGAGGGATGAAGTTATTATATATATAATTCTCAGGAGAATACCATATATAGGATGATGGATAGAAAGGAGAGAGATAGACATGTAAAGAGAAGACTTACTTTTACCTGGGTAGTATCATGGAAGATTTCTTGAACAATCAACATAATGGTAAAATAGTTAAAGGGAGGCAATGGTGATAAAAATCTCAGAAACAGTCTTAAAATTCAAAACCAAGATTTAGAAAGCTCCCTTGGTAATAGGTATAAATCAATGGACACATCCAAAGTCCAAAATTCCCTATGATTTGGAAATGAGTGACAAAATAGAAGCTTATTTTCTTGGGAGAAGTAGCCACCCAAAATTCTGTTCCCCCAAAATAAGTATTGTCACAAATGCATTTTTCTTGTTATACAAGTGACAGAGACAATAAGTAAAAACATCCTAAAATATAAAAATAAGTAAATATTTTGATAGCATTTGAAGCTTAGAAATGGGAGAAAGGATATATGTGCTTTAATACTGCATTTATTATTACTAGGAAAAATTATATTTTAAATTATTTATGTTGCTCAATTGTTTTCACTAGTTGGAATTAATTATGGAAATAAAGTACTTGCAATTAAAATAAAAAAAATAATTAAAATGAAATTAAACAAAAAATTATCTCTAAGACTTCTTCTATGACTGATAGTTAAGTTTCACTTTAAGTATATGTGAACTCAAAAATGGGCACATTGTTACAGAAGGAAAGATGAAAATACTGGACAACTTATTGCTTACATAATCAGCAGATGGCACTATCAAGAGCAAAGTTCATTGGCAAGTACTAAGTCCTTTCTAATTTCTTTTGCGAAGTGGCAATTCTCTCCCTTTTCAGGGCTTGGATTTTTACATTGTTTTCCATCTACATATGTCTTTCCTGAGACTGAGGGGAATGGAAATTACTCAAGCTGCTTTTGTTCAGATTTTCTAGAGATATAAGATATGATTTTCTTTGTTTGTTTTTAGCCTAAGGTAATGGTCTGTGGACTGACATAATTCTCTTCTTTCAGGATTGTACTGGTGCAGATTATCAAAATAATAATAGTTTAAATCTCAGCGAAGAAATTTCCCTATGAAATTTGCCAGAGAAAACTGATTCTTAATATTGTATTATTTAATTTCTCATAGAGCTCTATAGCATTGGATTTTCCAAACTTCTGTACTCATCCCTTTGACCTGACAATGCTAGAAATTTTCCCTTCAGAGAAACTTCTGCTTTAGAGAAACTTCTAAAATGGATATTTTTAAGACTGAGAATTCATATCCCATTTTGTCTAGTAAGGTGAAATTAGTTTTAGCCAAATATATGCACGTTGGGTGAATAGGGAAAGTCACCCTTAACCAGGTACAATCAGATTTCTTCATCTTAATTTTGGAATTTTATGAATAGACTTGATTTTCCCATCTACACGAGAGGGATTAGGGAAGGACTAGAGAATATTGGCCCACTACTTCATTAAGTATCAACCAAATAGAAATGTCTAAGGAAAGCCAAATAATGAGCTTCCAAAATTACATTTAATGTCTCAAGATGTTGAATAAATTTATCTGATCATCAAGAGAGATTACTGATGGGGGCAGCTAGGTGGCTCAGTGGATTTAGAGCCAGGCCTAGAGATGAGAGTTCCTAGGTTCAAATCAAATACTTCCTAGCTGTGTGACCCTGGTTGAGTCACTAAACCTCCATTGCCCAGCCCCTACTGCTTTTCTGCCTTGGAACATTGATTCTAAGACAGAATGCAAGGTTTTTAAAAAAGCGAGAGATCACTGACAAATTAATTTATTTGTTATTGGTACTTTAATCAATAAATTTATTTTCTTACCCAGAATCCAGTCTCACAGAATTTTTCATAATTTCATGAAGATCCCAACTTGTCAAAATCATATTTGTATAGAAACAGCTGTTTTCAGTTCCTGTATACATGCAGAGACAATTCAAAATGATGCTATTCTTATTTAGCAATAAGATTTAAGTAATAATGACGTAGGAAGACACGGTTTAGCAAAAGTAAACCAAGACTTGTAATTTAAATGTTTATAATTTCTATAGGAATAAAACAAACCAACTAGAAGGTATATGAGAAAAAATATAATTCACCTGTTGCTTGGGTTTTCCCAGAAAAGGTCAGTCATTCTCCCTAGCAGGTAATTCATTAAATAAAGTGATTTGTGATTAAAATCTTCCAGCACCTGAACAATTAAACTTAGTCAAAACAAAAACAATATCCTTAATTATTGCTTCTGTAACTGCTTACTCTCTATATCTTTCTCATGTAATAAAATTAATTTAAAACTTCCATATATTTGAAAAATTCCTCTTCCAGTCCACAGCTCAACATAACGCATCCTTTTTCATATCTGGGAACTATAACCATCAGAAACTTATGCCCCTACTGGTCCAATATGTAGCCTACGAGTTTGTCTTAAAATAATACTTGACAAAAGAAAAAAAAGAAAGGAAATGAAGAGCAAAGATGTTGCTTAGGATTACATTGAACTTCACAAAGTAGAAAACTATTAAGTCTTTGTTGACTGAATGAGCAAATGATGGATCAATAATATTTCACCTTCCATTTTCCTCTGAAAGTTTTGTGGAGGGAAAGAAGCAGAGATTTTTAAGGTTCTTTATTCAAGCTTCACTCAAGGTCTTGTATAATCTCCTCCTTATGTCCTTGAAAAATAACACATTTATTTGGAAACACTTTAAAATCAACAAAGTCTTTTCCTTACAACATCTCTACAAGGGAGGCAATATACCTCTAACTGAGTTTTACCAATGAGTAAACTAAGTCTCAAGTTAAATAATTTGCCCAGTATCATGCAGTTTATAAAAATCAGGATTTAAAGCAAGCTCTACTGACTCTAAGACTGCTCAATCTTCATTCAAAAACACCTCTACATCTTTCTGATAGTACTCATTGTCCGCTCATCTATGCTTAAAAGCTTGATTAGGTAAATTGGACTGAAAGTAAAAATACTTAGTGAGGGTTGAAATCAAACTGTGTCCAAAAAAGAAACTACTGGAAGCAAGATTACAGATTTAAAAAAAGAGATAGGAGAAATTTTTATTGCTGGTCCATTATATTACACATTCCATTCAGCTATAATGTTAAGATGCAAACCGCTTTACAATACATGAGAATATGCTATTTTGTACTAACCACTATCCTTCTACATATTTCATTCTGCTGTATTTTGAACTGCTGATAAAGTTTTGTAATATATTATTCATTAGAAATGAAGACAAAGGCTAATGTATTAATGTTAATAAAACAAATAGCTTGAGTTTGTTCAGATGATGTTGACAATGCCAACTAAGAAGAATTTCAATACTGAATAGTGCAAAGTTGACACTGAGGTATTTCAAGGTTTTGTTTGGATTTGAGTTCTTTTTTGATGATCCTCTCAAGTGAAGTAGTGAAAATTTCTTCTCACAATTAAATATACATATTTAAAAATTTTTAAATAAATTAGCTAGCATGTTAGTTTCTCCCTCTAATTTGTATGAACTCTCCTTTCAATGTCTACTTTTGTCATGCTATATGGATTTCTTTATCCAAAGGCTTTAATTTTGAAAACAATGTTTAATATTCAATATTGTTTTAAAATGGCATTGATCCTGATAGTCTGTCATAATTATTATCCTTTTTCTCAACTTGTTTCCTGCAATTCTCAAGTCCTTTTAATTATCTGACAATTTTAATATCTATTTGCTAGTTCAGCCAATCAATTCTCCTTGTCTCTTTTCACTGCCCAGCTGTGCTAACCCACTTGGACACTAAATTTTTCCCCAAACAAAGCTCAAAAGGAGAGTATGTAGAGACAGAACAATTTTCTGACAAAAAATGGCGAGTTCAATTTAGTATTCTCGTTTTTCTCTAATACCAACCATGAGCAGGGGAAATAGAAACTCTAATTTAAAAAATAGTATCTTTATACAGATATGATATGAGGGGAAAGAATTTTGTCTTAATTTGCAATTTTAAAACAATCCACTTTCATTTGTAGAGAAGAAGTAGTGGGAAAAGATGATAAAGAATTTTAAAATGAAATGAAGTAAAAGTTAATAGCCCTTCTTCATCCCGCTGTTAGACAAAGGCATATGTTTTCAAGTAGTTCTCTGATATACAGGGGAAAGATGTCTGTAATTTAAGACACTCTGTAGATTAAAACTGGAGTTAAAGAGAGGGGAAAAATTCTAGATATCAAAAGTTAATGCAGAATGTCTCCCCCAGAAAAGATTAGTTTTTAAATTATAATTTAGTTTTAAGGAAACCCAAGGGCAAGTACGTGATTTTTTTTTCATTTTCTTCATATTCACTCTGTAAATTCACACAATATGCCCTTCACAAAATCCTTTTGTCATACTTAAAATGATATGATCTTAAAGCCACCATAAGTTGTTCATGTAACTTCGTGTGATTTCCACTGGAATTTAACGTAGAGTCCACATTTTGTTTTCTTCCACTGACATACAGTCTTCTTTCAAAATCGGCCACATATCCTGAGCATCTAAGCCACTAGTATTTTGAAAATACTAGTAGAACCTGAGAATTCAAATGTGAAATGCTTGATTGAAGGAGTCTTAGGAAAACATAATGAGGAGAAAGCATCTTAGATATCTTAAAATATACCTAATCTCAACTGTCAAGAGAATTTTTGGAGGTAATCTCAGAGGTAAGAGAGCTCTACACAGTTAAGATAGCTATTTAATTCAAAACAGCAAATTGGAACTAGAAACAATTAGGAACTCTAACTGAAGGAAATGAATAATAAACTTTAAAGAGAGGTAGCTCTTGTACTTGACGGTGGAAGATGCTTCTGAGAAAGTCCTCAGAATCCCAGTGGTAATGTTCTCAAGTGTTTTTGTTTGGAGTTGAGGGAAAGGGAATAGATTTAGACAGGGCTGTTTTATATCTTTATTGGGAAGTCGTGCCCTTATCATTTTGTTATGCTACCTTATCCACATTTAAGCATAATTCTTGGAACCCAATCCATATTCTCCCTTGGGACTGCCTTGGTGAATTTAGGCTCAGGGTAATAGTGGAGGCAGTATTGTGTAGGTTAAAAAGTTGTTCAGTACTGCTTGATTTGTTTTTAATAATTTTTATTTTTTAGAAAAGTTATCATGGTTACATGATTCATGCTCTTACTTTCTCTTTCACCCTTCGACCTAACCCCCCATAGCCTATGCACATTTCCCCTGGTTTTAACATGTGTCATAGATCAAGACTTATTTCCAAATTGTTGATAGTTGCATTGGAGTGGTAGTTTTGGGTCTACATCCCCAATCATGTCCGCCTCAATCCATGTGTTAAAGCAGTTGCTTTTCTTCTGTGTTTCCACTCCTGCAGTTCTTCCTCTGAATGTGGGTAGCGTTCTTTACCATAAATCCCTCAAAGCTGTCTTGTGTCATTGCAGTGCTGCTGGTACAGAAGTCTATCACGTTCGATTTTACCACAGTGTATCAGTCTCTGTGTACAATGTTCTTCTGGCTCTGCTCCTTTCACTCTGCTTAAATTCCTGGAGGTCTTTCCAGTTCACATGGAATTCCTCCAGTTTCTTATTCCTTTTAGCGCAATAATATTCCATCACCAGCATATACCACAGTTTGTTCTGCCATTCTCCACTAGAAGGGAATACCCTCGTTTTCCAGTATTTTGCCATCACAAAAATCGTGGCTATAAATATTTTCTGACAAGTCCATTTATCTATGATCTCTTTGGGGTACAGACCCAACAATGTTATGGCTGGATCAAAGGGCAGGCAATCTTTTATAGCCCTTTTAGCATAGTTCCAAATTGCCATCCAGAATGGTTGGATCAGTTCACAACTCCAACAGCAATGCATTAATGTCCCAATTTGGCCACATCCCCTCCAACCTTCATTACTCTCCCCTACTATCATTTTAGCTAGTCTGCTAGGTGTGAGGTGATACCTCAACATTATCTTGATTTGCATTTGTCTAATTATTAGAGATTTAGAGCACTTTCTCATGTGCTTATTGATAGATCTGAAATTGAAATCTGCCTATTCATGTCCCTTGCCCATTTATCGATTGGGGAATGGCTTGATTTTTTTATGCAATTGATTTAACTCCTTGAATATTTGAGTAATTAGACCCCTGTCAGAGTTTTTTGTTATAAAGATTTTTTTCCCAGTTTGTTGTTTCCCTTCTGATTTTCGTTGCATTGTTTTTGTTTGTACAAAAGCTTTTTAATTTAGTATAATCAATCATCCCATTCACATTCAGAGTTATAATTATCAGTTGTGTATTCCCCAGCATTTTGTTATCCTCTCTTACTTCTACCCCTTCTTCTTAGGCTATTTCCTTTTAAACTAGTGATTTGTTTTAAACCAGTAACACTTGTCCCTTCCCTTGATTTACTACCCTTTCTACCCCCTCCCTTGTTAGTCCCCTCTTTTTATATCCAAGGCCTAATGAATTCCTCTCCCTTCTCCTCCCCTCCCTTTTTTGACCTCCCCACTCCTCTGCTCCCCTTGGTTTATCCCTTCTGACTTTCTCAGTAGGGTTAGATAGAGTTCTATATCTCAATGGATATAGCTACTTTTCCCTCTCAGGGTTAATGCCACTGAGAGTAAGGTTTAAATATTACATCTTAATGCTCTCTTCTTCGCCTTCTTATAATAGTATTCATCCCCTCCCCTTCCCATGCCCTCTTTGTGTGTAATAGAATATCCTATTTTTCTTATTCATTCAAGTTTCCCTTGGTGTCCTCTACTATTTGCCCCCCTCTTTCCCACCCACCCCTTTACCATCTTAGACCACTCCAACCTCTCCTTGTGAATAATTCTTCTAATTACTATAATAGTGGATACTATAATAGTGAATAGAGTTCACTACAGAGAATTACATACAACATTTCTCCATATAGGAATACAAATAATTAGATCTTATTGAAGCCCTTAAAGAGGCAAACTTGTTTCTTCTCCTCTGCTGTTTGCCCTGTTGTCTGGATTTTTTCTCTATAAAAGTTGTTGAGTGTTAAAGATTTCTTCTTGATCATCTTTCTCTTCTGGAGTTCTTGTCTCTAGCTTGCCATTGTTAGACCAGTGCCCTCTCAGCTTTATCCTCACACCCAGAGTCTGTCTACGCTCTTTGGGCTCCTGAGATTTCAGGTCTAGTTGTTCTCAGGGTCAAGCCTCCTGGTGGTCCCCTTGCTTGTTCCTCTGCCAGAAGCTCCTTTAACGGTCTCAGGGCACTGCTTCCACAGTTGTGCATGCCTCTACACTGGGTCCCCACTCAAGGTCCATGCCTGTGCTCAGGATCTGCATCTGCAGCTGCAACCTCACCTGCACTCAGGGTCTGTGTTCAAAGTCCGCACGTTCTTTAGACTCTTGGGGTCTTAAGTCTTGCAGCTCTCAGGAGCAGGCCCTGGTGAGCTGACAATGACTTAATGGGTGCCCCAAACTTGCTCTAAGTCTTTTGCACTGGCTTTGGCACTTTACCTGGTGTGGGGTGTGGGGAGGGGTTTGCTCAGCTCACATTTTAGTGAGAGCTGTTTCACACACTTATAGCTTGGAAATGCCCCAATTCCATGTACCTTCAATGCTGCGCCCTGTTGTGGGGTCCCTTTGTTCATCTGGATTTGTTTTTATGTCTTCTTGAGGAGTCCTATATGTGTGGGTTAGGAGAGGTCAAGCAGCCGCCTTTTACTCTGCCACCATCTTAATCTGGAATCAGGAACAGCACGCCTGTTTGATTTTTAATGTCCCCATTTGGGGTTTTCTTTAAAGGGATATTGAATTGGTTTGTCATTCTCTTTGCCTGCTCCTTTTACAGAGGAAGAAACTAAGGCAAAAGGAGTTAAGTGGTTTACCTTGGGTCACATAGCTAGTAAGAATCTAAGCCAGCTTTGAACTCATATATTTTGGACTTCAGAATATTCATATTCAGAATTATTCATAGGGAGAGGTTCGAGTACTAAATGGTTAAAGATGATGGGGGGAAAGGGGGCATTGAATAGTAGATGGCACCAAGAGAAACTTGGATGATCTATACCACACAAAGAGGGCATGGGAATGGGAGGGGACGAATACTATTATAAGAAGGAGAGGAAGAAAGCATTAAGAGGTAATATTTAAATCTTACTCTCAGCAGAACTAACCCTGAGAGGGAAAAGTAGCTATATCCATTGGGATATAGAATTCTATCTAACCCTACTGAGAAAGTCATAATTGATAAACCAAGGGGAGAAAGGGAGTGGGTGGGTCAAAAAAGGGAGGGGAGAAGAAGGGGGAGGAATTCATTAGAACTTAAAAATAAAAAGAGGGGAATAATAAGGGAAGGGATAGAAAGGGAAGTGAAACAAGGGATGGGACAAGGGAGTCAGGTTTAAAACAAACCACTTGTTTAAAAGGAAATAGCTTAAGAAGAAGGGGTAGAATTAGGAGAGGATACCAAAATGTTGGGGAATACAAAACTGATAATTATAACTCTGAATGTGAATGGGATGAACTCGCCAATAAAATGGAAGCAAACAGCAGACTGGATTAGAAACCAAAATCCTACCATATGTTGTCTACACAAAAAAAATATGAGGCAGGTGGACATACACAGGTTTAAGGTCAATGGCTGGAGGAAAATCTTTTGGTTTTCAACTGAGGAAAAGAAGGCAGGAGTGGTGTTCATGATTTCTGACAAAGCCAAAGTAAAAATAGATCTGATTAAAAGAGACAGGGAAGGTAATTACATCCTGATAAAAGGCAATATAGACAATGAGTAAATAATAGTACTTAATACATATGCATCAATAGTACCCAAATTTCTAAAGGACAAACTGGGAGAGTTCAAGAAGGAAATAATTAGTAAAACTATACTAGTGGGAGATCTAAATATTCCTATTTCAGATCTAGATAAATCAAATCAAAAAATGAATAACAAAGAGATAAGAGAGGTGAATGAAACCCTAGAAAAATTAGATTTAATAGATAGGTGGAGAAAAATAATTAGGGACAAAAAGGAATACACCTTCTTTTTAGCTGCACGTGGTACATTCACAAACATTGACCATGTAATAAGGCATTGAAGCACTTCAAACAAATGCAAAAGAGCAGAAATAATAAATGTAACCTTTTCAAATCATAATGCAAAAAAAATAATTTGTAAGGGCACATGGACAGGCAAATCAAAAATGAACTGAAAATTAAATAATATCATTCTCCAAAACCAGTTAAAGAACAAATCATAGAAAAAATCAATAATTTCATTGAAGAGAATGACAACGATGAGACATCCTACCAAACTCTGTGGGATGCAGCTAAGGCAGTACTCAGGGGGAAATTTATATCCTTGAGTGCATGTATTAACAAATTAGAGAGGGCAAAGATAAATGAACTTGACATGCAAATCAAAAAACTGGAAAGGGAACAAATTAAAAATCCCCAGTTAAAGACTAAATTAGAGATTATAAAAATTAAAGAGAAATCAATAAAATTGAAAGTAAAAGAACTATTGAATTAATAAATAAGACTAGAGGGGGGCAGCTGGGCAGCTCAGTGGAGTGAGAGTCAGGCTTAGAGACAGGAGGTCCTAGGTTCAAACCTGGCCTCAGACACTTCCCAGCTGTGTGACCCTGGGCAAGCCACTTGACCCCCATTGCCTACCCTTACCACTCTTCCACCTATGAGACAATACACCGAAAGTACAAGGGTTTAAAAAAATAAACAAACAAACAAATAAACAAACAAACAAACAAATAAATAAATAAATAAGAAAGACTAGAGGCTGGTACTTTGGAAAAAAAACAAACAAAATTGACAAAGTCCTGGTCAATCTAATTAAAAAAGGAAAGAAGAAACCAAATCATTAGTATCAGAGATGAAAGGGGAGACCTGACCTCTAAAGAAGACAAAATCAAGGCAATCATTACAAACTATTTTGCCCAAATATATGGCAATAAATATAGCAACTTAGGTGAGATGGATGAATATTTACAAAAATAAGCATTGCCTAGATTAACAGCAGAAGAAATAGAATACTTAAATAATCCCATATCAGAAAAAGAAATTCAACAAGATATCAAAGAACTTCCTAACAAAAAAATTCCCAGGACTAGATGGATTCACAAGTGAAGTCTATCAAACCTTCAAAGAATAACTAATTCAAATACTATAGAAAGTATTTGACATATTAAGCAAAGAAGGAGTTTTACCAAACTCCTTTTATGATACAAATATGGTACTGATCCCAAAGCCAGGTAGATAAAAAACAAAGAAAGAAAACTATAGACTAATATCCTTAATGAACATAGATGCAAAAATCTTAAACAGAGTACTAGCAAAAAGACTCCAGCAAGTGATCAATAGGGTTATCCATCATGATCAGGTGGGATTTATACCAGGAATGCAAGGATGGTTGAACATAAGGAAAACCATTCACATGATTGACCATATCAACAATCAAACCAACAAAAAACAAAGGACTATCTCAATAGATACTGAAAAAGCCTTTGACAAAATACAACATCCATTCCTATTGAAAACACTAGAAAGTATATGAATAGAAGGACCTTTCTTAAAAATAATAAACAGTATATATCTAAAACCATTAACAAGCATCATGTGCAACCTGGATAAATTAGAAGTCTTCCCAATAAGATCAGGAGTAAAAACAAGGATGCCCATTATCACCTCTATTGTTTAACATTGTACTAGAAACACTAACAGTAGCAATTAGAAAAGAAAAAGAAGGTGGTTTTCCAGGTTAAGATGATGGCAGAGTAAAAAGTAGTGCTTAACCTCTCCTAAAAGAAACATACAGGACTCCTCAAGGGGACATAAAAACAAATTCGGACGAACTGAGGGACCCCACAATAGGGCGCAGCATGGAAGGTACATGGAATTGGGGCATTTCCATGTTATAAAGGGGTGAAACAGCTCTCACCAAATCCCTGGCTGAACAACCACACCCCCCTACACACACACACACCACCTACAACGCCAAAGCCAGATCAAAAGAAATAGAGCAATTTTGGGGCACCCATTGAGTCACTGGCAGCTCCAGGGCCTGTTCCTGAGAGCAGCAAGACTTAGGACCCCAAAAGGCTAAAGAACGCACATGGACTTTGAGCTCAGACACATATAAACATATAAGAAAAACAACTGCTTGAAAGCATGGGTTGGGGTGGACATGATTGGGGATGTAGACTTGAAACTACCACACCAATGCAACTATCAACAATTTGGAAATAGGTCCTGATCAATGACACATGATAAAAACAGTGGAAATGTGCGTCGGCCACGGGTAGGGGGAGTGTGGGGGGTGAAGGGGAAAGTAAGAGCATGAATCTTGTAACCATGTTAAAAACTAATATTAATAAATGTTTAAAAAAAGAAAAGAAAAAGAAATTAAAGGTATTAAAATAGGCAATGAGGAGACTAAGCTATCATTCTTTGCAGATGATATGATGTTCCACTTAAAAAAATCCAGAGAATCAACTAAAAAGCTAGTAGAAATAATCAACAACTTTAGCAAATTTGCAGGATACAAAATAAATGCACTTAAATCATCAACATTTCTATATATTTCCAACACTTCACAGCAGAAAGAGGTTGAAAGAGAAACATCATTTAAAATCACCCTAGACAATATAAAATACTTAGGAATCTATCTACCAAAACGAAAACAGGAATTATACAAAGTATAAAACACTTTCCAAATAATTAAAACTAGATTTAAACAATTGGAAAAATATTGATTTCTCATGGGTAGGACAAACTAACATAATAAAAATGACCATTCTACCCACATTAATTTACCTATTTAGTGCCATACCTATCAAACTACCAAAAAACTTTTTTACTCAATTAGAAGTTCAGTTGGAAGAACAAAAGATCAAGAATATCAAAGGAAATAATGAAAAAAAACATGAAGGAAGGTGGCCTAGCAGAACCAGTTATTAAACTATAGTATAAAGCAGTGGTCATCAAAATGATATGGTACTGGCTAAGAGACAGAAGGGAGGATCCGTGGAATAGACTTGGGGTAAGTGACATCAGCAAGACAGTGAGTGATAAACTCAAAGAGCCCAATTTTTGGGTCAAAAATCCACTATTTGACAACAACTGTTGGGAAAATTGGAAAGCAATATGGGAAAAATTAGGTTTAGATGAACATCTCAAACTCTACACCAACATAAATTCAGAATGGGTGAATGGTTTGAATATAAAGAAGGAAACTATATTTAAATGAAGTGAATGCAGAATAGTATACTTGTCAGATCTCTGGGAAAGGGAAAGTTTTAAAACCAAGAAAGAGTGAGAAAATATTACAAAATATAAAATAAATAATTTTGATTATATTAAATTAAAAAGTTTTTGTACAAACAAAAACAATGTAACCAAAATAACCAAAATTCTAAGGCAAACAACAAACTAGGAAAAAATCTTTATAACAAAAATCTTTGACAGAGTTCTAATTACTCATATATACAAGGTGCTAAATCAATTGTACAAGAAATCAAGCCATTCTCCAATTGATAAATAGGCAAGGGACATGAAGAGGCAATTTTTCAGATAAAGAAATCAAAACTATCAATAAGTACATGAGAAAGTGTTCTAAATCTCTAATAGATAAATGCAAATCAAAGCAACTTAGAGGTACCAACTCATGCCCACCAAATTGACTAAAATCATAGCAGGGGAGAGTAATGAATGATGGAGTGGATGTGGCAAAATTGGGACATTAATGCATTGCTGATGGAGTTGTGAACTGATTCAACCATTCTGGATGGCAATTTGGAACTATGCCCAAAGAGCTCTAAAAGAGTGCCTGCCCTTTGTTCCAGCCATATCATTGCTTAGTTTGTACCCCAAAGAGATCATAGATAAAAAGACTTTTTTTTAAATAAAAGAAATGATTTTCTTGTATTTAAAAATAAATGAAACTTTGCTAGAAAAGAGTTTATGTAAATTCGAACCATTATTAATTTAATTCAATAAATGTTATTTAGGGTTTTCTGTGTTCCAGGCACTTTGCTGAGTTCTGGGGAAACAATTAATATAGAAATAGTTCCTGTGATCAAATATGAGAAAGGTTTTTAGAGGGGAATGGGTGGAGGTCACTAGGAACTTGCAGAGACACTGAACTGGAGAAATCTCTGTTAGAGTCCAAATTCTAGTCTCCTCTAAAGGAAAGTGTCAACACTTTAATGTTGCACACTTCAGCTGTTAGGCTAGAGAGGAGAAGAATCTAAAGAAGTTGGAGAAGTTATTGAGTATCTGAAACTAAGTTAATGAGCAAGCTAATGGGATTTCACCTGATCTACTTCTTCTCTGAAGGGCAGGGCATCATGTTCTCTGTAGTCCAAAGTAAGCAGAGGTGGTGTGGGAAGTAGAGAGTTAACTGCTATGGGAAAAAACCATACCTTCAAAAAGAACATGAATTTAATATTTCAGATACATGAAGAAAGAAGGCCACTCAGAAGTGAGAACCTACGGACAAAATGAAAATAAAAGAACTCACCCATTATTTCCTGAGTTGGGGAAAAGAACATTTTCAGGGTTAGTCAAAATTCAGAACTTTTAGGATAAATAAATACATAAACATTTCAAGCACCAAGGCATCATTATAAGTATTACCCAATATTTGACAGCTGCCACTAGAAGTGAAGATCATTGGATATGATATCTAAAAAATTTAAAATATACAGATTTCCCCTACCAAGAGTAGCTTACTTTGCAAAAACTGAATAAAATACTACTTGAGAGAAAAAGGATTTCTAATAAATTAATTATTTCCAAGTATTCTTGATGAAAATAATGGAGCTAAGGAGAAATTTTGAAGGACCAAAAAGATAGTAAGGAAAAAGATGGAGTGAAAAAAAAAGTATCACATCAATGAATTATATGCATTTTAATGTGGGTTTTTGGGATGACACAAGTAAGCATCTTGCAACAAAAAGAATGTTGTCAAGAGTCATAAAAGAATTAAAAAAAGATGTAAAGGTAGTACTTTATGTTATGTTTAGAGAAAAGTAAGAAAAATGAAAGGAGAAATAGGCTAGGGATGATAGAGAAGAAAAGGGGAACAAGTGTAATAGCTCATATAAAGTTGAATGCAAATGGTTTGCTTGGAGAGAATAAATCTATGATCTTTTCATCACTCTGCCATGTATAACCTTCATCACTCTTGCATCCTGTCAATCTCTTATTCTCATAATTATATAATCTATCAAATGCCAGTGTTTGCTTTGAGAATGCATCCATGAAGTTTTATTGCATTTGGAAGACAGTCTTGGTAATGAGAAGGTCACAAGACACACAAGTCTTCAATATTAAGTGACTAACTGTTGTTCCAATTCCATTCTCCTAAGGACATTCTTCTATGTTTGATAATCTGTGCCTACTCTGGCATTGAAATCATCCAGAATTATAAGCCTGTCCTCTTTTGGCACATGACTAATGAAGGTCTCTAAAATATACCTGCTGAATTCTCTTTTAACAGGAGCTGTTCTTCTTTCAGTTCTATTCGATTCTGATCTGTCCCTAAGAGTACTCACATTACATGTGCCGATAGTGAGTAGAATTGAATTTGTAAAATTTTGTCTGTTTTGACCACAGGGCATGATCCCTTCCTGCCACAATAAGCAAGCCAAGTTTGGGTGGAGCAAGCAATTTTTAGGACACCTTATAAAGGCTGCTCAGCAAGCTCAGTCTTTGGGAGATTCTAAAAAAAATGTGAGAGAGAAGTAGTAGGTTGCATACCAAACTGAAATTCTTCAGAGCAGTTGTGTTGACCTTGCTGTAAGCCTGAGGAATTTGGACAGTCCATCAATTCAATGCCAATAAATTGAATCACTTCCATTTGAATTGTCTTAGGAAGATTCTGATGATTACAAGGCAAGATAAGCTACAGACAATTGAAAATAGATTGAAAAAATATAGATTAAGCTGCAACATAGATCATTTTTCTTTATGAATTAGATACATCAAACTAAATGTACAATGTTATTACTTTTCATTGTTTAATTTCAAAAAAATTAATTTTCGCTTGTTAAAAAAGGTAACTTCTATTCATAGAAAATAAAGCGTATGGAGGTTCAGTAACTTTCTTTAGGTCACACTATAAATAGAAAAAAGAGTTATCTAACCTTTCATACAATTAAAGAATAATATTGGAATAATCTTTAAAATTCTGAGTACCCTTTCCTTCCATTACTTCTTTCTTATTTACTTTTTTGGTTTGATTTTTATAGTTCTGAAAAGGGAAGGTTGAGATCCCCCACTAATATGATCTTACTATCTATTTCCTCCTTGAGCTCCTTTAATTTTTTCCTTTAGAAACCTAGATGCTATACCATTTGATGCATAAATGTTCAGTGATGATATTACCTAATTGTTTATAGTACCCTTTAACAAAATTTAATTTCCCTCCTTATCTCTTTGAATCATACCAATTTCTACTTTAGCTTTGTCTGGTATCACAATTTCTACTCCTTTTTTTTTTACTTTAGATGATTCATAATAAAATATGCCTGAGCCTTTTACCTTGAATTTGTTTGTGTTATCCTGCTTCAAATGTGTTTCTTGTAAACAACACATAGTAGGATTCTGGTTTTTAATTCACTCTGCTTCTGTTTTATGAGTGAGTTCATCACATTCACATTTCCTTTAGAACCAGCTCTATTCCCTTTCTCTCTGTTCTTCCTCACTAGTATTTTGCTTTTTGTCACCATCCCATTTCCCACACCTTTCAATTCCCTGCCCTTTCCCTTGTCTTATTGCCTTTCTACTTCTCTGTAGGGTGATAGAAATCTATACCCCACTGAGATATACTCGTTTTTACTTCTGAGCTAGTTACAATGAGAATGAAGTTTAAGCATTTCCCATCACTGCCCTTATCCTCCCCTCTCTATATTGATTTTTCTTACCTCTTTATGTTATATAATTTATTGCATTCTATCTCTCCCTTTTCTTTTCTCTCAGTGCAACCCTCTCTTTCCCCCTTGATTAAATTTTACATATCATTCATAAACATATATATCATATCATATGTACAAATCATTCTATATCATCACATTTACATATGCATCATATCATCATATAACATGTGTATTTACAATTTGAACCCCATAACTACAATTCTCGGCATCCCATGTTCCTTCTCACATTACATGCTAATGTAGAAAGGATATAAATTTTGGGTAGCCTCACCTCTCTCTCTTCCTGTGATCATGTAGGGTGGAGGTTTTGTGAGGTAAGCTAGCTAGAGAACTTATTCATGTGGTCTTATTTCTGTTAGATAGGTTTTTATTCTACTAATCCCTTTTCATTCCTTCTACTTCAAGTGATGATTAATAAATTTTATAAAATATAATACTTAAAGTACTGGATATTAAATTTAATCTTACATTTATGGTGACCAGAAGTCTGGAGTGTACAACCCTAGCTCTGCTCTAAGTAGTGAAGCAGGTTTTATAGACAGAGTAGTTTAAAAAGCCTCCTACCGCCACTGCTGCTGCTGCTCCTATAACTGCTATTGCCACTGTTGCCACTGTTGCTACTGCTGCTGCTGCTGCCCTGTGAGTCTACTGCCCCATGTCTTGACCATAAACTGTCTGGGGTTCCTTCCAAGTCACTGTCCATGGACCTGGCAAAGTATAAATCCCCCTTTCCCTTACATTGCTAACAACTGAGTGCTTGCTGCTGTCTTTGAGCACTACGGATTCCCCCAGTGGAAAATGAGAAGCTAAGTAACTGGCCCCCTGCAGGCCAGGCTACACCCCTCCCCCACCACATGGGTCTCAAGTATGTGGCAGCTTGGTGTTGAAATAGTCTTTTAGACTAGCAACAGCCTAACAGTGCAGCATAGAAGCTGCCTACCCTCACTTATTCCCACCCCCAATTACCTCCCAAGTCAATTTAAAACTAAACCAGGGGGACTTCCATGCTTCTGGCTATGAGAATGGGGGGAAAGCTTTTGACTTTTCTTTTAGCTAAAGCTTTTCAGCCACCCTCCATTTTTTAAAAAACAAGCTAAGAGGGCATATCTAAGAATGGTATTTAAAACCATGCTGGGAATGGAATGATTTTCCTTCAGTTTGAAAAAGCTTATTTTCCCAGAGAATTTTACAGAGTTCAAACTGTTCAACACTTAAGAATTATGTTATTTAGCTTTGTTCCTGGAAGGGCTCTTATTTATAGCATATTTCTTCCTCACGAAAAAGCAACATAAGGATACTTTGATTAAACTAAAAATTCAAACAGACAGCACTGAGAAGCACTTAAGTAATTTTAAAAATCAGAAGGAAGACTCCCCTCTATTCGAAGCTCCTCCCATCTTGCTAGACTTCTCCATCTATCCCCATTGTCCCTTTTATTCCCACCCACCCAGCCCCTGCTTTTTCTTCTCACCACTTCTGCCCCTGCCACATTTCCCTTTGCCCTACCACTTCCTCTTCTTCCCCTGCCTTAGTCATTCCTTCCTCTACTAGACCCACCCCCTTTCCTGTACCTGCCCCAAATCCCACCCCTCTTCCTCCCATCCTGCCATCCCATCCACCAAAAAACCCCTTCCTCTTACCTCACCTACTCCTCCCCCCTTCCCTTACCTGCTCTATTGTAATCCAAACATCAAGCCAACAGGGTGAAATTACAAATACTTCAGTTAAAGTCTTATTACCCTTAAAAGAAATACCCAACCTTCAATAAAACTGGAGATGTGATGCCCTTAAGACACTACACACCCTTCACCCCCCCCCCAGATAATGAGAGATTCAAGCAAAATACTCCTCCCTTTGAAGACGACCCTATTGTAGTTATTAAAAAGCTGGAAAGTTTCTGTTGTGCATATGGTCCTGCATGACAGGACGTGGAAAATCTACTCCAAGCTTTCTTGACAGAAAGAGAGAAAAATAAAATTATCCCTCTTGTTAATTAGGGTCAAGGAAGGAGAGCAGCTCATTGGCCACACAAGGACACTAAATGGAATTTTAATACAGGGTAAGGTTAACAAAACTATGCCAGGCTAGAGAGGCATTACTTTCAATAATGAGGGCTTGCTCTGATAGGCATGGTACATGGGCAAAGTTTGAAAATACTAGGCAAAAACAAGAGGAAAATCCCTCCCTGTTTATGGATAAACTTATTGAGCTAGGAGGTAGATATATAGATTTGGATCTGCCCACGGAAAGAATGTTAGACAAATATGTTGACAATTCTTTAAAAATTGTTGTAAAGTGTATAGAGATTTTTTAATACTAGCTGCCCAAATTGAGATTCTATGGATCTTGAAAAATTGAGAAGGGTAGCAGTCTATGTTTTTTAAGGGCCATGAAACAAAAGATTAGAAGAACAGTGACTTAGTGGAGGACTTAAGGGAAAAAAATAAAACTTTTAAAGGAAGAAATTAAAAAAGAAAATCATTGAGTGAGTGGCCATAACCTCTGCAGGAATCCACAAATCAATAATTAATGTGCTACTTCTGTGGAAAAGGGGGCCACATAATGATGAACTGTAGCAAGTGGAATCAGGCAAATAGAAATAATTTCAACTTTAAAAGAAATAATAATTACTCCAGTATACTCTAATGAAATAATACACCAAGTGAGACAAAGAACAATACATTCCAAAATACTGTTAAATGGAAATGAAGGGAATGAATGAATTGACTGGGGAGAGAGAGAGGAGCATACACTCTCACCCACAGGCCTCTGTATGGGTGCTGCTGGCAGAAGGGTTATGCCTCTACCCACCTGAGAGACTTTGCTGGATTAAGCTTCTCATTTGTCTCCTTTTAACAGCTGCCTAGCCAGGGAACCACTGAGAAGTTGTAGGTGTAATGAACTTCTCTGGTTCCTCCACCTGGGGTTGGAATGAATATTGATAAGGGCTATTGGTACACTGATTGGATAACACTGTGGATCTGACTGTGTGGCTGTCTCCCCTCTCCAAAGACTGCAGGCATATTGACAACTCAGGAAAGGTACTTTGAAATAAACAGTTATATTTAATTCTATCTTAACAGGGTTAGGAACAAGGGAAAGGATGGAGGATTTGGGAATCATATTGCTAATTTTCTAAATAAGTGATCAAAGCTAAAGAGATTACTAGATCAGGTAAAGACTGGAGATCCTTCACCCTCTCACTAACTCTGGCTTGACTTGGCCAGAGCCAAGCCAAAGATTAGGGAAGCTATTGATGATCTTCTTAAATGACAGTAATGTTCTCTCACAGCTCTATTGATGATGGTTGTAATAGCTCTCCAGCTCTCTCAAGCAAGGCAGTTGAGTTGCAGGTATAGGACCTACCCTCCCTCTTGACCTCCCACCTCCCAAGATCGCTCCGGACTGAGCTGTCTTGTGCAGTGCATGATGGGTATTTATAGTGTTGGCTCCAATGCAATTTTGATCCCAGCTCATGGCACCTGGATACATTCCAAGGTCTCCAATTGAAGGTCTTATCACTCAAAGTGGTGTCAATCTTGTCCCAGAAATTCATTATAACAATACCTAAGGTCATCCACACTATACTCAGAGTGAAAATGCTCCTCAGCATGGGAGATCCCAGAGGAATAATCAAGGAACTTTATGAAGTTGTGTATGTAGGGTAAGGGCCCTGTAATTAGAGAGTGAAACCTTTGATTTTCCAGGACCTGATGTTTTAATGCCAATTATTCTCATCCATTTCCTCCCCATAGTGATGAACCTCATGTAACACTGAAAGTTGGAAACACATAGTATGATTGCCTTGTAGACACTGGAGCATCCAGATCAGTATTGATGAGTAAATTTGATTCTGAATGCAATTCTCTAGGCTCATTAAATGTAGTGGGGTATCAGGGCCACCTCTAAAAGTCTCAAAGTTTTCAACTTGAGTGGTGTCTGTGGGACCTCTATTAGTAGAACGTTCTTTCCTTCTAATGCCTAACTCCCCTATAAATTTGCTAAGGAGAGATCTTCTATGCAAGCTTAGAACCTAATAACTTGCTCTCTAGAAGGATCTATGTAACTAGAATTGCCTGAGGAATCCTTAACTTTGCTCCCTGTACTTCTCTCAAAAAGTCAAGATATGAAGGAGCCTCCCACCTTTTAAATCCCAGTTGATTTACCTGAGTCTCTCTGGGCCACATCATCTTCCAATGCTGGCCTACTTAAATCATCTATTCCTGTTCAAACAAAAAACAAAAGGGGGTCCACCTTCTTCCATTCCTCAGTATCCTCTATCAAAAGAGGCATTTGAGGAAATTACCTCAATGATAGATTCATTTATTGAGCAAGAAATAATTCCATGCAAATCTGAATATAATGCACTCATCCTACCTGTAAAAAAGCCAAAATTAAGCCCCTTTGGGAAAACTGTCTATAGATTTGTCCAGGATTTAAGAGCTATAAATAATAATGTAATTAAGAGACATCCTGTAGTTCCCAACCAAGGCAAAATTATCTAAAAATCATTGGCACTCACACTGTGGATCAGGGCCAATTTAAAAAGGAAATGAATGTCATTTTTAGGTGAGAAACCTTTGTATTCTGCCTCTCCTTGGGTGACACAGGGTGTCACTGATTTTAAACTATATGTATTTTATTTTTTATTATTCTTTTTCTTTGTATGTGCAATATAGTATCTCATTTTTCTCTTTTCTCTCATTCTTTGTACTTGTAGTATATGTTACCAGTATTAATGTTTTGTTTGTTTGTTTTTGAACTAATAAAAATTTACAATGTCCATTAGCCCTAGCATTAATGCAAATCCAAAAGCATTAGAATATGAAAAACTGCCATTGATTGTTAAATATTATGGGACTTTGATTAATGATTGTGTCTGATTCCAGGAGAAGGCATCACAAAAGAGCCCTTATACAGTGCCAAGAAGCACTAAGTCCAGGACACCAACCAATACCAGGTGGATTAATGAGAATCTGCTCCAAGACAGAGGACTTGTTTCGGGGTTTGAGGAAGTGGGTATTTGACAACATCAGACACACGATTTCCCTGTGCCAGATTCAGACAAAGTACTTCAGTTTGGTTACAATACTGGCTCCCCTATTCCTGGGAGCAAAGATAAAATCAGACCAGGGAATGCTATTTCCCATCTGCTACAAAATCTAGTCCTTTTTGTGTCTTTCATAGTGTAGCAATTTTCTATAGTCTTGGCTGCTGATTGGGTAAGTGTTTATTGCTGCAGTGGTCCTACAGGCTTGTGGGGCATAAATCACTCTATCAGGTCCTGAATCCAGAACCTGTTATGGGCTTACTCCCTATTGCTTACTCAGAATTTTATATACTATTTAATTTTGATTTTTTTCTTCTATTTGTTTTTTTAATGTTTTTGACTTCCCCTTAACAATTGATTCTCATAATTCAGCCATGTATCTCAGGGTGATCTGTGTGCTTGTTAACACCTTCAGGGGGGAGTGTATAATTGTCATAAAATTCTAGATTTATAAACATTTTTATTGTTTGAGAGTAATTTTAGGATAAGAAACTTGTTACCTTCTAAATCTAGAAAGTGAGCTATTTGGAAAAGGTACCATGGACATGCTTTCTGAAACCTCACACTGCACCAAAAGATCCAGAATGACCTTTGGGATGTAGTGAAATTGAACTGTGGAGGGCTGAATGCATTTATTTTTAATGTAAACCCTTATACCAAAGGGGACTTCCCCCAATTGGCTTTTTGTCAATGCGCCTAGCAATCATTGGTTTTTTCTCTTTCTCTTTAATTTCCCTCTTATCCTCAAATTACTGTAATTTCCCCTTAGAAAGTACAATATTGTAAGTACCTCTAGTTGAAGATCTTTAGAGATATAAGTTGATTATATATACTGATTCCATGGGGAAACTAGGCATGTAAATCTGGGAGATTTTTACATGCTCGTTTCCCATGAGAATCACAGGGGGATTGTTTAATTACAGTTTGAACCCTAGAATTACAATTCCCAGGATCCCATGTTCCTTCTTATGTTATGTGCTAATGTAGAGAGGATAAAATTTTGGGTAGCCCCGTCTCTCTCTCTCTCTCTTCCTGTGATCATGTTGGGTGGAGGTGGTGTGAGGTGGGCTGGTAGGAGAATTTATTCACATGGTCTTGTTTCTGTTAGATAGGTTTTTATACTTCTATTTCCTTTA
The DNA here is from genome assembly GCF_016433145.1 of Gracilinanus agilis. NCBI lineage: Eukaryota > Metazoa > Chordata > Mammalia > Didelphimorphia > Didelphidae > Gracilinanus > Gracilinanus agilis. Next base: position 84,768,480 of record NC_058135.1, read on the forward strand.
TATTCTTTCTACTTCAAGTGATTATTAATAAACTTTATAAAATATAATAGTTGGAGTATTGGATATTAATTTAAATTTTATGATCATCATATACATCATATCATCATAATCAGCTTACTTCTCTACACTATTTCTGAGTATTCCCTTCTATCTTTTCTATTACTGAGTATATTTTGAAAATTACATAAATCATGTTTCCATGTAGATATATAAAGATTTTGACCTTAATGAGTCCCTTAAATTTACCTTTTGGGGTTTCTCTTGTGTCTCTTGTTTAGACTTCAAATTGTTTTTTTAGATCTTACTTATTCCTCAGGAATGTTTGGAAAATTCTATCTTATTGAATGACCATTTCCCCCCTTGAAAGAATATATTCAATTTGGCTGGATAGGTGACTCTGGGTTGTAAACCCAAATCTTTTGCCTCCCTGAATATCATATTCCATGTTTTTGATCCTTTAATGTAGAAGCTGCTAGGACCTGTGTGGTCCTGATTGTAGTTCCATAGTATTTGAATGGTTTCTTTCTGGCTGCCTGAAGTATTTTATCTTTGACTTGGTAGCTCTTGTATTTAGCTATTATATTCCTGGAAGTTGTCATTTGAGGATTTTTTTCTGGAAGCAGTCTGTGAATTCTTTCAATTTTCATTTCATTTTCTTATTCAAGAATCTCTGGACAGTTATATGATAATTCCTTGTAATATGGTGCCCACGGTTTTTCTTGATCATGACTTTAAGGTAGTCCAATAAGTCTTAAATTGTCTCGCCTAGATCTATTTTTCTAGGTCAGTTGTTTTTTCAATAAGATATTTCATGATTTCCTATGTATTTTTTTGTTCTTTTGATTCTGCTTAATTGTTTCTTATTTTCTCATGAAATCATTAATTTCCAGATGGTCATTTCTGACATTTAAGGCCTGATTTTCCTCTATCAGTTTTTGGTTCTCCTTTTTCAATTGGCCCATTGGCCCATTTCTTCTTACATAACTTTCATTTCTCTTCCTCACTTTTCCTCTGCCCCTCTTAATTGATTTTTGAAGTCTTTTTTTGAGTTCTTCCAGACTTTGTCCAATCCATATTTTGCTTTTTGAAGTGACATGTGTTTCCTTTGCTTTCACTGTCCCCCTCTGTGTCTATACCTTGCTCTTTGCATAAAATTCTTTAGAGTTAGGTGCTTATTTTGTTGTTTGCTCATTTTTCCTATCTAATTATAGGTGGGTACTGTTTTCTGGGAAGTTGAGTTACCCTCTTAAACTTCAGCCCTTCCTTGATATTATTTTCAGCTTATTTTCTCAATTGTTACTAATTTACTAGATGGTCTGATGGCTGAGAACTCTGAGAGCCTCCTTAAAATGCTGATTCAATTGATCTTTGAGATGCTGATAGCTTAAAGATTTTCCTCAGGCTTTTGATCTCTGTCTGAAATTGATCATGTTGGTGACTGATCAAATTCTAGCCTGAGGCTTATGCTAAGGTTTTTGGTCTCACTGTGTTCTCGATCCAATCAGGCATACCTTTTATTACCCTTTCCTAGAGCTCCACCTTTAGTTTAGGGCAAAAGAATCTCAGGGGGGAGGCTCCTCCTGTGACCTGTATCCTCACTCCAAACTGTGGATTATATCCTAATCCCAAACCCAGAGTGGGATTCCTGGCTTCAATCTGGGCTCACACAGATCAGCCGATCAGCCCCTTTAGCCCAGATTGACCTGGCCTGGGACTCTGGACTTCTCCACTAGTTTGAAATTTCAAGGGGTGTGGGTTGACTTGGACCATTGTTTGTCCAGGCAGGATCTCATGGTCTGAATGTTAGCTTGATCTTAAGTTTGGAACCTGTGGCAGAAGATGTGGTGTGTGTGGGGCGTTAGGGGTGTGGTTTGCTCTTGGCTTGCTTTTTACTCCTTGTTGGATATACTCTCCTATCACCCCAGTGCCCCAGACATTTTTTGCCTATCTTCAGGATTTTTTCTTTTCTTTAATGTTATTTCACTCTGTCTCCTTGTTGGTTCTTTCACTTCTGTATTCGTTTTGTATTGACGTTTTACTCTTTGTTGGAGAGGATTCTCATGGTGAAATGGAACTTCTGCTCTAGTTACTCGTCCATCTTGTATTCAACCCAGGAAGTCTCCTGAGTACCCTTTCTAATCTGATTTCAGGCCACATAAGTCAACTAAAATTGATCTTTCGGAATTTACCAATGCTCTTTTAAATGGTAATTCATTTGTCTTTCCATAGTTCTTATCCTACTTGACCTCTCTGCTACATTTGATGGAGTTAACTATCCTTCCTCCTGTATTTATTCTTATATCTGGGATTTTGTGCTTTACTCTCTCTTTATTCTTTCAACATATTTTTTGTTTTACTCTTGCTGCGATTTTCATCTATTTCACACCACTAAATGTGAGTGATCCCCAAAGCTCTCTCCAAGCCAGTCTGATTCTCTTTTCCCTGTCTCCTCTCTCCTCTGGTGACAACATTTACTATGATGGGTTTAATTATTTATTTCACTGTAGATGCCTCATAGATAACAGCTTTTTATACAACCTCAACTTCTTCTTAGACTGTCTATACCACATCATCCACCAATTAACAATTGAACATTTTAAGCTGGAATTGCTGGAAATTTCAAAATCAGCATGTCCAGTATAGAACTCATTATTGTTCTGTCATTCTCCTCTCTTCCTAACTTTTCTACTTTGCTCAGATATTATTTTCTTCCACATTCTCAGCCCTCTTGAGGTCCTTGACTTCATTCTCTCTTAACTCCCATAACAAAAGAGTTGAACAAATCTTGCTATTTTTCCCTTTGCAACCTCTCTCTCATTCTACCTCTTCTCACCACTAACAGAGCCCCCATTTTAATCTAGGCTATTCTCACGTCTTACCTAGGTTCATTTGAAAGCCTCTCAAGTATTCTCCCTACTTCAGTCTCACCCTCTTATAGCCCATTCTATACATAGATGCTTCTCTTTATATATGGATATGATCATATCACTCCCCTAATCAATGAATTCTAATATTCTTTTACCTCTAGAGTAAAACATAAAATTGTTTTGTTTTAAAAGTCCTTCATAAATTGCTCTGACCCTGTCTTTCCAGTCTCATAAGACATTATTCATCTTACTGTTCTTTGTAGTCCAGCCAAATTGACTATCTTTTTGTTCTTCACACAGCACACTCCATCTCATAACCTAATGCATTTATACTCTGATTCCATTCTTGGAAAATTATTCCTATTTAACGATTCCTCACAAAATCATTCTAATCTTTCAGTTCCAATTGATACAAACAGAAGTAAGAGTTCAAGAAACAAATCAATAAGCATTAAGTGCCGACTATATGAAGAACATTGTGATAGATGGCAGGATAAAAACACAGAAATGAAGTAATCCATTCTCCCGTTAAGCTTACATTTTATTGATGGATACAGCATGTACATATATAAGTATATTCTATTGTGTGAAGTAAATATCCAAGGGCCCTCCAACCCTGTAAAATCCCAAAAAGACTCATGATGGTAGTCAGAGTCACATGTCTGATGGACTGGTGGACTGATTTGATGTCACAATGGCATGACAGTGTCTTGGTGTACAGGAGACATAATGTATGAATACCCATGGCCTATTGAAGGATCTGGAGGAGGTACTTGGGTTTGAAAAGCCAACACAGGAACTCAGTCTCATTTTGGCTCCTGCCCCTCTATGGGCTTACTATTTCTCTGAGTTGTGCTGGTACCATGGAGGAGAATATACCTGGATGGAATTTGGAACATGATGTTACTTAAATTAAAAATGATAGAAATTTTATTTTTCTACCTTTACTAATAACTGATTATAAATGTAGTATAAAGCTTCTTAGGTTAACTTTTATTTATAATAATGTATAAGTAAATGCATACCCATTATTATATATATATAATATACATAAACCATATTCACTTATATGTCATACCTAATCTGACTACTTAAAGCATCCTCATATTTATTATCATACTCTAGATTTCTGGAAAAGTCAATACATTGTTTGTGGATATTTCTCCATTAATTAAAAAAAACTCAAGATCTCTAACTACTCAGTCAAGCACAAAGGCCCCATCCCAGTTCATAAAATATTATTTAATAAATTAGAGAAATCATCTTTTCTTCTAGCAGTCACATATTTTAGGACTATATAAATATTAAATTCACTGAATATATAATTTTTGAATGATTGAATAAATAATACAACAAAACCACAAAAAATTTAAAAAATTATTTTGTTTTTTAATCAACCAATTAATTAATTTAGAATATTTTTCCATGGTTACATAATTCATGTTCTTTTCCTCCCCTTTCCATCCCCCATTCCCTGAACTGACAAGCAATTTCAGTGGGTTAAAACATGTATCATTATTCAAAACCTATTATTAATATTTGCAACAGAGTGATCATTTAAAGAAAAAATCCCCAATCATATATCCATTGAATCATGTGATGGATCATATGTTTTTTTTTCTGTTTCTTTTCCCACAGTTCTTTCTCTGGATGTGGATAGTGTTCTTTCTCATAAGTCCCTCAGGATTGTCCTGGATCATTACATTGCTGCTAGTAAAGAAGTTCATTACATTTGACTGTGCCAGAATATATCAGTTTTTATGTACAATGTTCTCCTGGTTCTGCTTCTTTCACTCTGCATCAATTCCTGGAGATCTTTCCACTTCACATGGAATTCCTCCAGTTCATCATTCCTTTGAGCACAATAATATCCCATAGCCATCAGATAACACAATTTGTTCAGCCAGTCCCAATCGATAGACATTCCCTCATTTTCCAAATTTTTGCCACTACAAAGATCGTGGCTATAAATATTTTTGTACATGTATTTCCCCTATTGTTTCCTTGGGGTACAAACCCAGCAGTGGTATTACTGGATCGAAGAACAGGCAGTCTTTTAAATTCCTTTGGACATAGTACCAAATTGCCCTACAGAATGTCTGGATCAATTCACAACTCCATCAGCAGGGTATTAGTGTGTCAATTTTGCCGCAACCACTCCAACCTTTATTATTTTCCTTTACTGTCATATTGACCAATCTACTAGGTGGGAAGTGGTACCTTAGAGTTGCTTTGATTTGCATTTCTTCAATTATGAAAGATTTAGAACACCTTTTCCCCCTGTGCTTATTGATAATTTTCATTTCTTTATCTGAAAACTGCCTATTCGTGTCCCTTGACCATTTATCAATTGGGGAATGGCTTGATTTCTTTTACAATTGACTTAGCTCCTTATAGATTTGAGAAATTAGACCTTTATTCCAATATTTTAGATTTTATAAGTATTTAGGTATAATTACCCTGAATTCTCCTTTGTATTTCAAATTATTGAGGAGGTAAAACCAATGAAATGGAGTAATAAAGGAGAAATTTTGCCACTACTCCCCTAAAACTACTTCAACAATGAGGTAAAAAAATTCCAGAACAAATGTTGAGCAGGAAAGCCAAATAAAATATCAAAGAATATCATTTTTTTCTCCCCTAGACATTTTAGATAGAAAAACAGAAATGTTTACAAAACACTGAGTTACAGACTGGCTAGAAACACAGTGTATTGGCAGTAACAGTGTGCTGTGGCTTTTGTAACAACTGTAGCTACTGTGCAGAGAAAATAGTGAGACTAAAGTCCTAAGGAGAAAATGAAGTGGAGGGACTCTCACACTAGCAATGGATGGAGGGCCAAATGTCATTAATTAGATCTGTCACATATTAACCAGGTTCACAATAGAGAGAGAGTAAATTGAAGGAGTCAATGGTCAGAAGCAAAAGAAAATCATGAAGAGGGGATAGATCTTTTTTTTTTAAAGGCAAATATTGGTGAATAAGATGGAGAAAGGTACACAATTAGCAATAAAAACTGCAAGTGTGATTGAGATGAACTTGCTTATAAAACATAAGAGGAGAGCAACATGGATTAGAACACAAAATCCCAAAACATTTTGTTTTTAAAAGACAAACTTGAAAGAGAAAGATTTAGATTTAAAAGAAGGGGCTGGATAATTTATTATGAATCAGCAAAAGGTAAGCAAAGATAGGAGTAACTATAATAATTTCAGATGAAGCAAAATCAGAAAAATAAATGGAGATAATCAGGAATTTTGCTAAAATATACCACAGATAGTATCCAAATTCTTAAGGAAAATTTAACTGAGTTATAATAAGAAACAGACAATAAAACTACATAAGTAGGGGAAACTTGGTTCGTCTCCTCTAAGATTTATATAAATATGTACATAAAATGAACAATAAGAAGATGAGATGAATAGTTTATAAATATTAGATAAAATTAGACTTGTAGAGAGTATGGAAAGGAAATAGAAAAGAATATACATGTTTACCAGATCACAACTCAAAAACTGATAATGTGTTAAAGGATAAAAAATTCACAAAACTGCAGAAAAGTTTAAATGTTAATCTTTTTCCTCTAATGGTACTGGAATAAAAATACATCATCAAAATGAAATTGAACTGATGAGGACCTCTTTATTACCTATTATTAGTCACATAAACATTGCTACTATATATACACACACTTTACATATATATATGCACATATACACATCTATCCTTCTATCTATCTATCTGTCTGTATGTCTGTCTTTCTGTCATTTTCCTTTTCCTTTGATCATTTTGAGATACAGTTCTAAAAGTAGTATTGCCAGATCAAAGAGTATACACAGTTTTAAGTTCCTATGGGTATAGTTCCAAGTTGTTCTCCAGAATAGTTGGACCAATTCCCTACTACATCAGCATTTTATTAGTGTCAATTTTTCCCTTTGTTCTCCTCCAACATTTGTCATTTCTGATGTGTATGAGGTGATACCTCAGAGTTCTTTTAATATTCTCTAATTGAAAGTGATTTAGAAGATTTTTCACATGATTATAGATAGCTTTGATTTTTCCCCTGGAAACTTCCCATTATATCCTTTGACCATGTATCAGTTGGGGAATGTCTCTCTCTCTCTCTTTTGTTTTTTTTTTTTATAAATTTGACATAATTATATACTAAGTATATATGGAACAAACCATTATTTTTAAAAGGTACACATTAATCAGAGAAACTTCTGCATTTTAGCATTATTAGTTTATTTTCTATGGTACCTTTTATCATAATGTACTTTCTCTGATTATCTCTTCTAATAAGTTCTATTCTAGCTTTTACTTTGTGTTCATGATTGCTATTTCTTTTACTAATCATCCTCTTTATTTTATTTCTCTGTATCTTTCTGTTAAAAGGTTTAGAAGTTTCTGAAACCATTCTTCTCTTTGTTTCCATTTCATGGGTAAGCTCATTCCATTCACATTCACAGTTATGATGACTATTTCCCTCCATTTTATTTCCCTCTTTTTATTTTTTTCTGTCTTTTTTCTATCCTGTGCATTCTCAAAAGTCCTAATTTTTTGCTTTTAACATCTTCCCTTAATCGAGCCTCTCTTTTGTCATCCCACACTTATTGTTATTCCTAATCCTCTAAATACCCTAAAAGTCCTAACATGGAGTTTTAAAATCACTAAATTAATTTTGTTTTAAAATTATACTTTCAGGGAGTTTTTGAAAGGTAAATGTGATGAATCAAATTATTTATAATCATCATCATTATCATGATCTATTGTGCATATATCTTTTTACTTAAGTTCCTACACAGGTTATCCCAGGCATCTGTGATAATAATTTGTGTAGCTGTAGTCTGCACAAATTTTTTTCACACTCACTCTTTCAACTCTTTGTCTCACACGACACTTTTGACAAGTCTCTTTCTGAGGAATAATTTTTAAAAAAAGGATTTGAATATTCACTGTGAGATTGTATTGATTTCACTAAACAACTTCGACAAGGACTGTTGCCAGTTTTAAAAAACCATGAAGAATAATTTAAGGTAAATTTCACTACAAAATACTCAGAAATAAATGATTGAACTTATGCCCTCAGAAAATTTTTATAAAAAGAAGTATACAGTTAATTGCTCTTCTTTGACATCCTAGTTGATATTCAGATTTTTAATTGTATAATAAATTAAATGTACTATCAAAACAATATAAAATGACTTGCATTATTAAATGTATATATGCAGGTAGGTGTGTGTATTTGTATACATGTGTATATATGTATGTAATGTGTCTTTATGCTTGCATGTGTGCTTTGGGACAAATTGTCATTTGCCATAGATTCATCTTTCTCCTTTCTTTCAAGATTTAGACAATCTTTTTAGTATATTTATTCAATAATGACTGATATAAAGTCACTTATTTGCACGGCTGGGATAATGTCTTTGTGCTGAGACTCTGTATAAAAGATGCTACTTTTGCAACTAATCTATTTTGTCTAAGTATTTGTCTTAAAGTCCTGTGTCTGTCTGGAAATTGTTGTGTGTTAGAAGGAATGTTATTTTTCCCAGTGATTTCTATTCATCATTGAGCTGTGGGACACCCCTAGCAATTTAAAGAAGACTAATGCCCTACAGGTTAGAGACCAACAGCAGGAGCTGCTCCCATAAAGACAAATGCAGTAAAGATTTATCTGTTTACCTACGTAATTTTTTCCTCCTTAGGATACCTAGGGATTTTTGGGAATCATTTGATGCTGATTTGTAAAAGGCTGTTATTTGGAGAGAAAAGGAAAAAAAAACACAAATAGGGCTTTAGACTTCACTCAGAGAAAATACCTTAATTCTTGAACAATTAATAATAGAAATTATTCTCTAAGAAAAATATATATCTATATCTACATCTATCTATCTATCTATCTATCTATCTATCTATCTATAAAGATAGAGATGTTTTTTCTGGAGAATAATATTTATATGTGAATTTGTACCTATATATGTATACACACATAATTATATACATATAAATATATACACAAATATATAAATAACATATATGCACATATAGTTATGCACAAATAGATACTTATCTATATCTATCTATAAAACAAATATTTGTGGATTTCTAAGTGATGCCACTAAAATGTGTGATTTGCTACATTTGTGATTACAAACATATTAGTAACTTTATTCTGTTGACAATATCTGAGGCCCTCCTCTGTCCCCATGATTGTTCTAATACTTATGCAATTTTTGATAGGTGGTGGATTTAGACATTTTCCTATTTCAGAAAACCTGAGAGTTTGTTCTATTTCACCATATAGTTTAAAGCTCATGTGCATGGTCTCTTGTTCTCACATATCTCCCACTGGAGGTCTATGTATGATGTAGATGGAAAACAAACTTTCCTCTAGGTTTCTTTTTTTATTTTTTTTTAACATTTAATAATATTTATTTTTTAGAAAAGTTAACATGGTTACATGATTCATGCTCTTACTTTCCCCTTCACCGCCCAACGCACCCCCCCCATAGTTGATGTGCATTTCCACTGGTTTTAACATGTGTCATTGATCAAGACCTATTTCCAAATTGTTGATAGTTGCACTGGTGTGGTAGTTTCGAGTCTACGTCCCCAATCATGTCCTCCTCAAACCATGTGTTCAAGCACTTGCTTTTCTTCTGTGTTTCTACTCCTGCAGTTCTTCCTCTGAATGTGGGTAGCGTTCTTTACCATAAGTCCCTGAGAACTGTCCTGGTCATTGCATTGCTGCTACTACACAAGTCCCTTACATTCGATTTTACCTCAGTGCATCATTCTCTGTGTACAATGTTCTTCTGGCTCTGCTCCTTTCTCTCTGCATCAATTCCTGGAGGTCTTTCCAGTTCACATGGAATTCCTCCAGTTTATTATTCCTTTAGGCACAATAGTATTCCATCACCAGCATATACCACAATTTGTTTAGCCATTTCCCAATTGAAGGGCATACCCTCGTTTTACAGTTTTTTGCCAGTGCAAAAAGCGCAGCTATAAATATTTTTGTACAAGTCTGTTTACCTATGATCTCGTTGGGGTACAAACCCAACAATGGTATGGCTGGATCAAAGGGCAGGCATTCCTTTATAGCCCTTTGAAAATATTTCGAAATTGCCATCCAGAATGGTTGGATCAGTTCACAACTCCACCAGCAATGCATTAAAGTCCCAATTTTGCCACATCCCCTCCAACACTCATTGTATTCCCCTTTTATCATTTTAGCCAATCTGCTAGGTGTGAGGTGATACCTTGAAGTTGTTTTGATTTGCATTTCTCTAATTATTGGAAATTTAACACACTTCTTCATGTACTTATTGATTCTTTTGATTTCTTTATTTGAAAATTGCCTATTCATGTCCCTTGCCCATTTCTCAATTGGGGAATGGCTTGATTTTTTATACAATTGATTTAACTCCTTGAATATTTGAGTAAACCCCTGTCAGAGTTTTTTGTTATAAAGATTTTTTCCCAATTTATTGTTTCCCTTCTGATTTTGGCTGCATTGTTTTTGTTTGTGCAAAAGCCTTTTAATTTAATATAATCGAAATCATTTATTTTACATTTTGTAATTTTCTCTAACTCTTGCTCGGTTTTAAAATATTTCCTTTCTCAGAGATCTGACAAGTGTACTATTCTGTGTTTACTTAAGTTATTAATAGTTTCCCTCTTTATATTCAAGTCATTCACACATTCTGAATTTATCTTGGTGTAGGGTGTGAGATGTTGATCTAAACCTAATCTCTCCCATATTGTTTTCCAAATTTCCCAGCAGTTTTTTTCAAATAGTGGATTTTTTCCCCAAAAGTTGGGCTCTTTGTGTTTATCATGTACTTTCTTGCTGATGTCACTTACCCCAAATTTATTTGACTGATCCTGCCTTCTGTCTCTTAGCCAGTACAATACCGTTTTGATGACCACTGCTTAATAGTACATTTTAATATCTGGTGCTGCTAGGCCACCTTCCTTCACATTTTTTCATTATTTCCCTTGACATTCTTGATCTTTTGTTCTTCCAAATAAACTTAGTTATAGCTTTTTCTAATTCATTAAAAAAAAGTTTTTTGGTAGTTTGATAGGTATGGTGCTAAATAGGTAAATTAATTTGGGTAGAATGGACATATTAATTATGTTAGCTTGTTCTAACCATGAGCAATCAATTTTTTCCAATTGTTTAGATCTAATTTTAATAGTTTGGAAAGTCTTTTTGTAGTTGTTTCCATATAATTCCTGTGTTTGTTTTGGTAGATAGATTCATAAGTATTTTATATTGTCTAGGGTGATATTGAATGGTGTTTCTCTTACTACCTCTTGCTGCTGTGATGTGTTGAAAATGTATAAAAAATGCTGATGATTTATGTGCATTTATTTTATATATCTAGCAACTTTGCTAAAGTTGTTGGTTATTTCTACAAGCTTCTTAGTTGATTCTCTAGGATTTTTTAAGTAGACCATCATATCATCTGCAAAGAGAGGTAGCTGAGTCTCCTTATTGCCTATTTTGATACCTTCAATTTCTTTTTGTTCTCTAATTGCTACTGTTAGTGTTTCTAGGACAATGTTAAATAGTATATATGATAATAGGCATCCTTGTTTCACTCCTGATCTTATTATGAAAACTTCTAATTTATCCCAATTGCATATGATGCTTGTTGATGGTTTTAGGTATATACTGTTTATTATTTTTAGGATAGGTCCTTCTATTCCTATACTTTTCAGGGTATTCAATAGGAATGGATGCTGTATTTTGTCAAAGACTTTTTCGCATCTATTGAGATAATCATGTGGTTTTTGTTTGTTAGATTGTTGATATGGTCAATTATGTGGATGTTTTCCTAATGTTGAATCATCCTTGCATTCCTGCTATAAATCCCACCTGATCATGGTGGATGATCCTCTTGATCACTTGCTGGAATTTCTTTGCTAGTATTCTATTTAACGTTTTTGCATCTATGTTCATTAGGGAGATTGGTCTGTAGTTTTCTTTCTCTGTTTTTTATCTAACAGGCTTTGGAATCACTATATTTGTGTCATGAAAGGAATTTGGTAGGGCTCTTTATTTGCTTATTATATCAAATAATTTGTATAGTATTGGCATTAGTTGCTCTTTGAATGTCTGATAGAATTCACTTGTGAATCCATCAGGCTCTGGAAAATTTTTCTTAGGGAGTTCTTTGATGGCTTGTTCAGTTCAATTTCTTTTTCTGATATGGGATTATTTAGGTATTCTATTTCTTCTGCTGTTAATCTAGGCAATTTATATTTTTGTAAATATTCATCCATATTTCCCAGATTGCTATATTTATTGCATTAAATTGGGCAAAATCGTTTTTAATGTTTGCCTTAATTTCCCCTTCATTAGAGGTGAGGTCTCCCTTTTCATCTTTGATACTGATGATTTGTTTTTCTTCTTTCATTTTTTTATTAGATTGACCAGTACTTTGTCTATTTTATCTGTTTTTTCAAAATACCAGCTTCTAGTCTTATTTATTAATTCAATAGTTATTTTACTTTCAATTTTATTAATTTCTCCCTTGATTTTTAGTATTTCTAATTTAGTTTTCATATGGGGATATTTAATTTGCTGGCTTTCTAATTTTTTGAGTTGCATGCCCAATTCATTAATCTCTGCCCTACCAAATTTGTTAATATATGCACTCAAGGATATAAATTTCCCCCTGAGTACTGCCTTGGCTGCATCCCACAGAGTTTGGTAGGATGGCTCATCATTGTCATTCTCTTCAATGAAATTGTTGATTGTTTCTATGATTTCTTCTTTGACTAAGTGGTTTTGGAGAATCATATTATTTAATTTCCAATTAGTTTTTGATTTTCCTTTCCAGGTACCCTTATTAATTATTATTTTTATTGCATTATTATCTGAGAAGGTTACATTTATTATTTCTGCTCTTTTGCATTTGTTTGCCATGTTTCCATGCCCTATTACATGGTCAATCTTTGTGAATGTACCATGTGCAGCTGAAAAAAGGTGTGTTCCTTTTTGTCCCTATTCATTTTTCTCCATATATCTATTAAATCAAATTTTTATTTGACTTCATTCACCTCTCTTACCTCTTTCTTATTTATTTTTTGGTTTGATTTATCTAGATCTGAAAAAGGAATATTTAGATCTCCCACTATTATGGTTTTACTATCTATTTCCTTCTTGAGCTCTGCCAGTTTCTCCTTTATGTATTTGGATGCTATGCCATTTAGTGCATACATACTGAGCAATGTTATTTCCTCATTGTCTATACTGCTTTTTATCAGATTGTTATTACCTTGCTTGTCTTTTTTTAATCATATCTATTTTTACTTTGGCTTTGTCAGAAATCATGATCTCTAATCCTGCCTTCTTTTTCTTATTTGAAGCCCAAAAGATTTTGCTCAAGCCCTTAACCTTAAACTTGTGTATGTCCACCCTCCTCATATGTGTTTCTTGTAGACAACATATGGTAGGATTTTGGTTTCTAATCCACTCCACCATTTTCCTTTTTATGGGAGAGTTCATCCCATTCATATTCAGAGTTATAATTATCAGATGTGTATTCACCAACATTTTGTCATCTGCTCCTAGGTCTAATCCTTCTTCTTACACTATTTCCTTTTAAACTAGTGGTTTGCTTTAAGCCAGTAACCCTTGTCCCCTCCCTTGATTTACTTCCCTTTCTACCTCCTCCCTTATTATTCCCCTCTTTTTATTTTTAAGGTCTAATGAATTCCTCCCCCTTCCTCTCCCCTCCCTTTTTTGACATCCCTACTCCCCTGCTCCCTTTGTTTTATCCCTTCTGACTTTCTCAGTAGTGTTAGATAGAGTTTTATATCCCAATGGATTTAGCTACTCTTCCCTCTCAGGGTTAATTACACTGAGAGTAAGGTTTAACTATTACCTCTTAATGCTCTCTTCCTCTCCTTCTTATAATAGAATTCATCCCTTTCCCTTCCCATGCCCTTTTTGTGTGTAATAGAATATCCTATTTTTCTTATTCATTCAAGTTTTTCTTGGTGTCCTCTACTATTCATACCCCTCTTCCCCACCCCCATATCATCTTAGATCATTTAGTATTCCAACCTCTTCCTATGAATAATTCTTCTAATTACTATAATAGTGAATAGAGTTCACTACAGAGAATTACAGGGAAGATTTCTCCATAGGAATACAAATAATTAGATCTTATTGAAGGCCTTAAAGAGGCAAATTTAAAATATAAGAGTTTTCTTTTTTCCCCTCTGTTTCTTATTTACCTTTTCATGTTTCTCTTGATTTTTGTGGCTGGATATCAAACTTTTCATTTAACCTGGTCTTTCCTGTGCAAATACTTGGAAATCTTCCATCTTTTTGAATGCCCAAAGTTTCCCACAGAAGTATATAGTCAGTTTTGATGGATAGGTGATCCGTGGTTGTAGACACAGCTCTCTTGCCTTTCTGAATAACATATTCCAAGCCTTGTGGTCTTTTAGTGTGGAGGCTGCCAGATCCTGTGCGATCCTAATTCGTGCCCTTGATATCTGAATTGTCTCTTTCTGCCTGCTTGTAAAATTTTTTTCTTTTACTTGGAAGCTCTTGAATTTGGCTGTTATATTCCTGGTGGTTGTCTTTTCTTGGTCTAGTGTAGAGGGTGATCTATGGATCCTTTCAATGTCTAAACTGCCCTCTTCTTGCAGAACTTCAGGGCAGTTTTGCTGAATAATTTCTTTTAGTATGAAGTCCAAATTTCTAATAATTTCTGCTATTTCAGGAAGACCAATGCTTCTCAAATTGTCTCTTCTAGAACTGTTTTCTTGATCTGTTTCTCATTGAGATAATTCATGTTTCCTTCTATTTTATCAGTCTTTTGACTTTATTTGTTCTTGATGTCTTGAGAGATCATTAGCTTCTAATTGCTCTATTCTAGCTTTTAGAGCCTGGTTTTCTTTTTAATCTGGTCATTTCTGGTATTCAGTTTACTTGCATCAATTTCCAATTGTGAAATTTGCCTTTTAAACTGTTATTTTCTTGCCAGAACTCTTCCATCTTTCTTATCATCTCAGATTTGAAATTTTTAATAGCTTGTTACCAGTTTTCATTATTTTGGGAAGGTTTGGATATGATTATTTGTTTGTTCTCCTCTGCTGTTTCCTCTGTTGTCTGGATTTTCTCTGTGTAAAAGTTGTTGAGTGTTAAAGATTTCTTCTTGTTGATATTTCTGTTTTGGGGTTCTTGTGGATGGCTTGCCCGTGTGAGCTGCGTGCCCTCTCAGGTTTATCCTCACACTCAGGGTCTGTCTGCACTCTTGAGGCTCAAGCCTCCTGGTGGTCCCCTTGCTTGTTCCTCTGTCTGAAGCTCCTTTAACAGTCTCAGGGCTCTGCTTCTACAGTCATGCAACCCTCTGCACTGGGTCTCCACCCAAGTTCTGCATCTACACTCAGGATCCACATCCTCGCCTGCACTCTGCATACGTGCCTGAGCTCAAGGTCTGTGTTCAAAGTCTGTGTGTTCTTTAGCCCCTTGGGGTCTTAAGTCTTGCTGCTCTCAGGAGTAGGGCCTCGTGATCCCAGTTAGCTGCCAAAGACTTAATGGGTGCCCCAAACTTGCTCTAACTCTTTTGAGCTGGCTTTGGCACTGTAGGTGGTGTGGGGTGGGGGAGGGGGTTGCTCAGCTCACATTTTAGTGAGAGCTGTTTCACCCCTTTATAGCATGGAAATGCTCTGATTCCAGGTACCTTCAATTCTGCGTACTTTTGTGGGGTCCCTTCTTTCGTCTGGATTTGTTTTTATGCCCTCTTGAGGAGTCCTATATATGTGGGTTAGGAGAGGTTAAGCAGCTGCTTTTTACTCTGCCCTCCTCTAGATTTCTTGACAGCACATGAGTATGAATGCTGAACATCTTTTGATAATATGGGATATTATCTCTATATCCTTTTCATATTCTTAAGCTGTATTTGATAACTTTAGTGTCATCTTTGATATATAGAAATGCATGATAAGGATATTATTTCTGTATATTGGTCACATTTAATGATAACTGTTTGGAAGTAGATAGGAACTTAGATATATATTCTAGATTGTTCTTCTACAGATGAAGAATTTTAGGTGCAGAAATGGTAAGAGAAATGCCCATACTCCCACACTGTGTGTGACTATATCTGTAATAGCCTTTTGGTATCATCTAATCCATCTCCCTGCTTTTTTTAAAATTTAAAAAAACATTTTTAGAAAAATTTTCCATGGTTATATGATTAATGTTTTTACTTTCCCCTTCACCCCTCCAATACCTGTCCCATAGCCGTTGCACATTTCCAATGGTTTTAACATGTGTCATTGATCAAGACTTATTTCCATATTATTAATAGTTACATTGGTGTGATTGTTTTGAGTCTACATCCCCAATCATGTCCGCATCAATTCATGTGTTCAAGCAGTTGTTTTTCTTCTGTTTCCACTCCTGTAGTTCTTCCTCTGAATGAGGGTAGCATTCTTTTCCATAAGCCCCTCAGAATTGTCCTGGGTCATTGCATTGCTACTATTATGGAAGTCCATTACATTTGATTTTACCAAAGTGTATCAGTCTCTGTGTACAATGTTCTTCTAGTTCTGTTCCTTTCACTCTGCATCAATTCCTGGAGGTCTTTCCAGTTCACATGGAATTCCTCCAGTTCATTATTCCTTTGAGCACAATAGTATTCCACCACCAGCATATACCACAATTTGTTCAGCCGTTCCCCAATTGAAAGGCATCCCTTCGTTTTCCAGTTTTTTGCCACCACAAAGAGCTCAGCTATAAATATTTTTGTACAAGTCTTTTTATCTATGTTCTCTTTGGGGTACAAATCCAGCAATGGTATGGCTGGATCGAAGGGCAGGCAGTCTTTTAGAGCTCTTTGAGCATAGTTCCAAATTGCCATCCAGAATGCTTGGATCACTTCACAACTCCCCCAGCAATGCATTAATGTCCCAATTTTGCCACATCCACTCCATCATTCATTACTCTCACCTGCTTATCTCCATCCTTTTAAATATTAAGAAACTAAAACCTGGAAGATTAATCTAACATGTTATATTATTAAATATCAGATATCTGACTGGAACCCAAATTGTCTGACCTTAAGCTCAATTTTCTTGCCAACATAATAAACCTTTTTCACTTCTTCCAAATTATATTGTTAATTATATTATTACATGATTAACGTGTTTTTCAAAATTATTTCAATGCATTCTGATAAATAAAAGTATGCTGTTTAATTGTCAATAACCAAGAGTCCAAGCTAGAGAATCAATTAGTAGGCCCTGCATACTGCAAAATGATTAACAATGACAATTTGTTTCTAAGTATTTAAAGTATAGCTAAGTGACACAGAATAGAGTATCATTTCTGGGATCAGGAAGACCTGAGTTCAAATGTATTTATCACTTAAGATACTCTCTTAACTGCCTAATTCTAGACAAATCAGATTCTTTCTACAAAGTTTCATCATTTCTAAAATGGAAATAATAATAAAAAATTTACTATTTCACAAGTTTGTGAAGAAAAAAATGAGACAATTTATGAAAATGGTTTGCTAGAAATTAAATGCTCATTCTTATGATCATTATTATTAATGGTTAATTTGTTTTAAGAGTAAGTACTGTTATCACCACAACCTTTATTCATTTCCAACTCAAAATAAAGAGACTACAATCAGATAAATCTTTAAGAAGATTTGGAGAGAATCATTTTATAAAATGTCATATTTTAAATATATGTAGAATTAGCAGGCTTTTTTCAAGGTATTTGTCACTCAACTGATACTTTTTTCAGGCATTCATTCTTTTCAGGCACTGTGCTCAATACTGGAAATATAAAGGCAGACAAAAACATGATGTTCCTTGTCTTTAAGGAGCTCACATTCTAATGGAAGAGGGTCATGGTAAATCATCAGAGGAGAACCTGAGATTAACTTAAGTATAAAAAAATATAAATTTTTTCAGTACAGGAATGATGATGATTTTTATCCTCAGGAAATATATGTACAGAAAATTATATATATGCATATAAGAAGTATGCTTATGTGTATATACTCAGGCATATAAATACCAATACAAACATTTATATTCATAAGCACATCTATGTGTATATACATAAAACATATATATCATGTATATAGATGTAAAATAGATATACATATGTGCATATTTCTAACATATTGAACCATAGGTATTCTTTCATTCTTGTTGCTTGTATTCTAAATTCCTAGAGGAGTGCCTAGTAAAAAGCAGGACCTTAAAAATGATAATCGATTATTCAATTGATATTACTAATACTTTAAAACTATATCTCAAAGGGTAGAAAATACTGTATATAAAAAGTCGAGTGAAATGAGTATATTTATTAACTAGGTATTTAATAATAACAGCATTGTCCTAATAAGTAGAATTTATCCTACCTATTTTCCATCTCAATGTTAACATTTCAAGAACTATATCCTAAATACTCACTCTGTGAAAGGAAGTAATTGCTCTAGGCACTGGAGTGGACAGATAATTGATAAGACATGATTCCTGCTTTTAAGAAGCTTTCAAACCCATTTGGAAATCAGGCACAAGTAAAATATTTCATAAACTTTAAAGCATTTTAGAAGTTGTCTATTTTTTGTAGTAAAAATATTTTTATTTAATAGTTAAGATACCCAGAAAATCTCCAAGGGACTTATGAAGAAAAAGACCATTCTTTTCCATATAAGGAACTGATATAATCTGAATGAATACATAGAATTTTTCCTTTTATTTCCTCTATGAATTTTTTTCTAGTATAAGTGGATTACATCTTCTTTCAGAATATGATGAACATGGAATGTACAACCTATATCATATTACTTGTCTCAGAGAGGAGGGAAAATTGGGAGGGAGCAAGAGAATGTAGATTATAAAATATGAGAAGATAATTATTAAAAATTTAATCTACATTTAATCTGGAAAAAACATGGCAACTAAAACATGAAAAATAAAAAAGTAGAGACAGAATTAAACCAAACCAAATCAAAAGAGACATACAAACAGTATTGTACCACGATAGTGACAAAAACCCAAATTTTGAAGGCATTTATATACTTATGAAATCAATAAAAGAAAGAGAGCATTTAAAAAATTATACCATTATAGATAGAAAAATCTTTGAAAGTTTTGAAAATTGACATAAATTTGATGACCATCTATTATTCCAGAGAAATCATAACAATGCATGTCATCTTTCTTCTAAGAGAGGTGAAGGATTCAGGATAAAGAGTAAAGCATAGTTTTGAAAATATTACTTGAATGAAATATTTTTTAGAGGAAACGAAGTAAAAGTCCTCTGTTTGAATCCTTGAACAATAATTAACTACTTTTCTGACTCTAGGTGTTTAATCACTCTGAATCTCAGATTCTTTAGCTATAAGATGAGTAGGTTGAATAAAAATAATCCCTAATGTCCCTTTAAACTCTGACATTTTGGGATACTATCATTCATTAGGATTGGAACTTTGAATTTTCCTCTCCCGAAGATAGGTTTAAAAATAAAGACAGTCCTTTTTGGAAAGCCTCAGCTGAATCTTACAAGATGGCAGGACAATGTATTAGATGACCTTTCTGAGGACCACATGCAGTCTCATCTTCTCTAATCAATATCTTCCCATGTGGTGCTGAGTGGTCTTTTATAGATTTCAGTACTGGGTTTTATGGGTTTGGAGACATTAATTTATAGAAATACAGATAGGTTCAAGTTAAGGTGAAAAGTTTGTAGAAGAAGTTTTTTTTTAAATTATGAAAGATGGTGAAATAATGAATGAAAGTGTTGTAAAATAGCATCACAAAACTATTTTATTAGAAAATTAATATTTGCATTTATGTAAATAGCTTAGACTATTTCAGTAAGAGCTTCTTTCATTGAATTAATCACTGCATTTATTTTTATTTTATTTATTTACTTTTTAAAGATAATTTTCCGTGTTTACATGATTCATTTTCTTTCCCTTCCATCTTACATCCGTTCCCCCAGGACTGACAAACAATTCGACTGGGTTGTACAAATGTTGTCACTTGATACCTATTTCCATATTATTCATTTTTGATATAGAACAATTTTTAAGCCTAAATCCAAATCACATAGCCATATAAGTGATTTCATATGTTTTGCTTTTGCATTTCTAATCCTGTAGTTCATTCTTTCTCTCAAAGTGGATAGCATTCTTAACATAAGTTCTTCAGGAGTAACCTGGCTTATTGCATTGATATTAGTAGCAAAGTCCATTACACTGAATTGTTCCACAATGTTTTACTTTCTCTGTACAAAATTTTTCTGGTTCTGCTCATTTTATTCTGCATCAGTTCACTGAGGTTCTCCCAGTTCATATGGAAAGCTTTCAGATTATCAGTCTTTATAGCACAATAGTATTCCATCACCATCATACACCAAATTTTGTTCAGCCATTTCCTAATCGATGGACACCCCCTCATTTTCCAATTTTTACCACCACAAAGAGTATAGGTATAAATATTTTTGTAAAAGTTGTTTTCCTTATTATCTCATTGAGGTACAAACCCAGCAGTGGTATGGATAGAAGAAAGGGTATGCATTCTTTTTAATCCTTTTGTCCATAATTTCAAATTGCCCTCAAGAATGGCTGAATTAATTCACAACTCCGCCAGCAATGCATTAATGTCTCAATTTTTCCACATCCTCTCCAACATTTATTATTTTCCTTTATTGTCATATTGGCCAGTTTGCTAGGTGTGAGGTAGTTCGTAAGCATTATTTGGATTTGCATTTCTCTAATTATGAGAGATTTTGAACACTTTTTCATGTGCTTATTGATAGTTTTGATTTCTTTATCTGAAAACTGTATTCATTTCCTCTGACCATTTGTCACTTGGGAAATGCCTTTGTTTTTTGTATGATTGACTTAGTTCCTTATAAATTTGAGAAATTATACCTTTGTCAGGGGTTTTAGTCATAAATATTTTTTCATAATTCATTGCTTTCCTTCTAATTTTTTTTGCATTGGTTTTATTTGTACAGAAACTTTTAAATTTAATATAACCAAATTATTAATTTTATATTTTGTAGAGTTCTCTATCTACTGCTTGGTCTTAAATTCCTTCCTTTCCAATAAATCTGACAGATATACTATTCTATGGTCACCTAAATTGTTTATAATACCCTCTTTAAATTTTAAGTCATTTCCCACTCTGAATTTATCTTGAAGATTACACTATGAAGATAGTGTAAGTTATTGACCCAAGACTAATTTTTCGCATACTGTTTTCCAATTCTCACAGCAGTTTATTGTCAAATAGTGTATTCTTGTCTCAAAAGCTGGGATCTATTGGTATAACAAATACTATCTTAATTATTCCATTGATCGATCCTTCTATCTCTAAACCAGTACTATATAGTTTTAAAGATCACTCTTTTATACTACAGTTAGAGTTCTGGTAGTGCTAGGCCTCCATCCTTCACATTTCATTTTTTTTTTTTTTGCTATTTCCCTTGATAGTCTTCATCTTTTATTCTTCCAGATGAACTTTGTAATATTTTTTTTCCAATTCTATAAAAAGTATTTTGGTAGTTTGATAGGTATAGCACTGACTAAGTAAATTAATTTAGGTAGGATTGTCATTTTTATTATATTAGCTCATCCTAACCATGAGCAATTGATGTTTTTCCAACTTTTTAGATCTAGTTTTATTTGTGTGAAGAGTATTTTGTAGTTATGTTGATATAATTCTTGAATTTGTCTTGGCAAGCAGATTCCCAGGTATTTTATCTTGTCTAGAGTAGTTTTAAATGGAGTTTCTCTTTCTAACACTTCCTGCTGTGTTTTTTTGGAAACGTATAGGAATGCTTATGATTTATGTGAGTACATTGCATTTTTGTACATTGCAACTTTGCTAAATTTATTGATTATTTCAACTAGTATTTTAGTTGATTTTATTGAATTTTCTAGGTATACCATCATGTCATCTGCAAAGAGTTTAGCTTCCTCATTGCCTACTTTGATCCCTTTAATTTCTTTTCCTCTCTAATTGCTACTGCTAGCATTTCTAATACAATATTAAATATTAGTGTTGATAATGGGCATCCCTGCTTCACTCCTAATCTTATTGTGAATGCATCTAACTTATCTCATTGCAGATGATACTTACTGATGGTTTTTAATAAACAGTGTTTACTATTTTGAGAAAAGATGCTTTTATTCCTTTACTTTCTAGTGTTTTTCAATAGGAATTGGTGTTGTATTTTGTCCAAGGCTTTTTCTGCATCTGTTGAGATAATCATGTGATTTCTATTAGTTTGGTTGTTGATATGGTCAATTATGGGGATGGTTTTCCTAATATTAAACCATCCTTGAATTCCTGGTATAAATCCCACCTGGTCATAGTGAATAATCCTTGTGATAACTTGCTACAGTCTTTATGCTAGCATTTTATTTAATATTTTTGCATCTATGTTCATTAAAGGGATTGGTCTATAGCAGTGATTCCCAAAGTGGGCGCCACAGCCCCCTGGTGGGTGTTGCAGTGATGCAGGGGGGTGGTGATGGTCACAGGTCCATTTGGAGGTGATAAATAACTGTAAAGGGGTGGTGATAGTATGTGATAGTATTGTTAAGTAATATGTTTTTCTGGAAAGGGGGCGGTAGACCAATAAAGTTTGGCAACCACTGGTCTATAGTTTTCCTTCTATTTTTGGTCTTCTGGCTTGGGAATCAGTACCATATTTGTATCGTAAAAAGAATTTGTGAGACTCATTTGCCTAATTTATTAAAATTTTCTAGAGTACTGGGACAAATTGATCATTAAATGTTTGATAGAATTCACTTGTGGATCCATCTGGCCTTGGTGACTTTTTTTAGGGAGTTCTTTCATGGCTTGTTCAATTTCTTTTTCTGATATGGGATTGTTTAAGTATTCTATTTCCATTTCACATAGACTGCCACATTTATTGCCATATAATTGGGCAAAATATTCTTTTACTTTAAATTTTAGTAATTTTTCCTTTGATTTTTAGGATTTCTAATTTGGTCTTTATCTGAGGGTTTTTAATTTTGTTGTTGTTGTTGGCTTTTTTTAGTTGTGTGTCCAATTAATAAATCTTCTTTTTCCCTTTTTTGTTAATATGGGCACTCATGGATATACATTTTCCCCAGAGTACTGCTTTTTGCAGTTTCCCAAAAATTTTGATATGTTATTTCCTCATTGCCATTCTCTTCAATAAAGTCTTTAATTGTATCTATGATGTGTTCTTTAACCAACCAGTTCCAGAGAATAAGATTAATTTCCAAATAATTTTAATTTGCCTATCCATGTACCTTTACTAATTATTATTTTTATTGCATTATGATCTGAAAATTTTGCATTTATTATTTCTAATTTTCTGCATTTTTTGCAGTGTTTTTATGTCCTAGTACATGGTAAATCTTTGTGAATGTGCCATGTGCTGCTGAAAAGAAGGTGCATTTCTTTTTATCCCTATTTATTTTCCATATATCTATTAATTCAATATTTTCTAAGATTTCTTTCATATCTCTTCCTATTTTCTTACTTATTTTTTGTTTGATTTATCTAGAGGTAACAGAGGAAAAATGAGGTCTCCATTATTATAGTTTTACTATGTATTTCCTCCTTTTTCTCCAATAGTTTCTCTTTTAAAAATCTGTATGCTGTACCATTTGGTGGATATGTGGTGAGGACTGATATTTCTTCATTATCTATAGTACCTTTTTATTAGGATGTAATTACCTTCCTTATCTCTTTTAATTAGATCTCTCATTACTTTGGCTTTGTCAGATATCATGATTGTGTCTCCTGCCTTCTTTTTCTCAGTTGATGCTCAATAAATTTTGCTCCCTGTGTATGTCTAATTGCCCCATGTATATTTCTTGTAGACAACATATGGTAGGATTTGGGTTTTTAATCCACTCTGTTTTCTGTTTCCATTTTATGGGTAAGTTCATCCCATTCACATTTAGAGTTATGATTACAACCTGTGTGCTTCCCATCATTCAGAATTCATATCATATTATTTTCTTCTATATCAATGCATAGACATTTTCCCCATGAGTTCTTTGTCCTGGATCCTTGCATTATTGATTAGAGTTCTCATTCCCAGTGGATCATTGTACACTATCATTGTATTGTTTACTATATTCTCCTGATTCTGCTCATTTCACTTTGAATGACTTTGTATATCTTTTTTTTATTTTTTTTGATCATCTTGTTTCTCTTTTCTTTTTTCTTTTTTATATTTTCAATGTTTTCTCCCCAATTACATGTGAAAACAAATTTTAATAATTTCTTTTAAAAATTTAAGTCTCAAATTTTCTCTTACTCCAATGAGATGGTAAACAATCAATTATTGATTTTACATATGCAATTATGTAAAACATTTTTTCACATTAATCTTTTTGTGGAATAAAACCTGAACAAGATAAAATTAAGAAAAAATATAAAGAAAGTTTGCTTTGGTTTGGATTCAGAGTCTATCAGTTCTTTCACTGAAATCAATTGACATTTTTTTATCATAGGTCCTTTTGGATTGTTTTTAATTATTGTATTGCTAAGAACAGTTGTTATTTATAGTTGTTCTTTGTACAATATTGCCATTATTGTATAGGATATTCTGCTAGTTGTAGTTACTTGACTGCACCAATTCATCTTTTTCCAGTTTTTAAAAAATATTTCTGCTTGTTATTTCTCATAGCCCAATAGTATTCTATTATAATCATATATTTCTGCTTACTCAGCCATTCCCTAGTTGATTGGGTATCCCCTCATTTTCTAATTCTTTGCTGCTACTATTATAAATATTTTTCTATTATAGATACTTCTTTTTTATCTCTTTGGGATACAAATCTATTAATGGTATTGCTGGGTCAAACAGTAAGTACTATTTTATAGCCCTTTTGGCATTGATCAGAATTGCTCTCCAGAATGCCTGAATCACTTCACAACTCCTACAACAATGCAATAGTGTCTCAATTTCCTCACATGTATCACCTCCAAGTTTTGTCATTTTCCTTTTCTGCCAATCCTATAAATGTGAGGTGCTACCTCAGAGTTGTTTTAATTTTCATTTTTTAATTAATAGGAATTTAAAGTATTTTTTATTATCTGAGGATTGATTGAAGATTCAAAGGATCATATTCTTTGAATATTTATCAATTGGAGTTCCAGTTTAAGATGGCTGCATAGTGGAAGCAGAATTCTTATTCTCCTCACCACTGAATGGTATATTGTAATAATAATGAGAGCCAATAGCCAGTGTTTGATAGAGGGGAGATGAGAGAGTCTATGAGGTGACTCTCTCCTCCAGCTCTCCCCTTGTGCCAATCATGTACTGGGAGATTTGAGGGGGTGTCACCCCAAAACTGGGTGACCTGGATGGTCATTCCACTCCACAGGAGTTGGGGGCACTGCTTCCCTATAAGATGAGGTATGTGGTACCCCAATCTGATTCTGAATGAGGGCGTGGTTCATATAAACCTCCCCCAAGGTCAGTCAACTTCACAGTGGGTGGTCTGGCTCAAAAATGGAGGCAGCGAGACCAAGCTGTGGTTCCCCTCTCCCTTGTTGTCTCTCAGGCAGTCCAGAATGCTATCTGACTAATGAATGGCTTTTATTAATCACAATTCAGGGACAGGGGAAAGAGGTGAAGGGCAAAAGAATTTGGGGTGCCTTCTTCTCTATTCCTATGGAGTCAGTCTCTTAGGTGGGAACCCTAATGGTTCACACTCCTAAGCTTCTTTCCCCGCCACTGCTCCTGTTTCTATTTCTAGTTTTCTGTTTCTATCCCTTTCTATAATTATAGGTTTTTACTGAATGGGGCTCTCTCAGGAAGGTTGGGTAATGGGAGAAGGAGACTAAGAGAGCACTCCTAAAATAGAGTCCAAAAACTTAGCTGACCTGGTTGAGGTTTTGATGGGTGAGAAGCGATGGGATGCCTTTGAGCAGGGAATCAGGGTTTCAGTTTCCAAAGAAGATCCTTAGGAAGCCCTCAGGTCTGGATCCTAGTCGGGATGTCCTCCTCCTTTCTCCTCCCAGTCCTCTGTTGGAAGACCTCTCCTTCTCCTTCCTCCTCTGGAGTCTTTCCCACAATCCTATCTGGTCTCAACTGTCAGTAACTGTCACCAACTGTCAGCAACTCCTTCTCTGGCTCCTTTTGTCCCATCACCCTTGCACAAATCCCATCCTTGCAATATGATACCTCAAAAGGACAAAAATACCAAGTTCATATGAACAAAGGGACTCCCGATTAGAGTGCAACATCAAAGATACATGGGATTTGGGCATTTCCACACCATAAGGGAGTGAAATAGCTCTTAACAAAACACAAGCTGATCAAAACTCCCCCAACCCACCTATGGTTCCAGAATCAGGGCAAGTATGGGGCAATCTCTAGGTGCTTGGCAGCTAATTAAGAACACCAGGGACTTACTCCTGAGAGCAACTAGACTTGATACTCCAGGAGCCTGAATAGGGCAGATCTTGGGCTCAGTGACAGAATGGAGAGGGGAGAGGGGCAGCACACATAGAAGCCATGCAGCCTCAAAAATTAGCCTCAGGCAAAAACTGCTTTGTAGTTCCATACACAGAAAGCCTGCCCTCCTCACACAGAGTTCCAGCTGGGAAGGAAAAACCAGAATTGTGATGGCCAGCAATGCCCAAGAAATACAACCTTCAAACATCGAAAGGAATAAGAGAATGGTTCTGACTCTGGATAATTTTTACCAAAAAAAAATCCAGGTCCTAGAGGAGACAGAAGAGGAGGACAAACAAGTAAACACATCCAAACCTTCCAAAATAAATGGATTTGGTCACAAACCCTTGAAGAGTTCCAATCTGAGATCAGGGGAAAAGTGGAAGAGATTTGGCAAGAAAAGTGGGAAATAGTTCAAAAAGAAAATAACAGTTTAAAACAGGGGTCAGCTAGGAAGTGTCTGAGGCCAGATTTGAACTTAGGGCCTCCCATCTCTAGGCCTGACTCTCACTCCACTGAGCTACCCAGCTGCCCCCTCTTATTTGATTTTGAAAATCCTTTTTGAGGTCCTTCTTTAATTCGTTTTGGATTTTTTTTCTTTTGCAGAATGTAGTCTTCATTTTTTAAATTTATTTAATTGATTAAATAAGAAAAATTTTCCATGGTTACATGATTCAGGTTCTTTCTCTCCCCTCTTCCCACCCCCCTCCCATAGCCAATGCAAAATTCCCTGGGTTTTACATGTGTCATTGATCAAGACCTATTTCCATATTATTGATATTTGCATTAGGCTGATGACTTAGAGTCTACATCCCCAATCATATCCCCATTGACCCTGTGATCAAGCAGTTATTTTTCTTCTGTGTTTCTACTCCCACAGTTCTTTCTCTGGATGTGTATAGCATTCTTTCTCACAAGTCCCTCAGAAATGTCTTGGATCGGCTTCCGGGTTAAGATGGCGGCAGAGTAAGAAGCAGCTCTTAACCTCTCCTGACCGAAACACACAAAACTCCTCAAGGGGACATAAAAACAAGTCCAGACGAACGGAGGAACCCCACAACAGGGCACAGCGTGGAAGGTACGTGGAATC